>NC_137008.1:18996771-19090198 GCF_032717465.1 Coenobita brevimanus | reverse complement strand
CAGCTCATACGGAACCCATGTCGGCTATGCCAAACAGACTGCAGGAGGTGATCGAGAAGGAAGGTGGGTGGGCTTCCTACTAGTACATGGGTTCCATACTATTCTTATGTGTGTTTTGATATCCCTCTAATTATAACGGACATTACTCCTTACAGTATAACTACCTAGCAGTGACTTTAATAGCTTAATATAACTTATCTAAGAATATAACTGATACAACACTATATTATATATTTTGCTCTGACATAATTTGTATTTGGGAGCACTTATACAGGAATTAGGCACGTTCATATGCATTTCGTAATGCAACTTTCCAGTTACAATGGCACTTTTTTTTTTTTCATTAAAATATGATGCTTCCGTGACTGGCACAATGACAACTCTAGACATCTCGCCAACTCGCTAGACATCTTGCCATCTGCGGACATGCCTAAGGTGCTGTTTCCCAATCGTGATAAAGATTTAATAATATTGCTGAGGAATAAGTTGGTCAGTGTGTGATCAGTAACAAATAGGTCTAATGGTAAACTACTAACAACTGCATTTGCTGTCTGTTCGATGTAGCTTTAAGTGAACATCCACTGGGTGAGCCACCATGACATCACTTATTATACAATATATAATATATATATTTCAGAACTCAGAGCTATAGTATAACGTAATATACTGATCAAAGGAAATCCGATAAGCTAAGCTTAAGAAACGCTGCACCTACAACGTTATTTGTTAAATGGATGTTATAATACGGTAATTTTTCTTCCTGGAACATTGTTATTCATGTATTGTGCCACTCATAACGCATTTTTCTAATATTTCAGTTTTTGTCTTTATACAATGTTTCAGGTTCCACTTCGAAAACATAATCATATAAAATATAATTGTGTAATATGCTACAAACTTATAAATAGAACCTAATTACTACTGAGGTGTTTGTCGTCAAGTGTGAAAGTCACAGATTACGGATATCAGTCGTGGACGTCCTTAGCAACTTATCCACACAGCCACACTACCACTATGACACACCAGTTTAAGGATTTGAACTTCATGTAAAGCAAACTTTACCGATCTACCAGAAGACCCGCCAACATGTCGTAAAAATACCCCCGCTAATACCAATAAACCAGTCATGTATGAGACAGCCCTAGCATGTATTCAATATGGATGGTGGGTGTTAGCATCGAAATGGTGACATGTAGAGGTGTATGGTATGTAGGAGGACTACTGGGCCTTGGGAGCAGGCTGTGAAGCCTATGCCCAGAGTCGAGCACATAAAACACACACACACACACACACACACACACACACACACACACACACACACACACACACACACACACACACACACACACACACACACACACACACACACACACACACACACACACACACACACACACACACACACTCACTCACACACACACACACACACACACACTGTATTTGACATTCTGTGTACTGAATGAAATCCTTTTTATGAATTCTGTTGTTCCAAGTGAATATAAGCATAAAGAGTTGTAACATTAATATCATATTATTAACATCACACTGTCGGGCAGGCAGTACTGAAACAAACGGAACAGGACTATGACTGGTGCATGAGAGCTGCAACGCTACCACAATAGGCTCCATAATATATTTTGAGAGTTCATAATAGGCTGTTTGTAATTTTCATAAGAAATGGCTGCCCATCAGTATGTTAACCTTAATAATCGACATAACTGGGAGAACACGAACCTCTACATTGACACTATAATTTCCCTGAGTAGCTATCGCGATTGGGGGTTTCAGCGGCCACCTCCCCTCTAGCGGGTATCCACAACTGAACTCATCTATCTATCTATCTATTGCCAGACACCTTAACCCCTTATTCGGGGTGGCGACAAACAAAATGTCTCCACGTCACCCCGTCCCCCGCCATTTCACTGCCCTGCATCCAATTCACCCCCCCCCCCTTCTCTCATATACCTCTCCACTCCATCCCTCCATCTCATCCTTAGCCTTCCCCTCCCTCTCTCCCCCTCAACCTCACTCACGTACACCCTCCTCGTCAGTCTCTCACTCTCCATCCTCTCCACATGGCCAAACCACCTCAACATGTTCCTCCTGACGCTTTCTATCACACCCACATCCACATTATAAGGCTCCTTCACATCCACATTTGTCAGTCTGTCTCTCCAGTGACTCCACAGGCTTCTCTCAAATAACTCATTTCCACTGCTCTCACTTTTGACTTGTGTCCGTCCAACAACGTCCAAGCTTCACTTCGAAACTTTAGAATTGGTATCACAATACTGTCATGTAATAACTTTTTCACTTCCATGCTCACTTCCCTGTTTCTTATCACTGCCTTCAAGGAACCAGCAACCTTTCTTCCCTGCTGTACCCTTTCAAGCTCTTCACCCTCCAAACTTCCACCCTTACTCATCAAACTACCCAAGTACTTAAACATACTCGCATTCTCCATTTCCTCATCATCCAACCTCACTGTACATTCAATGACTTCACCCCTCTCGAAGACCATAACTTTGCTCTTCTCAACATGCACATTTAGATTCCATTTCTTACACACTTTCCCAAACTCATCCACCAAGCCTTGCAGCTCCCCTTCGTCTTCACTCAACAACACAGTATCATCTGCAAACAACGGTACAAGGAGTTTCCAAACACTGCCCTCTCTCACTAGGGCCACTCCAAAACCAAGTGCCCTACCCTGTATCTCTTTTATAACCCTGTCCATATACAGATTGAACAAGCATGGAGACATGACACATCGCTGTTTCAATCCAACCTTCAAATAGAAAAACTCAGTTCACCATCCACACGCACTGCAGCCTTAGCACCCTCATAAATACTCTTCACAGCATTCAGCAACTTCCCATCTTCTCCATATATTCTTAATACTTTCCACAATTCTTGTCTATCCACCCTGTCATATGCTTTCTCCAAATCCATGAAGGCCGCATACAACTTCTTTCCCTTCTGTAGAAACTTTCCCACTAAAGATCCAATAATGAATATCTGATCTACACAACGTCTTCCCTTCCTAAAGCCTCCCTGTTCTCCAACTAATTCCTCTGTTATTTCCCTAACTCTGTCAATATGTATCCTACCGAATACTTTTCCTATTACACTAAGAAGACAAATGCCTCAGTGATTACCACACACTTCTTTTTTCCCTTTCCCTTTGTACAATAATTATACCTGACTTCCAATCCTCAGCGACACTACCTTCCTCCCAGGCCAATCTGCACATCTTCCACATCCATTCTACTATCTCTCCCCCATGCTTCAGCATTTCACCACAGACTCCATCAATTCATGGGGTTTTTTGACTTTCATCATTGCTTCCACAACTTCCATCCTACTGATTTCTTCCTGTCTTCTCACCTCCCTCCTTCTCCCAGCCACTCCCCAGCTACATATACTGCATTACTTTCATTCTCCATGTTCAACAATTCATTAAAGTGTTCTTTCCATCTACTCACTTTTTCTCCCTTCTCAACTAGTAATCTGCCAATTTTATCTTTCTCTCCCCTACTAACTTGATTGCCACCCTGTCTGACTCTCTTTACCTCTTTCCAGTACATTTTCTTACATTCCCTCCACTTGACACTCAAATTCCTTCCAAATTCCTCATCCACAATCTTCTTACTCTCTCTTACTAATCTTTTCACCTCTCTCTTCCTTTCTACATATAACTCTCTCTTCCGGCTCTCAACTTCTTGCACATCCCTATTTCTCATCCATTCATTATACACTTTTTTCTTTTGTGCCACAGCTTGTCTCACCTCTTCATTCCACCATGCTGTTCCTTGCGCCCCCCTTCGACTTCTTTTCACTCCACACACCAACTCACATGCTGCACATATTTCTTCTGTGAATATCTTGCACACACCTTCCACATCCCCCATCTGCTCCAATTCATATTTACCCAATCTTTCCTCCACTTCTCTCTTATATTCTGCCTTTTTCTCATCCTCTTGTAACCTTTCCACTCTCCTTGCGCCTACTGCTTCCTGCCGTCCTTCCCTTCTTCTATTTTTCCATTTTACTTAGACGTTGATTCTGACTACCACCAAGTGGTAGTCAGAGAGTCCACTCCCCCATCCTCTATATGCTTTTGCATCCATTGCACATCTTCTCATCCTTTCATCCACACACACATAATCAATCATTGCCTTCCTTTCATTCAGTTCGCCATCCACCCTTCTCATCACTCGTTATGTATACCCGTGGATAATTTTGTGCCTGAAGAGGGTATTGGCTATCACCAACCCCCTCCCGGCACAAATGTCCACTAAAGCACTGCCATTCTCATCTATCTCAGCAGGCACACCCCACTCACCAACTACTCCATCCACCTTCACATTCCCTACTTTACCATTCATATCACCAATCAAAAACACTCTCTCATTCCTTTCAAACTTTTCCATGCACACTTCCACATTTGTTCAGAACTCTTCCCTCACTCTACTTGCACGATCTTGCATTGGCACATACATGCACACAATTGTCCACATGTGTAGTCCAACTTTCAGTCTTACCCACACAATCCTTGAGCCAACTGATTCATACTCTCTTATATTCTCCTTCCATCTGTTACTCACAACGATACACACTCCTTCTTATGCCCTCTCATTCTCACCTACTCCTGCACATATTCCCCATCCATACTCCCATTCTCTCACACTCTCACCTCACCATTTAGTTTCAGTTAATCCACATACATCCACTTTCACACTCTCAAGCACCTGGACAATCTCTCTCTCTTTCACCTCACCCCTTACATTCCACGTCGCCATCCGTATCATATCCTTTGTTCGGTCCTTAATCGTCATCTTTTGGTCAGTCCTGGTCCGAGGCTTCCTGTTCGTATTGTTAGTTAGTTGTTACCCGGGGAGGGGCACTAACCCAACGCCAATCCACTTGCTGTCATGTAGGGAACACTTAGCGTTGTAAATGATTTCCTGGTTTACAGGAAATCATTTGGCTTGCCACTCGATGTAGAGCTACCCTAAAAACAGGGTACTACTACACTAAGTGGGTGGATGATGGACGCTCCCACCTACAATGAACTCATGATTACCTAAAACATTTACGAGAACATCACTGTGAGTATGGCTACCTCATGATTATTATTGAAACATAGGCTATGCACATAAGTAGTGTTTATTGGCTAGCTTAATCCGTAAGGTGAGATGGTAATGTATTGCAGATGCATTTTGACACACTATTAAATTGTAGGTAAACATATTATATGCAACGTCATTGCTCATTAGCACAAGCTGATGTGTGTGTGTCTACTGATAGGCAGCTGACGAGTTGACAGAGAGAGAGAGTCGAGGTTGTGGAGCAGGCGCATGTTGTCCATTAACGAGACTGGGTGTCCTATTTTTGGTGTAACTTAAAGTGTGTAGTCATTTGTTTAAAATAATGAATAATAATTATCAAATAGGTTCATTATTATTTAGGATACAGGATATCACTGACACCTTAATAAATATAATATAATAGGAAAAAATAAATAACTGTTGGAGTAAATGACGTGACCCCACTTCACACCCCTTCCCTTCCCCTGCCAAGCTCCCGCTCATTCTCATACTTTCCCCTTCCCCCTACATCGGGACATTTGTGAGTGAACTTGCTCACTGTTTCTGAACCACAACTCAACCTGTATCGTGGTTCACGCTACAAGATAAGAGAAGAATTATTTTACATAAGTCAGACTTTATAAACACCACAGTGCACAGCTCATTATCCCAGTCACACAATACTTACTACTCAGTATCAGAGCATAATACAGTGAAAACGCAATAAAATAATTCGGCACAGAGAATGAAGCTTGGCGATTCGAAAATTTTTCGGGAATGTACACATGAACACACACACGCGTGCTGTTGCCACGTTAGCCATATCCCGCGACTAGGTGGTCCATGTGGAACTCTTGTCAAGGGCACCTCAACATTGTGATTTCCCATCATTTCATTTACTTGTGTTGTTTTCTCTTCAGTATTACTACTTTGGTCTATCAGACTGTTTGCTTGCCTGAATTTCTCCGCATCATTTCTGAAATCATTTATAATTTTCTCATGGTTGACAACTGTACAGTTACTTCCACTTCTAACGAGGGCAGTGGGTGGTGTATTTGGTGAAATGTGGCACCACTGTGTTTGTTTATATCATACTAATAGTAAGTGAATGGACGGACCCGGCGGAGCTTCCTCTCCGCTACACTATCTAGTACCCACAGAAACAATATTCTGTCAAGTCATTCTCTGTCTGCAAATCCAAGTGTTTGCCAAGTATGTATTGTGGAAGGTAGAGAGATAAACATATTGTAATGCCATTGGATCCTATTGTTTCTATGACAGTAGATGACTGTCAGGCGAGGTGGAACGGAGGGGAGAGAGGAAAGGTGGTGGGGGGGCATGAATCGCAACTTTATAGTGTTTCGTTTTGAAAGAAGAAGGGTGTGATTATACAGATGTTCTGAGATGACCTGTAACTCCATATGCAATAACGTGTATTGGATGAGTGTAGGAGTCTTAATGTTCGTCATACAAAGTGTTGAACAACTATAGTTGAGTATAAATGTTAGAAGGTGTGGTGTCCGGTGTCTCGAAACTTGGTTCACTTGAGTCTAGGGAGTGTGTGACTCAACTGCTGTAACATTGTGTGGCTGATCCAGGGTGGCCATATATGATTTATGATCAAGCATGAGACACAACGGTCATGCCATGTTGTATATCATGCAGTCTGTTTTATTGTGAGGAAAAGCAATCATTATATTCTCAGACCATTGTATAAGTAGATGTTCTGTTGCATAGGATTATAGCTACTTTGAGTGTTGGAAAGCTATTGGCTTATTGTGCGAAAATGTTGTGCAGTTGTCACGAATCAATTCGCGACATTTCCGTTTTCTGAGAAGCCACGAACTATTAGTGGAAAACTCACTCTGTATCGCTCAGCTAACCGTTTCTCCCTCCATTTCGGAGTATACTTTTCAAAACATTCGTCACCGTTTTCAAAAGTGACCGATTTAATGCACGTCACTAAGTGCTGTACTGAGCGATACTATTGTTTTTTATTGTTCGCCCCTGCTCATTCGACCGTTAGAAAATGCGGCCGAGTGCTCCGCTTTTCTTTCCCACGACTTGGGCAGTCGAGTGTTTGCTGTGACGGAGAGAGGTCCTGTGCTCCAGAAGTGAGAGTAGAGAGAGGTCAGCTAGTACCCAAACTCCACTGACTACAGGTTCTCCAAGCTCCCAGCCTTAGCTCTCCAGCTTTGGGTGATACAAAGCAATCATCGATCAGTATTTCATTTTTGTATTATCCTAGGTTTAAGAGCTTAGTTAAGGTGTTTTTCCTAGGCGTAAGAATTTAGCTCGTGTGTGAGTGAGTGAGTGCGTCTCATTTAATTGATTTTGAATTGTAACGTTAAATTTATTTTTGTAATTAATAAATTTAACAGTTCTTTTCCTTGAGCTCAATGTAAAGTAAAATCTTGTTTCATTTAATCCATAATTAAGCTTATTTTCCATATAGCTCCTAGCTTGCATAAACGTTTTGCTATTCGTAACTGGTACTTAGACCAGTCTTGTTGTATTAACTTAAAATCCGTTGTGCCAGATAGGAGTTAAAGCATCAGCAAGAGCCTGATATTATTATTAGTATTAGTTATTTATTGTCAGGGGTGAAGTAACTTTCTCCAGAGGCTAACAGTACAGTAAGTCAGCAATTGTGAGTAATTAGTCTCTGCTGTGTACTGTTGAGAAAGTTTTTGAATTCTCGTTCTTAGAGAATCATTGCACGATTTAGCAAGACAATCATTGTCCCTGCTCTTCAGTATTATTGAATATTATTATCAATTTAAATAATATTTAAGCATTTATTTTAAAAATACAGTGATACTATAAAAACCCCGTGACAATTGGCGACCTCATTCCAGGATATTAACTCCTAGCTCTAAAGCTATTCACGAGATAGTGCTCACTCATTCATATTTAGGTATTTATCATTAAAGTTTATAGGCACAAGCTTACTGGTGTTTACCCTTAATTTAGCAAGTGAATTTTGCTTTATTAATCAATAGAATACTTAACTCTATTTAGTACTTTATTCTTGGTAACGCCAGACGATTTTATTCGCTCCTGGGAAGTCGCCGTACCCATTGTGTTTATTATTGAGTCTTCCCAGTCATTTACATTTTTTATTTATTCTTTGCCAGTTAACTGGATAAGACTGGTCACCACTAGCTTGTGTCTGTATTCTTTATTTGTGTTATTAGTATTCGTCGCTAAGCAGTCAGTGCTCAGTTTCGTTTGCTTAATAAATTAGCGCCATGGCTACTACTGTATTTTTACAGGAAGCCAAAGATATGGGTCTTTCAGACCCAACCGAAATTAAAGAGTATATACTCTCACGGCATAATCAGGAGCAGCAGCGCGAGAATGATGCCCGTGAAGAGCGTAAGATTCAGCGCGAATACGAGCGAGAACAGCACGAACAACGTGAAAGAGAGCGTGCATATGAACAAGAGCAGCGTGAGGAACACGAGGAGCGCGAATACAAGCAGAAACAACGCGAACTCGACTTAGAACATGAGCGAGAACAGCGTGAGGAGCGAGACGAGAACAAAGAGAGAAGCACGAGAACATGAACTTGAAGTGCTGAAGCTCAAGCGAGATTCCTTGGCTTCAGACATGTCTGGTGCAGTTGGTCCAAGCTCCACGAGCGTTCTCCCTGCACATGTCCTGGCGACCCCACGCATCAAGCTTCCTTCATACAAGGAAAGTGAGCGAATCGAGCCGTACATAGCTCGTTTTGAGGACATGGCAGACTTATATCAACTGGATGAGGCAGCTAAGCGGCTTCAGTTTCTTAGTTTATTTGAGGGCCCTGCCCTCGATATTCTCCACAGAATTCGTGGAGACAATCTCACATATGAGATGATGAAAGCTGCACTCATTAAGGCGTATGGTCTCACAGTAGACGACGCCAAAGTTCAGTTCATGTGAGCTCGTCTCCAAGACAAGGAGACAGCTGTTCAGTTCCTTGATCGTCTCACAGCTTACTTAAATGAGTGGATGGAGAAAGATGAAACTCCTTCCACGCGTGAGGGGATAATTGACCTTATGCTGCGTACAGAGCTAGAGAGGTCGTGGCCTGCTGAGCTCATAGCACAGCTTAAGATCTGCCAGGTGAAAGATGCCAGCCAAATGGCAGAGAAGGCTGACGCATTCTTTACTGCATACGGGTATCAAGCTCGTAAGCAAAACACCTGGAGCAGAAAAGATACTGCCAAGTCTGGGAAGCCGTCTCAGACTGAATCCCAGCACCAAGGCCGTTCTCAGAGTAATGGTCAAGGTCCAAGCAAACCACAGAAGGACCAGGGGCAAAATACACAGCAGCCTGCTTGGAAGCGGTACAACAAGCACCCCAACCAGCAGCAGTTCCCCAAGCAGCAGCAGCAGCAATACAAGGACAAGCCACGTAACCCTCAGTCAGGTCAATTAGTGTATCGGAGGCAGGAGGCAAATGCAGCCTTCATTCCACAAGTACCCGGTGGTGCCATCTCTACCAGTACAGGTACTTCCCAACAGTTCACAAGTCCCCCTCCGACCATGAACTCTCCTCAGACACCTAGTTCCCAGGGCGCCACGTTTGCTGCATCGGTTGTTCCGCAGTCTCATGAATGACTGGCTGCTACCTCGTCAGACCCTTCCACCAGCAACACTGCCTTTCTTGTTCAGCCAGGGTCTGTGGGAGGTGTTTCTGTAAATGTCCTGAGGGACAATGGTTCCTCAGGTTGCTCTGTTAACCCGCCCCATCCCGACCACTTTTTGACCACTGGTACCCCCCAATCCCGACCATTTTTCGACCCTTTTTTTTTTTGCTAAAACTTTCGCTTTTGGTGAGAAACATCGAAAATTCATAGAGAAATCGCTCACCTGAGGTTTAAAATACTCATTACAGGTAGGAGAGCCTCCTTACCTTACTGGGTTTTCTATCAGGCTGGCACCAAAGAAAACGAGTTCTATGGGAGGATAACTATTTCACACCACTCATAAACGGTATTTATTTATTTACTGTTACGAATTTATATGTAGTACAAGAGTATATTGGTTTTCAAGCAGTAATATAGGCATTATAAGCATTGTTTCACTCACTAATACCTGACCTTTTTTTGCCACATTACCTGATCATCATTTCTAACTGTTTCTTCCTCTAATGCTATGTAAAGTTTGTCCTCCACATTGTCATTGATTGGGGAATCACTCTGGCCCTGAATTTCGTACCGTGGCATGACATGGCTATACTGGCCAGGTCACTGATAACAGGTGAATTGCTGAGAAAAGGGCATGCAGGGAGGGGGAGGAGATCATGCTGGGTAAGGCATTGTCTCTGCCTGGCATCTTGTTGAGGAAGGTGTCCCGTGTATAAGTACCAAAAATGACTCGCGAAAATTGAAAATTGTGGAAATTATGAACCTTGCAATTGCAGGACGTTGAAGTACGTCCTCGGGATTAGCTGTGACAAAACGTGAGGACGTGGAAGTACGTCCTCGGGACGGCGCGGGTTAAGCAGAGTTTAGTTCGGCCTGATGAGTATACAGGTCGACAGATCCAAGTTAGACTTATTGATGGATCAGTGAGATTGTTCCCTGAGGCACGTATCCAGGTGGCGTCTCCATTTTTCACTGGTACGACACTTGCAGTTGTCATGCCAGAACCTTTATTTGAACTCATCATTAGGAAATATTAATGGAGTCAAAAATAGTTGCGCCGTAGATGTTGCTACTCAGACTTCGGCTGCTGCGGTAACACGAGCCATGGCTGAGGCTCCAGACTGTGTCACCCCAGTGATCATTGAATCGCCGCAAGATCTGATGTGTAGTCAACTTGTTGTGCAAGAACAACATTCTGACCCGACACTTGCTACCGTGCGGAACAAACAAAAGGGTCGAGTGATAAAGTATTCACGGGGAGGTCGAGCCAAGTTCCATCGTAAACAAGGACGGCTCTACCGTGAGTCACGAACACCCGAGGGCGAGGTTCGACTGCAGTTTGTCGTTCCCGCCAAGTACCGTCTAGCAGTGTTACAATGGGGTCATTGTTCAGCCTCAGGAGGTCACATGGGGAAAAGGAAGACCCAGGGCCGTATCCGAGCTGACTTTTTCTGGCCAGGGATGGGACGGGACATAGATAGTTTTGTCCGTTCCTGCAGTGTGTGCCAAAGTATCACCACTAATCAGGGACATGCCCTTCCTGTGCCATTTGTAACCACACCTGTAATCTCTGAGTCAGTTGAGAGACAGGGTTGTGGTGAAGTGGGTGCAGACCTGACGTCTCACCCATTGGCCCCACAGGACACATTATGTCCAGGGCCTGTACACACATATTATGTACCGTAAGTTAAGAGGGAAGTTGAGAGGCGACTTGAGGCTATGGAAGACCCAAGTTTGCATAAGGATTCTCAGCTTCCCGGTACTAATAGAAGTACTGTAGGTTAAGGGGGAAGTTGAGAGGCGACTTGAGGCTATGGAAGACCCAAGTTTGCATAAGGATTCTCAGCTTCCCAGTACTAATATAAGTACTGTAGGTTAAGGGGGAAGTTCGAGAGAGAACTCCGCAGAGGCGACTTGAGGCTATGGAAGACCCAAGTTTGCACAAGGATTCTCAGCTTCTCAATACTAATATAAGTATTGTAGGTTAAGGGGGAAGTTCGAGAGAGAACTCCGCAGAGGCGACTTGAGGCTATGGAAGACCCAAGTTTGCACAAGGATTCTCAGCTTCCCGGTACTAATATAAGTATTGTATTGTAGGTTAAGGGGGAAGTGAGAACTCCGCAGAGGCGACTTGAGGCTATGGAAGACCCAAGTTTGCACAAGGATTCTCAGCTCTCCGATATTAATATAAGTACTGTAGGTTAAGGCACAGGTTGAGGACCCGTGTGCAGTTCGAGGCTATGGAAGACCCGAGTTTGCACAAGGATTCTCAACTTGCCGACCATAATTGTGTGCTATAATTAATGGCGACCTCGAATGTACGTCGTAGCACTGACTGCTAGGCAGAGAGTAATTGTAACATAATAAAATTTTGTC
This sequence comes from Coenobita brevimanus, assembly GCF_032717465.1. Lineage (NCBI taxonomy): Eukaryota > Metazoa > Arthropoda > Malacostraca > Decapoda > Coenobitidae > Coenobita > Coenobita brevimanus. The sequence goes on along the minus strand of NC_137008.1, from coordinate 19,078,095 downwards.
CCATTGACACTTTTGATGCTCCACCTCAATTGGTTTTGCAGGTTCAGCAATGGGTGTAGCAGTTTTGCTGTGCGGGCCAGCTGATCGTCTGCCGCACGCTGCCGCCTCTTCTCCTCTGCCTTCGTCGTCGCCATATTATTATTTACTGTGTCATTTTACACATAGGTACAGTTACACTACAACTGTCACACCTACACCGTGTATTACATACACCACGCTACACAACAATTAGTTGTCAGTGTAAATGTAGCGACTTTTCGCTCAGTTTGACCTGAGTACAGGATTTTCACCGTCGTCACGGAGTTTTTCCCTCAAGCTTGCTTCTATTAACGTAATTACAAGGTTTTTTCGCTCACTGGCGACTGCGACTTTCTCCTGTAGCAGGATAGCACACACACCACAGTGTGAATCTTGTGTGAATGACTTAGGATGTATACATATATATATATATATATCCACAAATTTTTTCCCATAAGGAAAAAATTTAATTTTGTAGGGGCGTAATGTCACGAATCAATTCGCGACATTTCCGTTTTGTGAGAAGCCACAGAACTATTAGTGGAAAACTCACTGTGTATCGCTCAGCTAACCGTTTCTCCCTCCATTTCGGAGTATACTTTGTCAAAACAATTCGTCACCGTTTTCAAAAGTGACCGATTTAATGCACGTCACTAAGTGCTGTACGCTGAGCGATACTATTGTTTTTTATTGTTCTCCCCTGCTCATTCGACCGTTAGAAAAATGCGGCCGATTGCTCCGCTTTTCTTTCCCACGACGTGGGCCGTCGAGTGTTTGCTGTGACGGAGAGAGGTCCAGTGCTCCAGTAGTGAGAGTAGAGAGAGGTCAGCTAGTACCCAGACTCCACTTTGACTACAGGTTCTCCAAGCTCCCAGCCTTAGCTCTCCAGCTTTGGGTGATACACAGCATTCATCGACCAGTATTTCATTTTTGTATTATCCTAGGTTTAAGAGCTTAGTTAAGGTGTTTTTCCTAGGCGTAAGAATTTAGCTCGTGTGTGAGTGAGTGAGTGCGTCTCATTTAATTGATTTTGAAATGTAACGTTAAATTTATTTTTGTAAGTAATAAATTTAACAGTTCTTTTCCTTGAGCTCAATGTAAAGTAAAATCTTGTTTCATTTAATCCATAATTAAGCTTATTTTCCATACAGCTCCTAGCTTGCATAAACGTTTTGCTTTCATAACTGGTACTTAGACCAGTCTTGTTGTATTAACTTAAAATCCGTTGTGCCAGATAGGAGTTAAAGCATCAGCAAGAGCCTGATATTATTATTAGTATTAGTTATTTATTGTCAGGGGTCAAGTAACTTTCTCCAGAGGCTAACAGTACAGTAAGCAATTGTGAGTAATTAGTCTCTGCTGTGTACTGTTGAGAAAGTTTTTGAATTCTCGTTCTTAGAGAATCGTTGCACGATTTAGCAAGACAATCATTGTCCCTGCTCTTCAGTATTATTGAATATTATTATCAATTTAAATAATATTTAACCATTTATTTCAAAATTACCGTGATAATATAAAAACCCCGTGACAATTGGCGACCTCATTCCAGGATATTAACTCCTAGCTCTAAAGCTATTCACGAGATAGTGCTCACTCATTCATATTTAGGTATTTATCATTAAAGTTTATAGGCACAAGCTTACTGGTGTTTACCCTTAATTTAGCAAGTGAATTTTGCTTTATTAATCAATAGAATACGTAACTCTAATTTATTTTTGGTAACGCCAGACGATTTTATTCGCTCCTGGGAAGTCGCCGTACCCATTGTGTTTATTATTGAGTCTTCCCAGTCATTTACATTTTTTATTTATTCTTTGCCAGTTAACTGGATAAGACTGGTCACCACTAGCTTGTGTCTGTATTCTTTATTTGTGTTATTAGTATTCGTCGCTAAGCAGTCAGTGCTCAGTTTCGTTTGCTTAATAAATTAGCGCCATGGCTACTACTGTATTTTTACAGGAAGCCAAAGATATGGGTCTTTCAGACCCAACCGAAATTAAAGAGTATATACTCTCACGGCATAATCAGAAGCAGCAGCGCGAGAATGATGCCCGTGAAGAGCGTAAGATTCAGCGCGAATACGAGCGAGAACAGCGCGAACAACGTGAAAGAGAGAGTGCATATGAACAAGAGCAGCGTGAGAAAGAGCGCGAATACGAGCGTGAACAGCGCGAATACGAGCGAGAACAGCGTGAGGAGCGAGAGAGAGAACGAGAACATGAACTTGAAGTGCTGAAGCTCAAGCGAGATTCCTTGGCTTCAGACACGTCTGGTGCAGTTGGTCCAAGCTCCACGAGCGTTCTCCCTGCACATGTCCTGGCGACCCCACGCATCAAGCTTCCTTCATACAAGGAAAGTGAGCGAATCGAGCCGTACATAGCTCGTTTTGAGGACATGGCAGACTTATATCAACTGGATGAGGCAGCTAAGCGGCTTCAGTTTCTTAGCCTATTTGAGGGCCCTGCCCTCGATATTCTCCACAGAATTCGTGGAGACAATCTCACATATGAGATGATGAAAGCTGCACTCATTAAGGCGTATGGTCTCACAGTAGACGACGCCAAAGTTCAGTTCATGCGAGCTCGTCTCCAAGACAAGGAGACAGCTGTTCAGTTCCTTGATCGTCTCACAGCTTACTTAAATGAGTGGATGGAGAAAGATGAAACTCCTTCCACGCGTGAGGGGATAATTGACCTTATGCTGCGTACAGAGCTAGAGAGGTCGTGGCCTGCTGAGCTCATAGCACAGCTTAAGATCTGCCAGGTGAAAGATGCCAGCCAAATGGCAGAGAAGGCTGACGCATTCTTTACTGCATACGGGTATCAAGCTCGTAAGCAAAACACCTGGAGCAGAAAAGATACTGCCAAGTCTGGGAAGCCGTCTCAGACTGAATCCCAGCACCAAGGCCGTTCTCAGAGTAATGGTCAAGGTCCAAGCAAACCACAGAAGGACCAGGGGCAAAATACACAGCAGCCTGCTTGGAAGCGGTACAACAAGCACCCCAACCAGCAGCAGTTCCCCAAGCAGCAGCAGCAGCAATACAAGGACAAGCCACGTAACCCTCAGTCAGGTCAATTAGTGTATCGGAGGCAGGAGGCAAATGCAGCCTTCATTCCACAAGTACCCGGTGGTGCCATCTCTACCAGTACAGGTACTTCCCAACAGTTCACAAGTCCCTCCGACCATGAACTCTCCTCAGACACCTAGTTCCCAGGGCGCCACGTTTGCTGCATCGGTTGTTCCGCAGTCTCATGAATGACTGGCTGCTACCTCCTCAGACCCTTCCACCAGCAACACTGCCTTTCTTGTTCAGCCAGGGTCTGTGGGAGGTGTTTCTGTAAATGTCCTGAGGGACAATGGTTCCTCAGGTTGCTCTGTCAAGCAGAGTTTAGTTCGGCCTGAGCAGTATACAGGTCGACAGATCCATGCAAGCCTTATTGATGGATCAGTGAGATTGTTCCCTGAGGCATGTATCCAGGTGGCATCTCCATTTTATACTGGTACGACACTTGCAGTTGTCATGCCAGAACCTTTATTTGAACTCATCATTAGGAAATATTAATGGAGTCAAGGATAGTTGCGCCGTAGATGTTGCTACTCAGACTTCGGCTGCTGCGGTAACACGAGCCATGACTGAGGCTCCAGACTGTGTCACCTCAGTGATCATTGAATCGCCGCAAGATCTGATGTGTAGTCAACTTGTTGTGCAAGAACAACATTCTGACCCGACACTTGCTACCGTGCGGAACAAACAAAAGGGTCGAGTGATAAAGTATTCACGGGGAGGTCGAGCCAAGTTCCATCGTAAACAAGGACGGCTCTACCGTGAGTCACGAACACCCGAGGGCGAGGTTCGACTGCAGTTTGTCGTTCCCGCCAAGTACCGTCTAGCAGTGTTACAATGGGGTCATTGTTCAGCCTCAGGAGGTCACATGGGGAAAAGGAAGACCCAGGGCCGTATCCGAGCTGACTTTTTCTGGCCAGGGATGGGACGGGACATAGATAGTTTTGTCCGTTCCTGCAGTGTGTGCCAAAGTATCACCACTAATCAGGGACATGCCCTTCCTGTGCCATTTGTAACCACACCTGTAATCTCTGAGTCAGTTGAGAGACAGGGTAGTGGTGAAGTGGGTGCAGACCTGACGTCTCACCCATTGGCCCCACAGGACACATTATGTCCAGGGCCTGTACACACATATTATGTACCGTAAGTTAAGGGGGAAGTTGAGAGGCGACTTGAGGCTATGGAAGACCCAAGTTTGCATAAGGATTCTCAGCTTCCCGGTACTAATAGAAGTACTGTAGGTTAAGGGGGAAGTTGAGAGGCGACTTGAGGCTATGGAAGACCCAAGTTTGCATAAGGATTCTCAGCTTCCCGGTACTAATATAAGTACTGTAGGTTAAGGGGGAAGTTCGAGAGAGAACTCCGCAGAGGCGACTTGAGGCTATGGAAGACCCAAGTTTGCACAAGGATTCTCAGCTTCTCAATACTAATATAAGTATTGTAGGTTAAGGGGGAAGTTCGAGAGAGAACTCCGCAGAGGCGACTTGAGGCTATGGAAGACCCAAGTTTGCACAAGGATTCTCAGCTTCCCGGTACTAATATAAGTATTGTATTGTAGGTTAAGGGGGAAGTGAGAACTCCGCAGAGGCGACTTGAGGCTATGGAAGACCCAAGTTTGCACAAGGATTCTCAGCTTCCCGATATTAATATAAGTACTGTAGGTTAAGGCACAGGTTGAGGACCCGTGTGCAGTTCGAGGCTATGGAAGACCCGAGTTTGCACAAGGATTCTCAACTTGCCGACCATAATTGTGTGCTATAATTAATGGCGACCTCGAATGTACGTCGTAGCACTGACTGCTAGGCAGAGAGAGTAATTGTAACTTAATAAGAATTTTGTCCCATTGACACTTTTGATGCTCCACCTCAATTGGTTTTGCAGGTTCAGCAATGGGTGTAGCAGTTTTGCTGTGCGGGCCAGCTGATCGTCTGCCGCACGCTGCCGCCTCTTCTCCTCTGCCTTCGTCGTCGCCATATTATTTACTGTGTCATTTTACACATAGGTACAGTTACACTACAACTGTCACACCTACACCGTGTATTACATACACCACGCTACACAACAATTAGTTGTCAGTGTAAATGTAGCGACTTTTCGCTCAGTTTGACCTGAGTACAGGATTTTCACCGTCGTCACGGAGTTTTTCCCTCAAGCTTGCTTCTATTAACGTAATTACAAGGTTTTTTCGCTCACTGGTGACTGCGACTTTCTCCTGTAGCAGGATAGCACACACACCACAGTGTGAATCTTGTGTGAATGACTTAGGATGTATACATATATATATATATATATCCACAAATTTTTTCCCATAAGGAAAAAATTTAATTTTGTAGGGGCGTAATGTCACGAATCAATTCGCGACATTTCCGTTTTGTGAGAAGCCACGAACTATTAGTGGAAAACTCACTGTGTATCGCTCAGCTAACCGTTTCTCCCTCCATTTCGGAGTATACTTTTCAAAACATTCGTTACCGTTTTCAAAAGTGACCGATTTAATGCACGTCACTAAGTGCTGTACTGAGCGATACTATTGTTTTTTATTGTTCTCCCCTGCTCATTCGACCGTTAGAAAATGCGGCCGATTGCTCCGCTTTTCTTTCCCACGACTTGGGCAGTCGAGTGTTTGCTGTGACGGAGAGAGGTCCTGTGCTCCAGTAGTGAGAGTAGAGAGAGGTCAGCTAGTACCCAGACTCCACTGACTACAGGTTCTCCAAGCTCCCTGCCTTAGCTCTCCAGCTTTGGATGATACACAGCATTCATCGACCAGTATTTCATTTTTGTATTATCCTAGGTTTAAGAGCTTAGTTAAGGTGTTTTTCCTAGGCGTAAGAATTTAGCTCGTGTGTGAGTGAGTGAGTGCGTCTCATTTAATTGATTTGAATTCTAACGTTAAATTTATTTTTTGTAAGTAATAAATTTAACAGTTCTTTTCCTTGAGCTCAATGTAAAGTAAAATCTTGTTTCATTTAATCCAAATTAAGCTTATTTTCCATATAGCTCCTAGCTTGCATAAACGTTTGCTTTCATAACTGGTACTTAGACCAGTCTTGTTGTATTAACTTAAAATCCGTTGTGCCAGATAGGAGTTAAAGCATCAGCAAGAGCCTGATATTATTATTAGTATTAGTTATTTATTGTCAGGGGTGAAGTAACTTTCTCCAGAGGCTAACAGTACAGTAAGTCAGCAATTGTGAGTAATTAGTCTCTGCTGTGTACTGTTGAGAAAGTTTTTGAATTCTCGTTCTTAGAGAATCGTTGCACGATTTAGCAAGACAATCATTGTCCCTGCTCTTCAGTATTATTGAATATTATTATCAATTTAAATAATATTTAACCATTTATTTCAAAATTACCGTGATAATATAAAAACCCCGTGACAATTGGCGACCTCATTCCAGGATATTAACTCCTAGCTCTAAAGCTATTCACGAGATAGTGCTCACTCATTCATATTTAGGTATTTATCATTAAAGTTTATAGGCACAAGCTTACTGGTGTTTACCCTTAATTTAGCAAGTGAATTTTGTTTTATTAATCAATAGAATACGTAACTCTAGTTTATTTTTGGTAACGCCAGACGATTTTATTCGCTCCTGGGAAGTCGCCGTACCCATTGTGTTTATTATTGAGTCTTCCCAGTCATTTACATTTTTTATTTATTCTTTGCCAGTTAACTGGATAAGACTGGTCACCACTAGCTTGTGTCTGTATTCTTTATTTGTGTTATTAGTATTCGTCGCTAAGCAGTCAGTGCTCAGTTTCGTTTGCTTAATAAATTAGCGCCATGGCTACCGCTGTATTTTTACAGGAAGCCAAAGAAATGGGTCTTTCGGACCCAACCGAAATTAAAGAGTATATACTCTCACGGCATAATCAGGAGCAGCAGCGCGAGAATGATGCCCGTGAAGAGCGTAAGATTCAGCGCGAATATGAGCGAGAACAACGCAAACACGAGCGAGAACAGCGCGAATACGAGCAAGAACAGCGTGAGGAACACGAAAAGGAGCGCGAACACAAGCAGAAACAACGCGAACTCGACTTAGAACATGAGCGAGAACAGCGTGAGGAGCGAGAGAGAGAACGAGAACACGAACGTGCCGAGCGAGAAGCACGCAAAAAACATGAACTTGAAGTGCTGAAGCTCAAGCGAGATTCCTTGGCTTCAGACACGTCTGGTGCAGTTGGTCCAAGCTCCACGAGCGTTCTCCCTGCACATGTCCTGGCGACCCCACGCATCAAGCTTCCTTCATACAAGGAAAGCGAGCGAATCGAGCCGTACATAGCTCGTTTTGAGGACATGGCAGACTTATATCAACTGGATGAGGCAGCTAAGCGGCTTCAGTTTCTTAGCCTATTTGAGGGCCCTGCCCTCGATATTCTCCACAGAATTCGTGGAGACAATCTCACATATGAGATGATGAAAGCTGCACTCATTAAGGCGTATGGTCTCACAGTAGACGACGCCAAAGTTCAGTTCATGCGAGCTCGTCTCCAAGACAAGGAGACAGCTGTTCAGTTCCTTGATCGTCTCACAGCTTACTTAAATGAGTGGATGGAGAAAGATGAAACTCCTTCCACGCGTGAGGGGATAATTGACCTTATGCTGCGTACAGAGCTAGAGAGGTCGTGGCCTGCTGAGCTCATAGCACAGCTTAAGATCTGCCAGGTGAAAGATGCCAGCCAAATGGCAGAGAAGGCTGACGCATTCTTTACTGCATACGGGTATCAAGCTCGTAAGCAAAACACCTGGAGCAGAAAAGATACTGCCAAGTCTGGGAAGCCGTCTCAGACTGAATCCCAGCACCAAGGCCGTTCTCAGAGTAATGGTCAAGGTCCAAGCAAACCACAGAAGGACCAGGGGCAAAATACACAGCAGCCTGCTTGGAAGCGGTACAACAAGCACCCCAACCAGCAGCAGTTCCCCAAGCAGCAGCAGCAGCAATACAAGGACAAGCCACGTAACCCTCAGTCAGGTCAATTAGTGTATCGGAGGCAGGAGGCAAATGCAGCCTTCATTCCACAAGTACCCGGTGGTGCCATCTCTACCAGTACAGGTACTTCCCAACAGTTCACAAGTCCCCCTCCGACCATGAACTCTCCTCAGACACCTAGTTCCCAGGGCGCCACGTTTGCTGCATCGGTTGTTCCGCAGTCTCATGAATGACTGGCTGCTACCTCCTCAGACCCTTCCACCAGCAACACTGCCTTTCTTGTTCAGCCAGGGTCTGTGGGAGGTGTTTCTGTAAATGTCCTGAGGGACAATGGTTCCTCAGGTTGCTCTGTCAAGCAGAGTTTAGTTCGGCCTGAGCAGTATACAGGTCGACAGATCCATGCAAGCCTTATTGATGGATCAGTGAGATTGTTCCCTGAGGCATGTATCCAGGTGGCATCTCCATTTTATACTGGTACGACACTTGCAGTTGTCATGCCAGAACCTTTATTTGAACTCATCATTGGAAATATTAATGGAGTCAAGGATAGTTGCTCCGATGACGCTACTCAGACTTCGGCTGCTGCGGTAACACGAGCCATGACTGAGGCTCCAGACTGTGTCACCTCAGTGATCATTGAATCGCCGCAAGATCTGATGTGTAGTCAACTTGTTGTGCAAGAACAACATTCTGACCCGACACTTGCTACCGTGCGGAACAAACAAAAGGGTCGAGTGATAAAGTATTCACGGGGAGGTCGAGCCAAGTTCCATCGTAAACAAGGACGGCTCTACCGTGAGTCACGAACACCCGAGGGCGAGGTTCGACTGCAGTTTGTCGTTCCCGCCAAGTACCGTCTAGCAGTGTTACAATGGGGTCATTGTTCAGCCTCAGGAGGTCACATGGGGAAAAGGAAGACCCAGGGCCGTATCCGAGCTGACTTTTTCTGGCCAGGGATGGGACGGGACATAGATAGTTTTGTCCGTTCCTGCAGTGTGTGCCAAAGTATCACCACTAATCAGGGACATGCCCTTCCTGTGCCATTCGTAACCACACCTGTAATCTCTGAGTCAGTTGAGAGACAGGGTAGTGGTGAAGTGGGTGCAGACCTGACGTCTCACCCATTGGCCCCACAGGACACATTATGTCCAGGGCCTGTACACACATATTATGTACCGTAAGTTAAGGGGGAAGTGAGAACTCCGCAGAGGCGACTTGAGGCTATGGAAGACCCAAGTTTGCACAAGGATTCTCAGCTTCCCGGTACTAATATAAGTATTGTATTGTAGGTTAAGGGGGAAGTGAGAACTCCGCAGAGGCGACTTGAGGCTATGGAAGACCCAAGTTTGCACAAGGATTCTCAGCTTCCCGATATTAATATAAGTACTGTAGGTTAAGGCACAGGTTGAGGACCCGTGTGCAGTTCGAGGCTATGGAAGACCCGAGTTTGCACAAGGATTCTCAACTTGCCGACCATAATTGTGTGCTATAATTAATGGCGACCTCGAATGTACGTCGTAGCACTGACTGCTAGGCAGAGAGAGTAATTGTAACATAATAAAATTTTGTCCCATTGACACTTTTGATGCTCCACCTCAATTGGTTTTGCAGGTTCAGCAATGGGTGTAGCAGTTTTGCTGTGCGGGCCAGCTGATCGTCTGCCGCACGCTGCCGCCTCTTCTCCTCTGCCTTCGTCGTCGCCATATTATTATTTATTGTGTCATTTTACACATAGGTACAGTTACACTACAACTGTCACACCTACACCGTGTATTACATACACCACGCTACACAACAATTAGTTGTCAGTGTAAATGTAGCGACTTTTCGCTCAGTTTGACCTGAGTACAGGATTTTCACCGTCGTCACGGAGTTTTTCCCTCAAGCTTGCTTCTATTAACGTAATTACAAGGTTTTTTCGCTCACTGGCGACTGCGACTTTCTCCTGTAGCAGGATAGCACACACACCACAGTGTGAATCTTGTGTGAATGACTTAGGATGTATACATATATATATATATATCCACAAATTTTTTCCCATAAGGAAAAAATTTAATTTTGTAGGGGCGTAATGTCACGAATCAATTCGCGACATTTCCGTTTTGTGAGAAGCCACGAACTATTAGTGGAAAACTCACTGTGTATCGCTCAGCTAACCGTTTCTCCCTCCATTTCGGAGTATACTTTTCAAAACATTCGTCACCATTTTCAAAAGTGACCGATTTAATGCACGTCACTAAGTGCTGTACTGAGCGATACTATTGTTTTTTATTGTTCTCCCCTGCTCATTCGACCGTTAGAAAATGCGGCCGATTGCTCCGCTTTTCTTTCCCACGACTTGGGCAGTCGAGTGTTTGCTGTGACGGAGAGAGGTCCTGTGCTCCAGTAGTGAGAGTAGAGAGAGGTCAGCTAGTACCCAGACTCCACTGACTACAGGTTCTCCAAGCTCCCGGCCTTAGCTCTCCAGCTTTGGGTGATACACAGCATTCATCGACCAGTATTTCATTTTTGTATTATCCTAGGTTTAAGAGCTTAGTTAAGGTGTTTTTCCTAGGCGTAAGAATTTAGCTCGTGTGTGAGTGAGTGAGTGCGTCTCATTTAATTGATCTGAATTGTAACATTAAATTTATTTTTTGTAATTAATAAATTTAACAGTTCTTTTCCTTGAGCTCAATGTAAAGTAAAATCTTGTTTCATTTAATCCAAATTAAGCTTATTTTCCATACAGCTCCTAGCTTGCATAAACGTTTGCTTTCATAACTGGTACTTAGACCAGTCTTGTTGTATTAACTTAAAATCCGTTGTGCCAGATAGGAGTTAAAGCATCAGCAAGAGCCTGATATTATTATTAGTATTAGTTATTTATTGTCAGGGGTGAAGTAACTTTCTCCAGAGGCTAACAGTACAGTAAGTCAGCAATTGTGAGTAATTAGTCTCTGCTGTGTACTGTTGAGAAAGTTTTTGAATTCTCGTTCTTAGAGAATCGTTGCACGATTTAGCAAGACAATCATTGTCCCTGCTCTTCAGTATTATTGAATATTATTATCAATTTAAATAATATTTAACCATTTATTTCAAAATTACCGTGATAATATAAAAACCCCGTGACAATTGGCGACCTCGCCAGGATATTAACTCCTAGCTCTAAAGCTATTCACGAGATAGTGCTCACTCATTCATATTTAGGTATTTATCATTAAAGTTTATAGGCACAAGCTTACTGGTGTTTACCCTTAATTTAGCAAGTGAATTTTGCTTTATTAATCAATAGAATACGTAACTCTAGTTTATTTTTGGTAACGCCAGACGATTTTATTCGCTCCTGGGAAGTCGCCGTACCCATTGTGTTTATTATTGAGTCTTCCCAGTCATTTACATTTTTTATTTATTCTTTGCCAGTTAACTGGATAAGACTGGTCACCACTAGCTTGTGTCTGTATTCTTTATTTGTGTTATTAGTATTCGTCGCTAAGCAGTCAGTGCTCAGTTTCGTTTGCTTAATAAATTAGCGCCATGGCTACTACTGTATTTTTACAGGAAGCCAAAGATATGGGTCTTTCAGACCCAACCGAAATTAAAGAGTATATACTCTCACGGCATAATCAGAAGCAGCAGCGCGAGAATGATGCCCGTGAAGAGCGTAAGATTCAGCGCGAATACGAGCGAGAACAGCGCGAACAACGTGAAAGAGAGCGTGCATATGAACAAGAGCAGCGTGAGGAACACGAAAAGGAGCGCGAACACAAGCAGAAACAACGCGAACTCGACTTAGAACATGAGCGAGAACAGCGTGAGGAGCGAGAGAGAGAACGAGAACACGAACGCGAGAGAAGCACGCAAAAACATGAACTTGAAGTGCTGAAGCTCAAGCGAGATTCCTTGGCTTCAGACACGTAAGTGCAGTTGGTCCAAGCTCCACGAGCGTTCTCCCTGCACATGTCCTGGCGACCCCACGCATCAAGCTTCCTTCATACAAGGAAAATGAGCGAATCGAGCCGTACATAGCTCGTTTTGAGGACATGGCAGACTTATATCAACTGGATGAGGCAGCTAAGCGGCTTCAGTTTCTTAGCCTATTTGAGGGCCCTGCCCTCGATATTCTCCACAGAATTCGTGGAGACAATCTCACATATGAGATGATGAAAGCTGCACTCATTAAGGCGTATGGTCTCACAGTAGACGACGCCAAAGTTCAGTTCATGCGAGCTCGTCTCCAAGACAAGGAGACAGCTGTTCAGTTCCTTGATCGTCTCACAGCTTACTTAAATGAGTGGATGGAGAAAGATGAAACTCCTTCCACGCGTGAGGGGATAATTGACCTTATGCTGCGTACAGAGCTAGAGAGGTCGTGGCCTGCTGAGCTCATAGCACAGCTTAAGATCTGCCAGGTGAAAGATGCCAGCCAAATGGCAGAGAAGGCTGACGCATTCTTTACTGCATACGGGTATCAAGCTCGTAAGCAAAACACCTGGAGCAGAAAAGATACTGCCAAGTCTGGGAAGCCGTCTCAGACTGAATCCCAGCACCAAGGCCGTTCTCAGAGTAATGGTCAAGGTCCAAGCAAACCACAGAAGGACCAGGGGCAAAATACACAGCAGCCTGCTTGGAAGCGGTACAACAAGCACCCCAACCAGCAGCAGTTCCCCAAGCAGCAGCAGCAGCAATACAAGGACAAGCCACGTAACCCTCAGTCAGGTCAATTAGTGTATCGGAGGCAGGAGGCAAATGCAGCCTTCATTCCACAAGTACCCGGTGGTGCCATCTCTACCAGTACAGGTACTTCCCAACAGTTCACAAGTCCCCCTCCGACCATGAACTCTCCTCAGACACCTAGTTCCCAGGGCGCCACGTTTGCTGCATCGGTTGTTCCGCAGTCTCATGAATGACTGGCTGCTACCTCCTCAGACCCTTCCACCAGCAACACTGCCTTTCTTGTTCAGCCAGGGTCTGTGGGAGGTGTTTCTGTAAATGTCCTGAGGGACAATGGTTCCTCAGGTTGCTCTGTCAAGCAGAGTTTAGTTCGGCCTGAGCAGTATACAGGTCGACAGATCCATGCAAGCCTTATTGATGGATCAGTGAGATTGTTCCCTGAGGCATGTATCCAGGTGGCATCTCCATTTTATACTGGTACGACACTTGCAGTTGTCATGCCAGAACCTTTATTTGAACTCATCATTGGAAATATTAATGGAGTCAAAAATAGTTGTGCCGTAGATGTTGCTACTCAGACTTCGGCTGCTGCGGTAACACGAGCCATGACTGAGGCTCCAGACTGTGTCACCTCAGTGATCATTGAATCGCCGCAAGATCTGATGTGTAGTCAACTTGTTGTGCAAGAACAACATTCTGACCCGACACTTGCTACCGTGCGGAACAAACAAAAGGGTCGAGTGATAAAGTATTCACGGGGAGGTCGAGCCAAGTTCCATCGTAAACAAGGACGGCTCTACCGTGAGTCACGAACACCCGAGGGCGAGGTTCGACTGCAGTTTGTCGTTCCCGCCAAGTACCGTCTAGCAGTGTTACAATGGGGTCATTGTTCAGCCTCAGGAGGTCACATGGGGAAAAGGAAGACCCAGGGCCGTATCCGAGCTGACTTTTTCTGGCCAGGGATGGGACGGGACATAGATAGTTTTGTCCGTTCCTGCAGTGTGTGCCAAAGTATCACCACTAATCAGGGACATGCCCTTCCTGTGCCATTCGTAACCACACCTGTAATCTCTGAGTCAGTTGAGAGACAGGGTAGTGGTGAAGTGGGTGCAGACCTGACGTCTCACCCATTGGCCCCACAGGACACATTATGTCCAGGGCCTGTACACACATATTATGTACCGTAAGTAAAGGGGGTAGTTGAGAGGCGACTTGAGGCTATGGAAGACCCAAGTTTGCATAAGGATTCTCAGCTTCCCGGTACTAATAGAAGTACTGTAGGTTAAGGGGGAAGTTGAGAGGCGACTTGAGGCTATGGAAGACCCAAGTTTGCATAAGGATTCTCAGCTTCCCGGTACTAATATAAGTACTGTAGGTTAAGGGGGAAGTTCGAGAGAGAACTCCGCAGAGGCGACTTGAGGCTATGGAAGACCCAAGTTTGCACAAGGATTCTCAGCTTCTCAATACTAATATAAGTATTGTAGGTTAAGGGGGAAGTTCGAGAGAGAACTCCGCAGAGGCGACTTGAGGCTATGGAAGACCCAAGTTTGCACAAGGATTCTCAGCTTCCCGGTACTAATATAAGTATTGTATTGTAGGTTAAGGGGGAAGTGAGAACTCCGTAGAGGCGACTTGAGGCTATGGAAGACCCAAGTTTGCACAAGGATTCTCAGCTTCCCGATATTAATATAAGTACTGTAGGTTAAGGCACAGGTTGAGGACCCGTGTGCAGTTCGAGGCTATGGAAGACCCGAGTTTGCACAAGGATTCTCAACTTGCCGACCATAATTGTGTGCTATAATTAATGGCGACCTCGAATGTACGTCGTAGCACTGACTGCTAGGCAGAGAGAGTAATTGTAACATAATAAAATTTTGTCCCATTGACACTTTTGATGCTCCACCTCAATTGGTTTTGCAGGTTCAGCAATGGGTGTAGCAGTTTTGCTGTGCGGGCCAGCTGATCGTCTGCCGCACGCTGCCGCCTCTTCTCCTCTGCCTTCGTCGTCGCCATATTATTTACTGTGTCATTTTACACATAGGTACAGTTACACTACAACTGTCACACCTACACCGTGTATTACATACACCACGCTACACAACAATTAGTTGTCAGTGTAAATGTAGCGACTTTTCGCTCAGTTTGACCTGAGTACAGGATTTTCACCGTCGTCACGGAGTTTTTCCCTCAAGCTTGCTTCTATTAACGTAAATACAAGGTTTTTTCGCTCACTGGCGACTGCGACTTTCTCCTGTAGCAGGATAGCACACACACCACAGTGTGAATCTTGTGTGAATGACTTAGGATGTATACATATATATATATATATATATATATATATATATATATATATATATATATATATATCCACAATTTTTTCCCATAAGGAAAAAATTTAATTTTGTAGGGGCGTAATGTCACGAATCAATTCGCGACATTTCCGTTTTGTGAGAAGCCACGAACTATTAGTGGAAAACTCACTGTGTATCGCTCAGCTAACCGTTTCTCCCTCCATTTCGGAGTATACTTTTCAAAACATTCGTCACCGTTTTCAAAAGTGACCGATTTAATGCACGTCACTAAGTGCTGTACTGAGCAATACTATTGTTTTTTATTGTTCTCCCCTGCTCATTCGACCGTTAGAAAATGCGGCCGAGTGCTCCGCTTTTCTTTCCCACGACTTGGGCAGTCGAGTGTTTGCTGTGACGGAGAGAGGTCCTGTGCTCCAGTAGTGAGAGTAGAGAGAGGTCAGCTAGTACCCAGACTCCGTTTGACACAGCCCCCAGACTCCCATTCCTAGATTTGGGTGATACACAGCATTCATATACCAGTATTTCATTTTTGTATTATCCAAGGTTTAAGAGCTTAGTTAAGGTGTTTTTCCTAGGCGTAAGAATTTAGCTCGTGTGTGAGTGAGTGAGTGCGTCTCATTTAATTGATTTGAATTGTAACGTTAAATTTATTTTTTGTAATTAATAAATTTAACAGTTCTTTTCCTTGAGCTCAATGTAAAGTAAAATCTTGTTTCATTTAATCCAAATTAAGCTTATTTTCCATATAGCTCCTAGCTTGCATAAACGTTTGCTTTCATAACTGGTACTTAGACCAGTCTTGTTGTATTAACTTAAAATCCGTTGTGCCAGATAGGAGTTAAAGCATCAGCAAGAGCCTGATATTATTATTAGTATTAGTTATTTATTGTCAGGGGTGAAGTAACTTTCTCCAGAGGCTAACAGTACAGTAAGTCAGCAATTGTGAGTAATTAGTCTCTGCTGTGTACTGTTGAGAAAGTTTTTGAATTCTCGTTCTTAGAGAATCGTTGCACGATTTAGCAAGACAATCATTGTCCCTGCTCTTCAGTATTATTGAATATTATTATCAATTTAAATAATATTTAATCATTTATTTCAAAATTACCGTGATAATATAAAAACCCCGTGACAGCAGTCATCATACTGATGGATCACGCGGAGGTAATGAGATACTGCATTTGCATAATACATGCATATCTTGTATTATAATAATTGAAATAACGGTGTTACGTGTGTCCAGTCCACAATGATGTCGCTTTCTTCGAGGTGCTATTTCATTAATCTAGATAATTGTCACACAACACCAACAAACATTGATAATCTTTAAAACATTTATACATTAGTTTTCATACAAGTATTACACATTCAGGCCCTCCTTAGCTCCAGACACATTATACTATTTAATCGTGTGTCTACACTCACACACTGTTCATCCAGAGGGAGCAATATTTCCCATACCAACACCAAACAGCACATATATTGGTGATGACCCTACACCAACCTGCCCACCTCCTCACTCACACCAACTCCACAACAGTCCACTTCCACACACACCTAACCACCAACCAGGGTGGTCAAGCCCTCCCACCCTCTCTATTCCTGCAACATTTCCTTCCTCTCCTAATACCCCGTCCCATTGATCAACCTCTCCTCAAGTATACCCCCTTACCCACCAAATATATTATTCTATTTCCAACTGCCTTGAGAATATCGTTTTCAGTGTCCAGCTTCATGGGACACGGCATCACATATATCCGTACTATCAAAATCTGTTGTCGAATTTGAGGATATTATGAAGCTCGTGTGATGGCTCCAGACAAATGTATCATAATGATGCTTCGCTTCCCATCTACGGTCACCACCACCACGGTGCCCGGCGCATTACACTTCATGTTTTAGGTCCTGCTTCCCTTTGTCCTACGATTCATATGCTATGTGAGTCCATTGTCTGTCATGAAATTGCAAGGATAGTATTAGGCCAGTATTCACTGTAACAGAATAATTTTGTTGGTGTTGTTTTGCTAGAAAAATTGCGTAGTCTAGCCTTGTTTGTGGCGGGCTCCAGTAATGCAATTGGCCATTCCAGATCCATGTTGACACAGTAGACGATGCTTGCAATGATTGAGTGTGATAAACGGATATATAACAAACTGCTGCGCTGGGCAACGTTATGCATTTCTTCGTTGTTTGCCATTATAACACAAGGTTTTAGTATGTGGCCACAGCTACACGAAATATATCGGTAGTGTGGTGCTGCTAGGACAGTGTAAAACTGCAAATAGGCTACATGTGTTTGTGTATGGAGTCTGGTAATACACTTCACCGATTTAATCACATTCCTGCCGAGATAGCAGCCAAAGTCGAGGTTTTGGTGACTATACTAATTGGCCATTGAACACCCTTTCAAGTCCAAGCAGTCTGAATGAGGTCATGTTTTCAACTAATAGAAACATTAAATAGCGCATTGAACAATGTAGTTTTATATGTATAGTAAGGAGTGTTTTATGCACCGTGTCATCATACAGACTTATGCAGTATAACACAGCCAAGAACAAGCTGGATCTACGGTAGGATAAAGGTTAAGTGCTGTTGGAGCGTCCAAGTAAACGTAAGCAACATTGATGTAGCAGCACCTGGATGGTAAAACCCAACCACCGCGCTTAGGAAAAATACCCCCGGGTTCTGAAGCAACCCCACGTCATCCAGTAGATTTACACAAGGTCATTGATAAGGCTGCAATCTCGTTGTAGTGATGCAATATGATAAGGAAGTCAGTATCAGGTCTAGTTACTCATTATACGAGGTAGGACCGGAATTTTGTGTGTGTGTGTGTGTGTGTGTGTGTGAGAGAGAGAGAGAGAGAGAGAGAGAGAGAGATATATATATATATATATATATATATATATATATATATATATATATATATATATATATATAGAGAGAGAGAGAGAGAGAGAGAGAGAGAGATCCAAGATAAATTAAGTAGGGTCCAGATCCAAAGTTTGATGCCATACAGGAGATACATAGTAATGTAGTTTAAAGACAAGATGTGAAGACAAGATTCTTATACTACACTACTCGAGTTTGGTATGCCTTATTAAAATTTTTCGTGTTATTCGAAGCGTTGCAGTTGACCCAAACAATCTCGAAACATTAAACCCGAACACCGGCGCTCCTCCCTCGCACCCCGTCACCTCCTTGTTCACCGCGTTCTTCAAAGCGCATTGCCAATTCTTAATTGTTGGCTGACAAAGCTGGTGCTGTAGACTGCTCACATGTTGGCAACATTCAAAATCTCCAATATGCCATGCTAAAGATGCTGAATTTTACCATTTCCATAGTATCTAAGGATGATAAGTATTTAAGGGTTTGCAACATATCTCTGATTTCGCAACACTGCCTATATTGTAATATCTTTATCTTTGTTACTACGCATTTTTCGACAACTTGTTACACATCAACAGTACTTCTTACTTTTTCATCTTCTAGCAGTGGTGAATGTTTGTTGGTAGAGCTTTAAGCCGTACTCTCTCTCTCTCTCTCTCTCTCTCTCTCTCTCTCTCTCTCTCTCTCTCTCTCTCTCTCATGTCTGTCTATTCTGCACATTTGGATGATTGGTATCGTAGGATTCTTCTCTTTAGTGTTGAGGTTGAGCACTTCGAATACTGCCTTGAATGATTTGTATATATTCGCAGTTAAGAGTAGTGGTATTAATTTCTGTGTACAACTCAAACACACCTTAAATTTTATTTTTCTTCAATAACAATGTTCCATCGAAAATCATCCCTCGCCATTACTCGATAACCACCTTCCTATCCATCAATACTACATGTGCATGTGACGATGGGGAGCCTATCTCTGACACGGATGTTTTGGACACACACACACACACAAGAATTATATATATATATATATATATATATATATATATATATATATATATATATATATATATATATATATATATATCACCTATCCTCCGGTACCACGTGCATCAGGCGCTGGCAAATGTGCGGCAAGTCACAGTACAGTAGGGGAGGCTGTGAGGGAGGGGCCAGAAAATGAAGGGAAGGTGGGTGGGGGGACGAGCGATGGTGAGTGGGTGGTGTGAGGGAGGGGTGGGGGTAGGGTAGGTATTGCAGGGAGAATGAAATGCGAAGTGGTGGCCACATTATTTGTCTATTTTCTTTCATTTAGGGCCTGATATAAAGGAATTAATATTTGGTAGATAATGCTGCATTACACATTTTTAGCAGCATCACATAACAAGCTTTAGATAGGCGGTGATATCAAGGGCTGGCTCGTGAGAGAAACATACTGATGTGACAGATCAAACGTTGGTACAGAACCAGATATTTGTGCTTATCCGTGTATTTTGACTTCGGAGGTAGAATAGAATTTGGATGGCACTGACTTCGTAATGTTTGTGTAAGAAACGTCCCCTACCCTTAACATGTATTTAAATTTTGGAACTAAATATCATATGCAGCCTTTGACATGGCTGTGTCCACATTAAATATGATCGTCCTCTCGGTATATACTCCATCTATACAGTCACCAACATATCAACTATTTAATGGTATCTATTTCTGAAAAGGGTATTTAAAGTGATTGTGCATAAAAGGTAAATAAATTTGATGTATGTGCACATGGGTGGATAAAATAACGATATATTTCATAATCTGTTGCTTGAAGTCCATGCAAGTATGGGTTTGAATGGCCTTCCAACAACCTCAACACCCTCTCATTACCTCTGAATGATGTTTTCCTCCAACGAAAAACCAGCTAGTTACAAATTTGTGGACAAGACATTAGTGTGTTTTGCTGGAAACTTCTGGCTTTACACTAATGTTTGATCTGTCACACCAGTATATTTCTCTCAGAGCCAGTCCTTGATATCACCACTTATCTAAAGCTTGTTATCTGACGCCGCTATACAAGGTGTAATGCAGCATTATCCACCGAATTTTAACTCCTTTATATTATGCCCTGAATGAAAGAAAATAGACAAATAAGGTGTTCACCACTTCGCATTTCATTCTCCATCCCCAACCTACCCTCCCTCCCCTTCCTCACTCCACTCCCATACCATCGCCCGCCCCCCACCCACCTTCCCTTCTCTCTTTTGCCCCTCCCTCTCAGCCCCTCTTACTCGATTGTGACTTGCAGCGCATAAATGAGGTAGTCTGAGGCTCGGGGAACAGGAGGATACGTGATTATTTATCGCCACGACTGTGTGTGTGTGTGTGTGTGTGTGTGTGTGTGTGTGTGTGTGTGTGCGTGTGTGTGTTTAAAACATCCGTGTCAAAGATATAGGCTCCCCATGCTCACATTCAAAATTAGTACTGATGGATAAGAAGGTTGTTTTAGTGTTTTTGAGGGCGATGTGTGGAAACTCCGTCTACTGTTGTTTGGAGATGATATTGTGCTGTTAAATGAAGACGAAGGGAAACTGCAAGGCTTGGTGAAAGACTTTGGGAGAGTGTGTAAGAAACGGGGTCTACATGTGAATGGAGGGAGGAGTAAAGTTATGGTCTTCGAGAGAAATGAAGTCACTGAATGTACAGCGAGGTTGGACGAGGAGGAAATGGAGAAGGTGAGTGCGTTTAAGTACTTGGGTAGTGTGATGAGTACGCATGGAAGTTTAGAGGGTGAAGTGCTTGAAAGAGTACAACAAGGAAGAAAGTTTGTTGGTTCTTTGAAAGCAATGATAAGAAACAGGGAAGTGAGCGTGGGAGTGAAAACCCACACTGAGGTGGTTTGACCATGTGGAGAGGATGGAGGGAGAGAGACTGAAGAGAAGAGAGTATGTGAGTGAGGTGGAGGGGTGAGAGGGAGGGGGAGGTCAAAGATGAGATGGAAGGATGGAGTGCAGAGGTTTATGAGAGAAGGAGGTGTCAGCAGGGAGCAGGACAGTGAAATGGCCGGAGACAGGGAGACATGGAGGCGATTTGTTTGTGACCACCCCATAAGGGATTAATGGGTCTAGCTACAGATATGTACACACAACAAAAAAACTATCGTTACACCTTCTGCGCGATATAAAATGACACACGAATGAAGGTTTTTGATAACAGCCTCCTCCATTGGTATCCCTGCGTGTGTTTGTTGCATATTTATTATAAGCTATATCCATTGTTTCTCCCATGCATATTTCTACCTCGTCCTATTTGGCAACTCACCCACTGTCAGGCTTACCATCCCTAGCGAGACAGCCAGGTTGTTCAGTATGAAACACATCGGACCCCCCTGTAATGATAGTTTTTTTGCTGAGAGTATATATATATATATATATATATATATATATATATATATATATATATATATATATATATATATATATGGTGAGTGTAGCCTATACACTGTATATACACTGTATATGGCTAGTGAGGGAGTGATCGCCCTCTACCTACACAGATCAAAAGCCCTCGGGAGCAGGGGGGTGGTTGCTTTCTCAGGCAGAAGAACTCCTTGAGAGTGAAATGGCTGGGAAGCATGCCGGCACGTGACTGGCTACAGCATAGCTGGGTCTTTCGGGTGTGGGCAATCAGGCAAGTTAGCTGCCTACTGCGACTGCAACACATTGGCGAGGTGTTCAGGAAGTTAGCCAAAGAAACCTTAATGGACTCTGAAAGAACAATAATGGCCCCCAGTCCCGTGCAGCCCTTAAATGGGCAGGGGGTGCTAAGAATCTCATGGTTGCCTCAATTACAATCTAATTCATTTGTTAATGCAAAAAATACAATTAAAATTGGTAACTGGAATGTGAGAACGCTAAATCATGACGGTAAAATCGATGAGTTAGTGAAGGTTTTTCAAAATTACGGACTTGATATTTGTGCTCTGACAGAAACTAGATTAACTGGAGTCGATAAGTTGGATTTGGAGGATGGTATACGTTTATTGATATCTGGCCGACAGGACGGAATGCATTATCAGGGAGTAGGATTGTTGCTGGGTTGTAAGGCAAATAAGGCTTTATGTGAGTGGGATCCTATAGATGAGCGATTGTTATACGCACGGTTTAAATCAAATCATGGCAACATCAGTCTGTTTGTGTGTTATGCACCTACTAATGATGCACTCGATGAAAGGAAAGACACATTTTTATGAAAAGTTGCAAGAAGGAGTAGGAAGGGTACCTAGACATGATGTTTTGATCTGCGTTGGAGACTTTAATGCAGTAATGGGCTGTTCAAATGAGGGATTTGAGGCATGTATGGGTAAGATGGGAGTTGGTAGTAGGATGAGTGAAAACGGAGTGAGGTTTGGAAGCTTCTGTCTAGCAAATGACTTAGTCATCGGTGGCACACTCTTTCAGCATTGCAGTATACACAAGACAACTTGGGTGTCGCCGTGTGGAAAATATAAAAATCAGATTGATCACATCGCTATCAGTAGGAGGCATAGAAGTTCTCTACTAGATGTTCATGTTAAACGGGGAGCGGATATTGGTAGTGACCATCAACTCAGCATTGCAAAAATAAGGTTTAAACTTAAAAATCAGAAGAAGGAAAAATCTGGTGTTGGTAGATACGATATTGTTAAGCTTAGAAGGGAAGGAGAAGAAAAGGAGGAATTCAGATTAGAATGCAGAAATAGGTTTTTGGTGTTGGAAACGTTGGAAGAGGGGGAGAGAAGTGTAGATGAGATGTGGAAGGATGTGAACAAAGTTTTGCATAAGACTGCTGAATGTACGATTGGAAGGAGACATAGATTCAGGAGAAAGAAATGGATGTCAGAGGAAACGTGGGATATGATAAAAAAGAGAGGTGAGGCTAAATTGAGGAGTGAGATGCAATGCGTTGATGAACAAGAGATTGAATTAGCAAGAGCTGCGTACTGGAGTTTGAATTCAGAAGTAAGAAGGTTAGCTAGGAGAGATAAAAGAAGATGTGTGGATGAAAAGATTGCAGAGACTGAAATCTTAATAAACAAAAATGATGGACAGAGTCAAAGAATAGCATATGAATCGATTAGAGAACTGAGTGGTAATGCAGGTAAACGCAAGGAAATACCAGTTAGAGACAGGGAAGGAAATTTATTGACCAAAGATGGAGATATTAAAAATAGATGGAAAGAGCATTTTGAGACAGTTCTTAATAGACCAATACCACCAGAGGAGGATATACCGTCTGCTCAGGAAGATTTAAATATAGAAACAGGAGAGTTGAGGCTTGCAGAAGTGGAGAAAGCAGTAAAACAGTTAAAGAATAGTAAGGCACCAGGGGAGGATGGTTTATTTCCGGAAATGTTTAAAGTGGAGGGGGATAGATTAATAATGATCTTGACCAAGCTATTCAATAAGATATGGGTGACGGGGTTACTACCATCAGTTTGGAAGAATGGTGTAATTGTTAAAGTTCCGAAGAAGGGAGACCTGAGTGAATGTGGTAATTGGAGGAATCTCTTTGTCACCGATAGCTTTGAAAGTTTTCAGTAGAGTGTTGTTAAATAGGTTGGAGCCAGTGGTTGAGGGTATTCTGAGGGATGAACAGGCTGGTTTTAGAAAGGGACGTGGTTGCAATGATCATATCTTTATAGTTAGGCATTTGATGCAGCAAGTTAATGAAATGAGAGTACCGTTAAGTCTTTGTTTTGTTGATTTTGAAAAGGCTTTTGATAGTGTTTCGAGAGAGACTATGGGGAAGATCATGAGACATTATGGAATACCAGAGGAGTTTGTAAGGGTCATTATGAACATGCATGAGGACACATTTTGTAAAGTGATGGTTGATGGTTGTCTGAGTGATTCGTTTGAAGTCAAGTCCGGAGTAATTCAAGGTGGTGTTCTATCGCCTTTACTATTTATATTGGTCATTGATTACATTATGAAACGCGTTGGAACAGAAACCGGTGCAGGTATACTTTGGGGAGAGAACAGGAAACTTTTGGATTTAGATTATGCAGATGATATAGTTTTGATTTGTGATGGGCCAGAAGAGATGCAGAGAGTGTTGGACTGTTTGGTGAGTGAAGGTCGCAAGGTGGGTTTGGTTATTAATTGTGGAAAAACTGAAATAATCAATATGAATATGGAAAATGCGCAGGAATGTGTAATTGGAGGTATGGTTGTAAAGCAAGTTGATAGGTTTAAATATTTAGGTACTTATTTAGCCAAGGATGGTTCTTTGAACTTTGAAATCGAGGAAAGGTTAAAGAAGGCTAATCAGGCAATGGGAATGCTTAAAAATATTTGGAATAATAACAATTTTTCTGTGCATACAAAAATCAAACTTTATAAGGTAATGGTTAGGAGTATCTTAATTTATGGACACGAGTCTTGGTACAGCACAGTGACTATGGAAAATAAATTCTTGGTGTTTGAAAATAAAGCACTTAGAAGAATATTAGGAGTTAAGTGGTGGGAAAGGATACCAAATAGTAGAATTAGAGAAATAACGGGAGTGCAGCCGATCGATGAATATGTTAGATTCTCACGATGGAAGTGGCTAGGACATGTGTATAGGAGACAGGGAATAGTACGAGGTACACCAGGGTGGGTGGCACTTGGTAGGAGAGGTAGAGGAAGGCCAAAAGAGACGTGGGTGAGGACAATGAGACGGGAAGCTGGAGATGAGTGTTGGGGAGATCTTGAGGAGTTAGCACAAGATAGGATGTGGTGGTGTGAGTTCATCGAGGCCCTATGCATCCCCGAGGGTGTCACAGGAAATGATTGATATATATATATATATATATATATATATATATATATATATATATATATATATGTGTGTGTGTGTGTGTGTGTATATATATATATATATATATATATATATATATATATATATATATATATATATATATATATATATATATACTTATTTGTTTAAAGGGCCCACCGAAAAGAAAAGAAAAAAAAATGATATATAAAATTTTACTTTTAAGAATAAACAACCTGTTTAACGGTATAACACATGTTGCCGGGAGTTGGGCAGATAAAACCAACTCACAGGCCACAGTAAGGACATGGAATTGGGGGGTGAAGTTATTTTATCTTTAGCTCAACTTAGAAGACAAACGTCCTTTGCTGTGTCAGCAATGAATGCCGACTTGAATTCCTTTTGGGTGGACTACTTGCTGGCCAATACACCGTCTGGATATTTAACTTTGAGATTGGGAAGGAGTCTGGATGATGGTACTTTTTGTAAGGTAATGGTGGGTGGTTCTTTGAGTGATCCATTTCAAGTTAGGTCAGGAGTGATTCAAGGAGGAGTTCTTTCACCATTGTTGTTTGTTTTGGTTATGGATTATGTTATGAAAAAGGTTGTAAGGAGAACAGGGGCAGGAATTAACTGGAAACAAAATAAGAAGCTGATGGATTTGGACTATGCTGATGATATTGTACTGATCTGCGGAAGTATTTACGAGATGCAGAGGGTGCTTGATTGTCTGGTGGAGGAAGGAGAAAAAGTGGGATTGGTAATAAATTGTGGAAAGACGAAAATTATTAATATGAACGTGGAGAACCAAATCGATTGTGTAATTGGGAATAATGTGGTGAAGAATGTAGAAAACTTTAAATATCTGGGAACGATTGTATCATCTAATGGATCATTAACCCGTCACGTCCCGAGGTTTTCCGTACCTCTGACATCCCCCAATCCCGAGGTATTATCAAAATTTTTTTTTTTTGGCTAAAACCTCCACTTTTGGTGAGAAACATCGCAAATTCATAGAGAAATCGCTCACCTGAGGTTTAAAATACTCGATCCAGGTACCAGTACCTCCTTACCTGACTGGGTTTTCTACCAGGCTGGCACCAAAGAAAACGAGTTCTATGGGAGGGTAACTATTTCACACAACTCATAAACGGTATTTATTTATTTACTTGGTACGAATTTATATGTAGTATGAGAATATATTGGTTTTCAAGCAGTAATATAGGCATTATAAGCATTGTTTCACTCACTAACTCATCACCATACCTGACCTTCTTTTGCCACATTACCTGATCATTATTTCTGACTGTTTCTTCTTCTAATGCTATGTAAACTTTGTCCTCCACATTGTCATCGATTGGGGAATCACTCTGGCCCTGAATATCTTTACTGGCCAGGTCACTGGTAACAGGTGAATTGCCGAGACAATGGCGTGAGGGGGGGAGGGGGGAGGTTATGCAGTGTAAGGCATTGTCCCTGCTTGGCATCTTCTAGAGGAATAGAGGAAGGTGTATACATACAAAAAATCACGCACAAAAATTGAAAATTGTGCAAATTAGGGACCTTGCAATTGCATGACGTACCAGTCGCCAGGACTGGCAAATGCAAAATGTTGCAACGTACCCATACGTCGACGGGACGGGGCGGGTTAAACAATGAAATTGAGGAGAGGATTAGACAGGCTTCGCGAGCAGTTGGAATGTTGAAATCTGTTTGGAATAATAATATGCTTTCGGTACATACTAAAGTGAAAATTTACAAGTCCATGGTTAGACCAATTTTAATTTACGGGCATGAGTCATGGTACAGTACAATTGCAACAGATCAGAAAGTATTAGGATTTGAGAATAAAATACTGAGAAGGATTCTTGGGATAAAGTGGCAAGACAGAGTTACAAATGCAAGGGTAAGGGATATTACGAGAGTGGAACCAGTTAATGAATATGTGAAACTGTCTCGCTGGAAGTGGCTGGGGCACATATACAGAAAAGAAGGTAGTTTAATACAGGATGTGCCAGAGTGGACTGCTAGAGGAAGGAGAGGTAGAGGTAGGCCGAGGGAAACCTGATTGAGGACAATGAAAAAAGAAGCAGGAGAGAAGTGTTGGTGGGACCTAAAGGAGATGGCAAGAGACAAATATTGGTGGAGAGAGTTCATTGAGGCCCTATGCATCCCGTGGGGTGCCACAGGAAGTGATTGATTGATTGATTGATTGGGAAGGAGTGGATCACATCTTAGAATAATTATAACCAGTGTTGTACGAGCATTTCTGACACCTCCCCCCCCTCACTCTCCATGGCTCTACCTGAGGGCCAATATTTAGTTATTCATGAGGTTCATCATTTCTTCTTGTCATTCTTCATGTAAGTAACAAAGAGAAACACTTCAAAATCACAGCATCTGCCCCAGCAACTTGTCTAAGAGCTGAACAGTTGTCTTTGCCATGTGATCTTGACCTCTGACCGATTCCTCTCAAAATCTAATAAATTCATTAGTGCCTGACCTTAAACGTTCCCACCAAGTTTAGTCCACTTCTGATCCAAATTGTTTCAGGTGTCCTTGTCTTTTTGCCTTGACTTTTGACCTCTCACTTTGATCATGATCTTTGGTTAATAGTTCCAAAAATCGAAACACTTGCTCTTTTCCATACTCTAAACCTTTTTACAAAGCGTGGTGCATAGCGGTTAAAAACTTTTCACCTTGATCTTTGACCCGTATTTTTGACATTTTGTATTGAAATTCAGTAGGTCAGACCTTTGGGTTATTTTCAACAACTTCATCGTTTGGTTCAAATAAGATCAAAACTGTTGCAGTTATTTCGTTCACACACAGACCCATTGGTCAGACAGTGACCATGTTCTGTGACCTTCACCTATTGACTGATTGTTCAGAAAGGCGGAAACCTTCATGCATGCCCAACCGTCAGCACTTCCAGTTTTTGCTGTAATTCGGCGACATTTTTTTTTTACATTCGAATGAAAACTGATTAAGTGAACCTTGCCAGTCCATATTTGACTTAGCCCTGTGATCTTTACCTTTAAGAATTTTGAGAAACCTTGCGAAAAACTATACTGATAGGCACTGCGGATGGCAAATGGATAGTAAATAAGTTAATCAAAGGTATCTAAAGAATGTGAGAGCAGATGACATATTACATAATTTTTATTTTGCATGGTTGCTGGACTTAGATAGGATGTTTCGTGTCACAGCAGCTGTTTAACCCTCCAGAGCCTAGTTTATTTCATGTAGGATTTAGAAGGGTGAGTACTTAATGTACCGCCCATTGCCCATCATAGTCGTGACTTAAACCGTTGCCTTTAGGTGACAGTGGGCCCTATAGGGTTAATGCTAGAGACATCATACTGTCCACTCTGAAGTTCTCTGCCAAACCTCTTGGTGCAAATATAGATCTGATCAAAACATCCCAAGTCCTATCTGACTCTCACTGTTCTCTATATGCTGACTATTCTGTAGCGAGGCTCAACCTCATAGTTAGTACCCTACCATACCCCTTTTCTAACACATTAAACAAGAAAATAACTCTGTGATTCCTATCTTCCTTACTTTTATCTTTTCCCATATGCAAGGGTACAGTCAAACTTTCCCTGCACTCCGCAGACGCTTTCAATTGTTTCCATGTTAGTCTACACAGCTTCAAAGCCCGGTCTACGAGTTTAACTATTTCTCCTTCACATAACGTATTTCTAATTACAATTATCAGTGTTGGGGCCAATCCTATCTTGAGATCAGAAACAACAATGTACTCACTTCACGAAATGGGCAATACAATACCTCCACCAAAATACCATACTACAAAGCACCTTATCATAAGGTCCACCTATCAGATGTATCTTAAAAGAGCCAGAGTTAGATCTGGGTGTCACCCAGTCCTTCTAAGTTATCAACTTAGATTAAGGAAGGGTGGAAGCACATGCAACACAAGCCTCACTTGTAGAATAGGACCAAGCAAAATAGCAAGGATTTGAGCACTGCAAAACTCATGCTACATTAAAAAGCAGACACATCAAAGATGTAGGGAACCTATATGACAACCCCACAGGTGCCGTTGCTAATTTGAGGTCGACAGGTCTGCTTGGTCAGGTGGACCTTGGCTAAATAAGAACGACAACAAACACAACTACGTTACTGAATATACATAAACGGGAAGAGGATTTAAAATTGCATGCACTCGAATATTGTATTCAGTATTGTTATTAGCTTTTCTCTTGTTCCTAAAATTTCAGTAGTTACTCACAGACTAACAATACATATAAATTTATGAGCACTTCTGCTGTCGCCAAAAGAATGCCTGTAACAGTGTCTCCATCCCGCACCCAATCACACACACCACTTGCTATGCTTCTGGGAATGGCAATTGGCATTGTAACTCTGCACATGATTCATTCATCTGTTCAGACCCTTCACCAATTCTTTAGCTTCCTTAATTTCCATATTTTACATAGTCATATGCCCTTGTTTAACGTAGTGAAGAACAGCTTTGTAAGGAGTGTCAAGGGTGAACTGAGGGCGAAAGGGATATACAAATACAATAAGTACAGTACATGGAAAAAAACAATCGAAAATATAACTGTAAAGAAACTTTGTGGTAAAGTATATTACAAAAGCCACTCAGTCTAAATCAACAAACGCAGAAGACATTAAGGAGTCATAAACAAGTTTAAGAGCAAAATAAATGGAGAGGACACACGAGTGGAAAAAGTAAGCGATAACTGAGATGGCAGAGTGAGAGATGTGGTTCGGATGTTAACGTAATGTATGAAATGGTGGAAAACATTTGCTAATTCATATTCATACCATAATGAATATGACATCGAAATCATAATGTGAAATGATATCGAAAAAAAAGGAAAAATATAAACAAGCAAAAGTTACTTAAATATAAAATAAAGGAAGGTGATGCGACACACTGGATGCACCTGGTAGGTAATCAGGGGTTGGGGCAAGAGAGACGGACGAATGGACATTGTTAGGAGATGGACGAGGCATGGTGGAGGATGACGAAGGAAATGTCTCATTCAAGATTGCTGGAAGGCGGGAGATGCATGGAAGTGAATGGTTGGAATGGAGGTGTGGGGTGTACAGTAGGGATGTAAAGATGAAAAACGAGACAAGTTAGTTATGTTAGAAATGAACTGAATAAAGGATTCCTAGTATCAAGTTTCAACAACCATAAATCACTATTTCATGGAAAAGATACACTACAGACAGTGCAGCGAATAACGTAAAAGAAGAGAAACAGTTGAGAATATGTAAAAAAAAAAACAATTATAACAAAGGAAGGCATGAACAGACCCCAATAATATATAGCCAGACAATAACATACACGACAAGATATCACTTAACAGACGAAAACGTCCTGAAAGAACATTTAACGGTCGAGAGAAAATGTCTGGGATTCATCGAAAAAAAAAAAAAAAAAAAAATAGCTAGAAGGGGGAGAGGGGTGGTCAAGTCGATAAAAGCTGGGGAAAGAATGACTGACAGCATTATAAAAAGGGCAGTCGAGAAGAATATGGTGAACAAATAAAGACGTGGCACTACTCAAAGAAAGTGGAATGGAATCTCGAGATCAGATGACCATGGATTAGATGGGTACGGGATACTTGGGATACGGCGCCACTGCGAGAATATGAAGGGTACATACAGGATAGAGGGTTTGCTCAGCAGGTAACGGAACCGTTTGTGGACACATAGAAAACGGTATATAACACTTCGAGCAAATCACTGACTAGAGTGCTTCCCAAGCCCTATGTAATATCATTAGCAAAACTATCTAGAAATCTGTTTGTTTATGAGAATATTATCTTTATAACTTAATGATCCAGCTTTTGGCAGATATTGTTGGATTCAATAATTTCTTGAGCTTACATTTGACAGTGGTTAGCTCAGCAACATGCTCCACAGTATAATGATAGACTCTTGGAACATCATTGAGTCGAAATCACTTGTTTGTTGAAGGTGCTCGAAATGAGATTGACAGACACAGCAATCAAATTTAGGGAGCCAACTACTGTTAAACAGAGACGGTTTAGTACTTAAAGCATTTTTGACTTTGGAGGATTAGTAAAGAAACTAGACAGCAATTTGCATTGTGAATTTAGAGCATTACCACTTGAAAAATTAAAATTCCTACACAGTAAATGTAATGTTTCAGTGATGATTAATTAACTGAACACTTTCAGATAAACTGAAACATCTCAAAATTTCCATCTTAAGAACTGAAGCAAAATAGCTTACTGTACATTCCGCCGGCCACTAAGTGGCAATTACCAACATGCTGGTTTTCAGGTAGTGAGGTAGGTTACCAGGGCGGAAACTCGCTACTCTCCATCAGCATGGCCACCCAGGTAAGATAATGCATGTTCTCTCTTACCTCTCACCCGGTTGGTTGCCTGTTGTACTCTGCCCGCTCAACAAATGGTGTGCAGTGTGACACCATCTCTCAACAGCAGTTTGGATGACAAGGAACTGACTAAGGAGTAACAAAGGGCTTAAAGTAAAGTTTAGTACCAGCAGCTGACGACCAGCTGAACCTTCAGTGCTGAGTTAGAATCTGTCAGATGGAAGGGAAGAAGTTAGAGAGCTGGGCGGAGTGGAAAGGCGTGCCAAGCGACCTTACGGGTAATAATGGGACAGGGAAGTGACGGGAAAGGACG
The DNA here is from genome assembly GCF_032717465.1 of Coenobita brevimanus. NCBI lineage: Eukaryota > Metazoa > Arthropoda > Malacostraca > Decapoda > Coenobitidae > Coenobita > Coenobita brevimanus. The sequence goes on along the minus strand of NC_137008.1, from coordinate 19,046,781 downwards.
ATGTGGCGGGGCTTACGGTGAAGAAGTCTGTGTTTACAGTCACATGGAATAAATGTTGACATTGCCCTGTAATCATCACCTTTGTTCTTAAAACCGATAGTCTTTGTTCTTTCACTAAAATCAGTCTTTCCATTAAGTTTGGACTTGTCTTTGCCCGGAAAAAATTCTCTCTGCCCTTTGGCTTTGTTATTTGACCTCTTGTTAATATATATATATATATATATATATATATATATATATATATATATATATATATATATATAGGTTATGTACGTGAATGACCCTCAACAAATTTTCCAACCTTGATTAAAACTGGATAAAAGCCGTGTTATTCTCTCTCTCTCTCTCTCTCTCTCTCTCGAACAAAACATTATACCCAATATCCCTTTGTGATCGTGGATGTAACTATTAATTGAATGTGAAAATGATACTGGAGAGAGAGAGAGAGAGAGAGAGAGAGAGAGAGAGAGAGAGAGAGAGAGAGAGATGCGTACTTTAAAACAGTTATTGCTTAAAGGAAAAGTGACAGAAGAAAATTTATTAGACTGTACGGAGAAGACGTAATAAGGAAGTACAACGAAAATAGTGTAAACCTAGTGACAACGAAAACAAAAAGGATGGAGACCTGAAATATGAAGAGTATGTGGGCACTTTTTAGGCAGTTGGTGTGCAGTGGTTGGGCGGAGAGTGTGCAGTAGGGTGGAGCGAATAACATTTTTTCTAGTATCCATTTCTAATAGCTTGGAAAAGTTGCCTCATGTTGTGTTTAGTAATGCTACCAAATTTCAGTGAATTTGAGGAACTTCGTATGGTGCCTCAACATCAAAAACTTGTACCCTTATATTAAAAAATATCATTGCATGAAGTATATGGAAACTGTCTTTTTACATTTATCTATTCGTTTACACAATATTAAACTTATCTACATAATAAAGGTAATTGGTATGCTATAACAATACAGTAATAGAAGGTTTTGTATTTTTACAAAATTGCTTACAATATAACACCGAAAACTAAATCAACCTGAAGTAATACAATGTCAATGTGTCCCATTTTTGGTGCACCCAAGGAACTGGACTTTCAAATTCTGCCAACGTAACATGTGATGCAGTATTACCTCCTAGTTCGTCAGAACATAAAGGCAAAGAGAGATGCAAAAGAGCCCTCTGTTAAAGGAATATCAGAAACTGTTGCTCAAAATGATGAAAAAGTACGGGGGAAAGCATCATTGCCTGTGATGAGTCATGAAAATTACTCAGAACATATCATGATACATACAGAACTCTTATGAAACCTATGAAAAGCAGACACAGCAATTCTTGAAATTAAAAATTTCAAAGACAAAGCATCAAAAGATCTTTAAAATATTTGTACCTGTAAGTGTTCAAAGTTTTCATTGTGTAACTGCAAATGATCACAAAAAGAGAGAACAAACTTTCCTCTTAGATCAAAGATGACTCAGGCTCATGGTCATATGCTTAGTTGATCGTGCAACAACGAAGCTGCTCCAAGAAAGGGAAAGGAGAAAGTCTAAAGCATTTGTTGCTTCTGCAAAAAAGAACAATTCTGAACAAAACACAAGTCATGACAACCGAGAAAAAGCTGGTTGATGATGAAAATTCGTTTCAGAAAATGTAGCTGAATCTGAAAATTATGAAGACTATGTTCCACCCAAATACATGCAGAGGACTGTGGAAATGAATAATGGCCAGAATCCTTCGTCATGAAAAGAAAAATCCAGTACATCTCAAATAAGGCTGAAATTTTCAGCATTTGCCAGAGCTTGTGACAACAGGAGTGTCTGATCGAACAAGTGCTACAATCGCTAGTGACGTTTTGGAAGATTTAGGAATGATTACAAAAGAGGATACTTCAAATATTGTAGACAGGAATAAAGTAGGACGGGAAAGACAGAAAAATCGATCTATGTTACGAAGAAAAGAGGTAGATTATGATAAATCTTGTCCTAGAAACATCTTTGATGGACGGAAAGACAGGACAGTAATGCAAGAGAAGATAGGTGCTAAATTTGATAAAAGGGTAGTTACAGAGGAGCATGTGACATTACTAGAAGAACCTGGATCAATGTGTCTAGGACATACAACGCCTGTCTTTGGCAATGCTACATGTATCAAAGAAAGAATGCTTGTCAGAAAACAATATAAGTTCTAAAGAAATAGTAGCTATTGGATGTGATGGTACTCCAGTCAATACTGGGCCAAAGAGTGGAGTTACTCGACAGCTTGAAGAACATTTTCAGAGGCCACTGCAGTGGCTAGTATGTCAACTCCATACAAATGTACTTGGAGTGCGACATCTCTTTGAAACATCTGGACGGACACGCAAAAGGACCAGATAGCTTCTCTGGTCCTATTGGCAAGAGCTTGGAAGGATGTGAAATTCTCCCAGTAGTTGACTTCGAGAAAGTCAAAACTGAATTACCACCAACTGACACAACAGATTTAAGTACAGATCAGCTTTACCTACTGGAGATGGTGAAAGCCACTGCAGACGGCCAATGCTCAGTAGATTTGTCAAAAAAAACCTGGTAAGATATCTCATGCAAGATGGTTAACAACTGCAAATAGAGTTCTTCATCTTTATGTAGCAACTGAGGAACCTTCAGTAAACCTTGACATTCTAGTTCAGTACATCATGAAAGTGTATGCTCCCATATGGTTTGCAATAAAAACTAATCCATCATGTACAGCTGGTGCAAAGCATCCCTGGGAACTTGTATCTTCCTCTTGATATCTAAGTGAAGAATTAAAACAGAAAATTTTGGATCCAGTTATACAAAGAAAAGCCTGTTTTGGACACCCTGGGAACATTCACTTAGCGATGATTGCAGATGAACGACACCATATAAGAGAGTTAGGACTAAGACGAATAATGAAATCAAGGAGAGAAAAGCCATCAGGGATAAGGAACTTCAAAATACCACCTCTCAGGTTTGATGCTGATGACTATGTGGATTTCACTGATTGGCAACAGAATACTTTGACAGAGCCTCCTTTAACCATGACAATTTCAGATAATGAACTCGAAAGTATGCTGAACGCAATGGATGAGCCTTTAATGAACATTGGACAGTTTCCATGTCATACCCAGGTAATTGAAGGATACATAAAACTTATGACTGAAGCATCGACAGCTGTCTTTGGACAAATTTCAAGGGATGGGTACATACGTGCAAGACTCCAATCCCGACAACTGATGCCTTCGAGACCTGGAGCGGTGGTGTCTTCATCGTGGGTCTACCCCCCAGAGGTTATCGAAGAGAAGAGGAGGACAGCATGGGGGCCAAACCACCACAAACCCCCCCCGGCCCCTCACAGGGCTCGAATACCTGGGAGTGGCTTCGGTCACCTGGGCACATACCACATCTCCCAACACAACACACACAACAACACCGTTTTTTCTACACCGAGAAATGACTCCCCGGCTGTCATTTCTCGATGACTTCTTCTAGCCGGGGACATTGAGAGCAATCCAGGACCCACCAATAATTACATATGTCCAACATGCTCAAAACCTATTACATCGAGCCGATAGACAAAGGGTTCAGTTCAGTGCAATTCCTGCAAGAACTGGACCCATTACACCTGCACAACACTTGCATCCAGAAAACATTACACAGACACCTGGACCTGCTCATTATGCTCCTTCCCCCCACCCACCAACCCCCCTACCAATCCTACTCCTACTTCCTTCACACCTCCACAGCCATACCCACCAATCCTTCCCACACCATTCAGTCCCCCAACTTCTCCCATTCCAACCCATCCTAATCCACCTCAACCCTTACCTCCATCACAACCTCCTCCTACCGCTTCCCCTCCACCCACACCACCTCCCCCCCATGCTGCAGCAGCCAACACACATCACACACACAACATAAATATCCTTCAGTTAAACATAGATGGCATAAACACCAAAAAACAAGAACTCACACAATTCATCAAACAACAGAACATACACATTGCCATCTTACAAGAAACAAAACTACACAGAGCACAGAAAACACCGACATTTCATAACTTCACCACCATACGACAAGACCGGGCCAACGGCGGTGGCAGTGGACTCATCACCCTGGTACACAAATCCATCAACTTTGCAGATACCAGTGCACACACAAAGTCACTTCCCCCACATGACACCACAACAGAAATACAATCAGTTAAAATACACATTTGTAACAAATCACACATAACAATCGCTAACACATACATTCCCCCCCAATCGTCCCCCATGGTACCACACAATTACTCTCCACAGATACACCACATAACTAACATACCCAACATCATCCTGGGTGGTGATTTCAACGCCAAGTCGTCGGCCAGGCATGTCAACAACCCTGACACAGACAGAGGGCTGGTAATACAATCCCAGACAGATCATCTTTTCATACTAAACAGTCTAGACCAACATACCCATATCCCACACTAAGCCCTCTTCCTCCCATCATCTCCAGACATCACCTTCTGCTCCCCAAACCTCGCCCCCACTACATCAAGGAAAGTAGTCAAAACCCTAGGTTCTGATCACCTCCCAGTCATCATCACTATGAAAACCAAAATCACCCCAGCTGCCCACAAACACACATACATTAATTATTAGACAGCCAACTGGGAGGCCTTTGTAACTGAAACAGAACAACATTTCGGAACATTAAACAGTACACCCATCACAAACATCAACACCGCTGTGCACACTTTCAGTACAATTATACAAAACGCAGACAAAAGACACATCCCTAGAGGCAACAGAAAGAGACACAACCCCAACTTCACAACAGAAAATCAAGGCCTCATCAGACAACGGGACACACTGCGACACTCCCCAACACCCCATACACAAGACACCATAAAACAAATACAAGAACTCAACACTCAAATAAACAATAAAATATCAGAATAGCAAACACTAATCTGGAAAAATTACCTCCAAACACTTGACCACAAAACAAACATCAGCAAACTCTATATAACACTAAACAGCATCACACTTTGCAACAGCAACACCACACAGTCACACGCTGCTATCACAACAACAGACACCATACCCTTAAACAAACAACAAGCAAACATTCTCATCAATCACTTTTCACAAGTCAGCCATCTAAACCCCCATCCCGAAGATCGACGTATCATCCGAAGTAAGAGAGAGTTCCCCACAGACCCAGACTATGCACCTTTCACTTACAACCAGACAAAGCACATCATTAACAACCTCAAGCACTCATATGCCTGTGGACCAGAGAACATAAGCAACATTCACCTTTAACACCTTGGACCACAAGGCATACAAGCACTCACCAACATATCAAACTACAGCTACTCACACAACATAATACCCAACATCTGGAAGCATGGCATTATCATCACTATCCCTAAACCCAACAAAGACCCCACGTTACCCTCCTCACACCGCCCCATCACACTCCTCTGCACCCCCTTTAAAGTCACTGAACGACTGGTACTACAGTTTGTCACACCTCACATTCCCCTTGCCCAGTCACAACATGGCTTTAGGCCGCTACACTCCACAAACACCCTTCTTACAGACCTTACACAGAGAGTTTTCGATGGCATGAATTCAGCTAGGCCACCACACAGAACACTCCTAATCACACTAGACATTAGCAAAGCTTTTGATGCCATCCCTTGCCACAACCTCACAAACATAATACTCAATACAAACATGCACAATAACACAAAAAGATGGCTGGCAAACTATTTAGCAGGCAGATGTGCACACGTAACATTTGCTGCTCAGTCTTCTAACATCAGAAACTTCACAAATGGCGTCCCCCAAGGATCTGTTTTGTCCCCAACACTCTTTAACCTATACATGCACGACATACCCACACCCCACACACCACATATACACATAGCGTCCTATCCAGATGATATAACGCTTACATGTACGCACCAAAATTCAAACACAGCTGCACACATCATTCAACCTTACCTCAACACACTACTCAAATAGTTCACCACAAACAGGCTCAAAATAGCCCCAGCCAAATCTACAGTGACCCTTCTCACAAACTGGACAGCAGAACACAGTCACATCCTACACCTCACCATAAACAACACTCCTCTACCCCCCCCCCAAAATCCTTGGAGTAACATACAATAGATCAATGTCATTTAAACAACACATCACAAATATTAACCCAAGGCATCCCATCGACGTATGAGTACGTTGCAACATTTTGCATTTGCCAGTCCCGTCGACATACTGGTATGTCATGCAATTGCAAGGTGCATAGTTTGCACAATTTTCAAAATTTGCGCTTGATTTTGGGTACGTATGATCACTCAACCTTCCCCTACCTGCCACCAGGTGGGGACACTCGGTGACCCCGTGTGATCCACGCTCACCCTAGGCTCGATCACTCACCTGTTAGCAACGATCCTGCTCAGACATGGCGCGTAGAGGTCTCTCGGAGGAGGAAGTCCGAGCCGCCCTGGATGCCTTCACAAGTGACAGTGATTCCCCACAGAATGACAAGGTTGAGGACAAAGATTATGTCCAACCAGAGGAGGTGGAAATCAGCTGCAGTGATGAGGAGGTCCTATTCCCCAGGAAGCGGCGGTACGTGACTTATCATGCTGCTAGAGAGGGCCAGCCTGCACAAAAACAACGTGCAACATCCTCTCGGGAGCCCCTACTTGATGTGGAGCCGGATTTCGAGAACGAGGACGAAGACGAGGACGGAGCCATGGGACGTGCTGCCATGTGGTACGGCCGAGAAATTATCACCCATCGTGGCCCCGAGTGCACACCACGTCATACGAGCAGGTATGGGGAGGGTGGAAGTGGCGTGGAGGGAGTGGGGAGTGAAAGGGAAAGTGCAGGGAGGAGTATTGAAAGTGAGAGTGGCGGGAGTGAGTCATCGCTCTCCCGTGGAGGTGTGAGGCAGCAGGGAGTATCACGTGGGCGAGTGAGGGTGCGTGATGAATCATGTGGGGTTGTGATGGAGGAGGAAGGTGGGGAGGAACCACTCCCCAGCACGTCTTATGCTCCCCAATATTCCCAGACACGTGGGCGAGTGAGGGTGCATGATGAATCACGTGGTGTTCTGATGGAGGGGGATGGTGGGGAGGAACCACTCCCCAGCACATCTTATGCTCCCCAATATTCCCAGACTTCATCCCCACAGCGCCCTAATGTTCCACAAGGCCATAAGGGTAAGGGAAAGGGAAAGGGTAAAGGCCGAGGGAAGAGGAGTGCTAGTGAGGGAGCCCTCTGCACTCCTCCTCCCCAACCTCCCCCTCCAGCATCTCCTCCCCACACAGACGATGGGGTCGTTGGGGACGAGGGATTTGTGTCATGAAATTGGGAGGATGGGAGTGATTTTTCTCCCATCATTCACCCCTTCACTGAGCAGGGGCGTGCTGGCTGCACTGCTCCCGGAATTCACCCTAATTCCACCAGGCTGGATTTTTTCCACCTTTTTTTCAGTGAGGGTTTTGTGGAGGAAATAGTGGACCAGACAAACCGTTTTGCTAGCGGCCAGTGCCGTGAGAGTGAAAGACTGGGCACAAGGAGCAGCCATTCTATCAAATATGATTACCCAGTCTCCCTTTCAGAAATGTTTTTATTTTTTGCCCTGGTACTTTTGATGGGTATTTTACGAAAGAACAGAATTCCGGCATACTGGACAAGGGACCCTGTTATGCTGACACCAATATTTGGCCAAGTCATGAGCCATAATCGCTTTTGGCAAATTCTAAGTCGCCTCCACTTTTACGATGCTGATGATCCTGCAAATGCGAATGACACAGATAAGATGAGGTGAATTAGGTTGGTCTTTGATCACCTGAGGCAAACATTTCGTTCCTCATTTTATCCCTATAGAGACCTCGTTACAGACGAGTGTCTCGTGTTGTGGAGAGGCAATATTTTATTTTGGCAGTACATACCCAGCAAAAGGCACCGTTTTGGGTTCAAGATCTTTGTTATGTGTGACTGTAGGACTGGTTATGTGCAAGACAGTCTTGTACACCGGTGCACAGACAGACATAATAGAAGATCAGAGTATTGGACTGTCTGGAGCAGTGGTAAAGACAATGATAGAAGACTACCTTCATCATGGTCACGTCCTTTACCTGGACAACTGGTACACTAGCCCTCTTCTCACTCGTTATCTACACAGGCATGACACGGGAATCTGTGGTACCGTCAAGGTGAACCAGCATCACATGGTCCAGGTGGGGCGGAAACTTGACAGAAATGAGGTTGTCTTCTTCCAGGCAAACCATATACTTCCAACAGTGTGGAAGCACAATAGAGAAGTCAGCCTCTTGTCCACGGTTCACCACCCCATGATGCACCGTACAGAGTCTGTGGATTACCGGAGCGAGAACAGGCACCACATATGGAAACCTGAGTGTGTCCTCGATTACAACATCAACTTGCGCCTGGTGGACCAGTCAGACTCCATGATATCCGCGGTCGAGTGTGCCAGGACCATGATGAAGTGGTACAAGCTCTTCTTTCACATGCTAGATATAACTGCCCTGAATTGCCACCACCTGCACGCCATGACAACAGGAGTTCAGGAAACCTTTGAAGGGTTTGTGAGGAATCTAACACGAGAGATTTTTGCCAGGTATGCGGTTGAAAGGCCCCAACACCGCACACGCACTGCCCCTGCCACCCAAACTCCCCTGAGAATATCCGCCCGCCATTTCCCCACTCCTATAGCTCCCCAGCCAAATAGACCTAGGCCCCAATGCAGGTGTCATGTGTGTAGCAAATCCTGCGTGAGACTCACCACTCAGAGAAAAGACACCCGCTATGAGTGCGTTGAGTGTGACATGGGTCTCTGTATTCACCCATGTTTCAGTGAGTATCACACCTTGATGCACTTCTGCTATGGTGTGAATGCGATATGACGTTGATACTCAGAAATAAATGCGACAAAGAGACGCTCATTGTAATTATACGGCCACAGACACTCATTGTAATTATAAGGCCACAGACGCTCATTGTAATTATAAGGCCAGTAGATCTGTAAATAGTAGTATGTAAGTGGAAACGGGTGTAATATAAGTGGAAAATTATTATGTAAGTGTATAAATATGATCTAAGTGGAAACATACCTAGCGAGGGTATTTTGATGCGATATTCTGACACTCAGTGGAATAAATAAGGCCCGTAAATTTGTAAATATTAGTATGAAAAATGCAAATGGGTGTAATATAAGTTGAAATTTTTGTAAGTGCTGAAATTTATTCTAAGTCAAAATATTCCTAGCAAGTGTATATAGATGTGATTTTCTGACGTTCATTGGAATAAATAAGGCCCGTATATATGTAAGTAGGAGTATACAAGTGGAAACGGGTGTAATGTAAGTGGGAAATTAGTATGTAAGTGTATGAGTATTATATTAGTCGAAACATTCATTGCGAGGGTATTTTGGTGTGATATTCTGACGCTATCTATCTATCTATCTATAGCCTGACGCCCTAATCCCGCAAAGGGTGGCCGCAGACAAAACGCCTCCAAGTCGCTCTGTCACCCACCATCCGACTACCCTCCCCCCAACTCACTCCCCCCTCCCTCATATACCTCTCAACTCCATCCCTCCACCTCATCCTCGGTCTACCTCTCCCTCTCCCTCCCCCCACCTCACCCACATACACCCTCTTAGTCAGTCTTTCATTCCCCATTCTCTCCACATGTCCAAACCACCTCAGTGTATTTCTCCTAATCTTCTCAACACTCAGTTGAATAAATAAGGCCCGTAAATATGTATAGTGCAGTATAGGGTGTAAACGGGTGTAATGTAAGTGGGGAAGTATATTTGGGGCTGAAGAAATAAAGTAGAAGTTGAGACATGAGTGGTAGAGAGTTTGCTTGCTACGTGAATATGCGCTAGCATTTCTCTAAATGCCCTCGTAATGAACGTAAATACTTGAAAACATTTACAGTGGTGGAGGAAAGGTTCAATGTAAAGAAAACAATACTATGAAAGTGATAAAAACAATATGGTATGTTGAGATACGAGTCATAGCGAGTGCGCTGAGTAAGCAGATGTGCGCTATAGTTTTGCTACATGTCATCGTAATGAATGAAAACAACTGAATACATTTACATACAGTACAAAATGGTAAAATGGCATTGAAACAGTAGTATACAAGTAGAAAAAATGATATGTTGACTGAAACAAGAAACTTAGCACATAGCGTGTCACCACTCTGACCCAACTCGCTATGTTCGCGTGAAGGTACGATGGTTATTTTTCATATATATATCATTGAAAACCATTATATTGTTATTCGTATTGTTTATTAGTTCAAATTCAATAAATGTAGAGGTGTTGTTTGTGGTTTCTCCCAAAATTACCTACCATAGAAAACGTGAGCGACTCACACGTCAGTGATAGAATACAATCCCTGGCGCAGGGGACCTCACCTGTTCCGACCACTTATGGACCACGGTAAGCCCTTTCTTGGTGATTTTCCTTCGTTTCTCAACAAAAGTGGAAGTTTTAGCCAAAAAATTTTTTTTCCAAAATAGCTCGGGATTGGGGGGTGTCGGAGTTGCGAAGTAGCTCGGGACGTGATGGGTTAAAAATAAAATAACACCAAGACTCAATGCTTTGAGGTCACTTGCCCATACAACATTCGGGCACAACAAAGAAACCACCACCACAGTATACAAACAATACATATGTTCAGTGATGAATTATGCAAGCCCTGCCTGGGCTTCTGACCTCACCAAAACACAATACAACACTCTACAGACCATACAGAACAAGGCCCTAAAAATAATCACAGGCTGCACAGCTACTACACCCACAGACCACCTATGTCAAGAAACCAAAATCCTCAAAGTCAAGGATCACCTAGACATGAAAGGCACCCAGTTTCTTGCTGCAGCCTCCACAAACCCACAACATTCACTATATTACATGGCAGCACATCCACCCACACCAAGGAACATCAAAACAACACCCAGCACACGATACCATACACAAATACTGTCATCTCTCCCCCCTCGCACACCTCAGGCCAGGTTCCAGAAGCATATCCACACTCAGATCACTCGCCGCTCCATTCAGTCACTTAAAGACAACACACAGCTGCATGCACGGCCTCCTGGCATCCACCCTTCTGAATCCTATCTCCATCATGAAGACAGGGTCCACCTGGCCAGGCTGAGATATGGGCACCATCCAGCCCTCTTAAGCTACCAGATAAGGCTGGATAACTCCGTCGCTGATGCCTGTCCAGGATGCAACACAGCACCCCTTACTCTTAAGCACATTATGGAAGACTGCATTGCACACAATCACCTACACCAACAACACAACATACACTCTTTGAGAGCTCTGTGGGAAAGCCCGGTCTCGACCATGGCCTTCCCAAGGGACTTGGGGCTGTTCGGCAAGACTGCCTAGAGAACAACTACTACTACTACTACTGATGCCTTCGTTTCATTCTAAAAATGAATATCGCATCTTGCAGTAACCACAACTAGCCCGAGTTGCTCACAAGGAAGGGCGGAAGGGGTGGGCATGGGTAGGACTCGAATATGCAGCCACCTCCTCGTGGTGATTCCTGGGTTATTCCAGTGAAATATTATTGGAATAAGCAAAGAGCTGCAAGGCAAATGTTGTAATCCTAATATTATAGGACGTATACTATGCAAAAAAACATAGGAAGGTTGGGGCACCACAGAATAATAAGCAATTTCCACGAATTTCAACTCTTTAGTCAGTTGACATTAATTCTTACACCATCGAAATTATTTCGTTGAATATCACAAAGAAATACAAACATGAAAAGGTGATTGAAGTATGTGTATAACCTCTTCAGCTTCAAAAGTCACCCTTCTTGTAGAGAAAAATTGTTTGCTAGTAGCAAGAATTGATAATAAACGAAGACATCATGTTGAAGAGGTTAAGAGTGAGACACTATGCTACTGTTTCTTGCCTCTGATAATTGTATTTAAACAATAACGTATTAGGCAAATTGTAACTAGATAACAGAACGACTTTAATACGATGCGAAGGGGACAAAAGAAAAAGATAAATAGATCTTAGGACTTGGATGGTCTCTCTCTCTCTCTCTCTCTCTCTCTCATCTTCTTTGCCTGGCCTGCGTGTGGCAACTTTTTTTAGCGACTACCATTCCAGCCTCCATAACATTTGTCAGTCTGTTTACTTTCCTCTTTCCATCCTGCCTGTCCCCCCACACTATCTATGCTTGCATAACTGACGGATGTAGAAGCCTGATTTTTCTGCCCGCCAACCCCCCCCCTCTCTCTCTCTCTCTCTTAGCCACACAGACAAAGTGAACTGCTGAACAAAATTCAATTACAGTGATATCATTCAATCTTGTAGCCTCAGAAGTAATTGAGTAAACTGAAGTTCCTCCTGAGTAATGAAGTATTCCATATGATAACAGTAATAGAAATGCAACTTGAAATAGCATTAAATTGTAGCACCAGTCCAGCAGGGCGGTACTCCCAAGGTGGATGGAAAGCTGGTGACAGGGAGATCCGCACCTCCCATTTCATCGACCCTCGGGATTAGTTTCTGACCATCCTTCTTTGCTGAACCTTTTCAGTGTTTCAATAACTCGGAGAGTAGGCCAGCATACTTTCCGATATAAGCTTCTCTGTCAAAACCAAACTACATGCACATTACACAGTACACTTCCTATTCAAAATTTACCAAACTGGTGTCGTTTAACCAAGCCTTGGAATCCCCCGGGAGGAAGGGGGGGAGCCATAAATGCCCTCACCATACTCCCCTTTCCTGGTGGCGACCCAGCGGGATCGTGGAACCTGTGTCTGACTCAATTCTTCTTTTCTGCAGCATTCACGGACTTTCCTCTAACTTTCTCTTGAGCACCATCTCTCTTCCTCTAAACCTCACTTTCTCTTTCTAACTGAGGGTCAGCTATCTGAGGCAACTGACAGCAAACCCTTATGTGTATCTTCCTACATTCTCTGTACTCATTTTAAATTCAAAGGTGCTTTCGTGTTCCTAATCTTGATTCTTCTGAATTCTCTGCTCTCTGGCTTCGGCTTTCCTGTCGTTCTCTGACTAAACGTATCAGTGCAGTTTACTTATCCCTTAATTCTACTACTGATAGTATTCATTGATTATCTTAATTCTACGATGGAACACATCTTATCCATTTCTCCGTTCTCTGAAATCTCCATTCAAAGAGATTTCAATGTTCACCACATTAAATATAAGTCAACTATGATCATAACTTTGTTTTTATGTGACATTTCTTTGGTTGTTAGTGACTTTTAAAATCTTTGGTGCTAGAATTAATTGTAAATTAACATTTGAAAACAACATTCATTCGATTTCTTATTCTGTGTCTCAGAAGGTGAATTATTACAAAAATGTTTACAAATTTTTAGTGACAAAGCAGTTCTTAGTAGGCCAACTGTGTCAGCTTCTTTACTAATTTGGAATTTCACGAACGTATTTGTATGTCTCTTGCAAACTCTCAGTTAATGCTATTATGGTCAGGAGCTAGTCCTGAGGGCTGATGAAACGGGAGCTCCAGCTCTCCTTGTCATCAGCTTCCATCCACCTTGGACTGCCCTCTGATCACTGATTTGAGTCCTGCCGAGAGCCGAAGCCATCTGGCCACTGACAACCGTAATACGTCGGGGCCGTTTGGTAGATGGTCCTGGTTAATGGAAAGGCAATGGTACGAATGATTCTTCACTGTCTGACTTGGGACGGCTAGAGCTAGATAAAGGTTCAAGCTGCACCTTTGCAACCAATGCAGCTTTTTTTCTATGGATCGCATCTTCTGTTTTTATGTTGCATCTGTTGTTTTTGCCTTGCTCTTTCCCGCTTGCGCTAGTTTTTGTCAACTACGGTCATGATTCCTGGTCGGCCGGGTTGGGACTGAGCAATGAGAAAGTCACGATCCTCTTTAATCTTCATGAAACAGAGTGCATCATGGTAGGAGATTGCAAAAAGCTCATGTAAATGTTTTTGAAACTGTTTCCTGTCTTCTAGTGCTTTTCCAGGACTTCTTGTTTGGTTTTCTTGAACTTCATGTGCTCAGCGTGTAACTTCCTAACCTTTCTCTAGATGATGCAATAATCAAAAACTGGAATTTTGGCTTTATCCCAGACTTTTGCTACCTTTTTCGCCGTGAAAGTCACACAAGCCTACAAAGATGCTTCTCCTTCATGATGATGGTACAGGAATCGTAAGACCTCTCCACAACTAGTCACCTTCACTGAGGAAAACTCAGGCAACGGCTGACCAACCAGCCATATTTCTGAACTAGATCTAGTTGTAACCACTGAATTCAATCTATATCTGTTAGGGAAAGCGTGAATGATGTATGCAGTATACCGAAAATATAGTAAGACTAAATGAACAGTCAGGAGCACTAGCTAGGGAATTTTAGGAATGAATTTAAATTTTTTTTTTTTTGGTTGTAAAGTTATGGAAATTTTAAATCAAGTGAGCGACCTTTAAATACTGTAAACATTACTCTGTTGTTAAATTTACACACTGGAGTTTTCCCATCTAATGATTGAAAAAACCGGCTGCTGGAAGATGCGCATCCTAATATATATCTATATCTATATCTATCTATCTGTCTATATATATATAACTGTCTATCTATCTGTCTATATATTTTGAATATGTGTGTGTGTGTGTGTGTGTGTGTGTGTGTGTGTGTGTGTAAATCCAGGTGCAGATTAAGGGATTTAAGGGGGTGCGTGGGAGGCATACAACATCTCCCCCAATTTTCGATAGGCCAATGATTACTTATATTGAATGACTGACGTTATTTACCAAAATATATGCAATAAATATATGGCATAAACTTTACCATAGAATCGTCGAAGTTAAAAGAGGAACTTAGTAATACATTTTCAGGAATTTGGTTATGGGTCAGCATGAATTCAAACTTGTAAAAATTTGCCATGAATCACGTCCTCACCCCCCCTTTTCCAAATTGCTGGATCTGGCCTGTTATCTTCATTTATTAACTCTCAATGAGTCAATGAATCTGTAGTACTCGAGCAGGTGTAATAACAGTTCATGGTTATATAACCTAACCTACCATAATAACATACAACGTTATGGGCCACTTCTGCAGTTGCTGAGAAATGTCGTACGTTAATATATTAATGTGAGATATGATGTAAACAGTTGGGCTCGGAGTATACAGTTTGTAAAATGCAGATCTGTTCATCGTCCTCGTACCCGTTCCTCTATGAATAGGTTATACATGTTATTAGGGGAATAACAAGGCAAGCACGCGTATTTCTTTGCATTAGCGACGGAGCTACAAACGCGGCATAACAAAGGAGTGAGGAGGGAGTAAGGGAGGAACTGCATGTGCAGCTTAATTAGTTAGGTGATCAATAGGAGAGGTCAGGTTAAAGCTGGAATTCACTTTTACATCTCAGCGAGATGGTAGCGAGAGGAGATACGAGTTGGCTGCATTACGATTACATGCTTAGAACTGTAACTATTTGTCTTCCTCACTCGTTTGCTGCCGCTCTTTTCCATCACTGCTGTGACGTGTTGACGTTTTACTTGATGGCAGTTAGTAAAGACTCGTATTTTTCTTTCTTTCAGTATAATGCACCATTCTTTCGTTCTCAAAAGGAATGTGCCAGTGTCGAGTGCCAGTAAATGTGTAAAATAATTATCATACTAATTACGATCAAGTACAGTGTATAAAGTATCATCAGTAGATTATTCATGGTTTGTACGTGTAATATAAAATCAAATATAATTTGAGCACGAAAGGTTAGAACACATGTACTCACATCTCCAACTTGAAGCGGCAGAGTGAGGGGCGTTATTTTGGCACACGGATGTGATGGTCCCACGATATTGCATTTGTATTGCAAGAAGCTCCTTAAATCACAGATGCTGCAACGGGAGGAAAGTTACACGAGGCCTGATGTTCTTTCATTACAGGATGAATTCTCAATCTAAGGTACAGATTTTAAAAATATATTACAATGTACAGCATACAGTATATTCCAAAATAGTTGTGGGGGGGAGTGGGTTGTAGTAGTAGTAGTGGTGGTGGCGGTGCTGGTGGTGGTGGATGTAGTAGTAGTAGCAGTAGTAGTTGCTCTTGTTGTTGTTACTGATGTTATTGTAATCCACTATTCTTGGTTTGTGAGTTAATCAATTGACTGATGAACTGTAATCTTTAAACATTTTTTTTTCCACGACCCACGGCGGGTAGTCTTTCTTTTTTATATCAAGACTGCTAAAATGACAAATGAAAAGGGTCAGCAAACTGATGTAATGATTTATAGTGTATAACTCTGGTCAAATGAGTCTTAGCTGACGTTATTCCATCATGTGAAAGGAATTTAAACTCCTCAGTCAGTTCACAAATTCTTACACCACCCTAATTATTTTCTTCAATATCACAAAGAAATACAGGCAAGAAAGGGTGATTGAAGTATTTGTATAACCTCTCCAGCTTCAAAAGTCTCCCTTATTGTAGAGAAAAATTTTTTGCTAGTAGCAAGAATTGATAATAACCGAAGACATCATGCTGAAGATGTTAAGAGTGAGACACTATGTTACCATTTCTGCCTTTGATAATTGTATTTAAACAAAAACGTATTAGGCAAATTGTAACAAGATGGTAGGACGACATTAATAAGATGCGAAGGGGACAAACGAAAAGTATAAATAGTTATTAGCACTGGCGATGGTCTCTCTCTCTCTCTCTCTCTCTCTCTCTCTCATCTTCTTTGCCTGGCCTGCGTGTGGCAACTTTTTTTAGCGACTACCATTCCAGCCTCCATAACATTTGTCAGTCTGTTTACTTTCCTCTCTCCATCCTGCCTGTCCCCCCACACTATCTATGCTTGCATAACTAACGGATGTAGAAGCCTGATTTTTCTGCCTGCCACGTCTCTGTCTCTGTCTGTCTGTCTGTTTCTCTCTAGCCACACAGACAAAGCCATTTGCGGAACAAAATTCAATTACAGTGATATCATTCAATCTCATAGCCTCAGAAGTAATTGAATAAACTCAAGTGCCTCCTGAGTAATGAAGTATTCCATATGATAACAGTAATAGAAATGCAACTTGAAATAGCATTAAATTGTAGCACCAGTCCAGCAGGGCGGTACTCCCAAGGTGAAGGGAAAGCTGGTGACAGGGAGAGCCTCACCTCCCTTTTCATCAGCCCTCGGGACTAATTCCTATTCCCCATTGCTGAACCTTTTCACTGTTTCAGTACACGGAGAGTAGGCCAGCATACTCTCTGATATAAGCTTTTCTTTCAAAACCAAACTACATTCACATTACACACTACAGTACACTTCCTATTCAAAATAAACCATACTGGTGTCGTTTAACTAAACCTCGGAGTCCCCCTGGGGGAGGAGGGGAGCCATAAATGCGCCCATCATCCTCCCCTCTCCCGGTAACGACCCAGCGAGATGCGTGGAACCACTGTCTGACTCACTTCTTCATATTTGCAACATTCACAGACTTTCCTCTAACTTTCTTTCTCTTGAGCACCACCTCTTCCTCTAAACCTCACCTTCTCTGCCTATCTGAGGCAGCTGACAGCAAATCCTTCTCTGTATCTTCCCACTTTCTCTACTGTATACTCATTTTAAAATCAAAAGTGGCCGTTGTATATATGTACACAACGACTTTTCTTGCTCTCGTGTTCCTGATCTTGATTCTTCTGAAATTCTCTACTCTCTGGCTTCGGCTTCCCTGTCGTTCTTTGACTAAACATATCAGTGTTTTTTACTTATCCCATTCTACTACTGATAGTCAAAATTCTTTGACAATCTTACTTCTCCGATGGAACACATCATA
Source organism: Coenobita brevimanus (assembly GCF_032717465.1). Classification (NCBI taxonomy): domain Eukaryota; kingdom Metazoa; phylum Arthropoda; class Malacostraca; order Decapoda; family Coenobitidae; genus Coenobita; species Coenobita brevimanus. Next base: position 19,028,942 of record NC_137008.1, on the reverse strand, counting down.
TCCATTTCTCCTTTCTCTGAAATATCCATTCAGATTTCAATGGTCACCACATTAATTAGAAGATGACCTCCTTTTATGAAATTATTTTGAATTAGTGAAATTATGTATAATTCATCATTTCATTCATTCATTGCCAGACGCCATGTATCCCAGACGGGGTGGCCAATGGCTTAGAGTTAATTGTTTTACAGGGAGGGGCACTAATCCTCTACCAACCCCACTTGACACGTAGGGATGCCAACAGCATCTGGTGTTCCCCGGCGGTCACCCATCCAAGTACTAACCAGACCCAACGTTGCTTAACTTCGCTGATCGGACGGGAAGCGGTGTACTCAACGTGGTATGGCTGTTGGCATGTATAATTCAAACCATTGTAAATCCAAATTGTTAATACAGAACATGTAATGCTAACTGGTTACTTTAGTCGACCCATTCACCATACCGTACGGTGCTGTGTTGGTTTGAGAGTGTTTGATCAGCAGCCTCTGGGTGAGGTGCGGCGCAAGAGCAGTTGCTGTGACTCGCATGAGTCATTTTACATATATATATATATATATATATATATATATATATATATATATATATATATATATATTGACAATCTCCTGATTTTAGCTCCAAAGCTGGTCACCTTATCCATGGCGGTGTTATGATAATAATCACAAGAGCAGTGGTTCTTAACCTATGGGTTGCGACCCAAATTTGGGTTGCCAAGCCATTTGGAGTGGGTCGCCAAGAGACAAATATATTACTGATATTAATAATGTTGTATACTAATTACTTTTTAACATATTACCGTACCTGTCGATACTTCATACTTTACATTCTCTCTCTCTCTCTCTCTCTCTCTCTCTCTCCTATAGTAGGCGACTGCATTTGGCTTAAAAAAAGATTATTACCATGCACACAACTCGGAGTAGAGTACCGGTACTGTACATTTTATATTTTAAAACTTAACCGTTTTCATTTCGGAGTAATGATGCCCAGCTTATGGCTTACGTACGGTACCGAGGTCCAGAAGACATGGAAGAGGAATTTCTGTTCTGTCGGCCATTACACACAACCACAACCAGAGAAGATATTTTCAGTACTGTGGACTCATTCTTCAAGGAAGCAGGGCTTCAGTGGAATCAGTGTTTTATGTCTGTTGTGATTGTGCACCAGCAATGCTGAGAGTACGTCTTGGCTTCATTGCTAGAGTTAAAGAAGAAAATCCATTCATGCTGATTGTTCACTGTCTCCTTTACCGTGAGAATCTTGCGTCTCAGGGGTTGTCACCTGAGTTACAGAAAGTGATGCAGGAAGTCATCCAGGTAGTCAGTTTCATTAATCTAGGGCTGTGCCCTCCAGGGTCATCAGTCGCATGTGTTTTGATTTTGGTTCAGAATCTGTACAGTACATGTGTTGTACCACTCTGAGGTGAGGTGGCTGTCACGAGGAAGGGTGCTCGGCTGCCTGAAATGCGGAACGAGACAGAGATATTTCTAGCAAAAAAGAATCATTCAGTGGCCCCAAAGATTCTCTGATTCAAAGTAGGTGATGCAAATGGCTTATCTTGCAGATATCTTTGCTGAGATTAACGCCTTGAACATTTCAATGCAAGGTCACGATCAGACATTAGTTGGGCTGTCAGAGAGGGTAACTGCATTCAAGGGGAAACTGAAGCTGTGGAAGAGTAAAACTGAGACTGGGAAGACTGTGTCGTTCCATCTTTGAGTGAATTTCTGGAAGATGAAAAATTTTCTCTCACCCAGGTCCAAAGCATAATTGTGGAACATATCTCCAGACTAATCGAAGAGTTTATCACTACATTCCTGAGAATGTGAGAAATATTCCTGGGTAAGAAATCCCTTCAGCATTGAAGCTGACGACTTACCTGACGAGATTTCGAACATCAGCTACCTCCAGGAGCAGCTCACCGAGGTTCAGAATGATGAAACACTAAGTTATGATTTCAGGAAACAAAACGAATTACTGAGCTCATTCTGCATCAGAGTTTACAAAGAAAGGAAAATTCTCGGAGGTGAAGCCCTGAAAGCACCCCTTCCCTTTGCTACAACTTATCTGTGTGAGGGAGGATTTTCTGCACTCATAAAGTACAGAAACCGTCTACAACCAGAGCATGACCTAAGATGCAGTCTGTCATCTAAATCACCCCGGTTTGAGAAGCTGATTGAAACTTTTCAGTGCCAGGGATCTCACTGATTATAGTACATTATGTCTCGGACAACATCCAAAATAGTGACTCTCTCCTTAATGGTCAGAGTAAATAGGTGTATCATGAACATGAATGAATTATTTTGATTTTCTGATCTTCGATTTATTTTTTTCCTCCCAAAATGTGTTGATATTTTAGTTCTTAGGAAGTACATATAATAAAAATAAAATTTATTTATTATGACATCAATAAAATATTGAAATATTACTTTGGTTTTAGTTACATGATATGACACATATGTTTGTTTCAGTTCTGGTGCACTGTAAGTTTACTAGGGTTTGGGTGGCCATATAGACCATCTTATGGATTTTGGGTCGCCAAAAAAAAGGTTAAGAACTACTGCACTAGAGTCACGGACGAACAGAGAGAGGAAGGGGAGAGAGAAGGAAAGATGGGTGAAAAGGGTAGGCCACGATGGAGAGAAGCAGCCATCTACCTTCCAAACAATTTCAGGCTGGCGATTTTGGGGGATAAAAGCATTGTTGCCAGCTTCACCTTTTCTCAGAAATTGCTAATATCAGTTACTGCAGACAATGATAAGTAGAAATAGATATAAAAGTACTAAGATGTATTGAATATCGCTAAGAGTGTAAGAGTGCCTAGAATATCACTACATTTCTTGTAGTTAGTCGTTAGAAATTGTCGCTAAGAGGCAGTAAATATACGTTCACTTGACAATCCCCTCCAACGTCACTCATTCCAATTGGTCCATGTTTTGAAAATTTCGTAGCATCTGTGCCTCAGCGACTTACTATTGCCAAGTACATCTCTATCTCCCCTTATATGTTATCAGTGCCAGTTACGTTAACATTATAAAGAAATTAACAGCATATTAATGTTAAAGTGTCAAACGAAAAAATAATTGCTAAAGTGGTATCACGGTGCATCCAACCACGTGTATAGAGAGACTTTTATAAATTTGTTAGCTATTAATTTTTGTACGTTGCAAATTATGTAGTGAATACCTTTTTATTTCAACAAAATTTTCCTTTAACAAAACGCGCCGGAGGATATTTCGGTGATTTAGGCCAAAACAAGTCCCCGAGAAAGATCTGTCAGGGAATCTCCTTGTTGCATTTTCCTAGCTGTAAGTTTAAGAGAGAGAGAGAGAGAGAGAGAGAGAGAGTAGAGAGAGAGAGAGAGAGAGAGAAGGAAGGAATAATGAAGAACTAACACCAAGCCATATTATGGGTTTGTGACACTAAGGTAGAAGGGTGCAGGGTAAGTAATTATATTATAAATGATATGAACTGCAGTAAGAGACGTGATAATATTGGAAATACAAATAGTGGGAGAGTTATCTAGAAAATCAGTAAGTTGTGAGGGCCGACGTAGTGAGGAAAGGAAGAGGAGAGCTGCAAGACGTTGTTGGAATGAAGATGGGCATTCAAGAAAAAGACGACGGATAGTCATCGGGCAGTTACAGTGTGAGCAGATGGGCTGAGGATCATAGCTCATCAAATGACCATGAATTAGGTGGGTATGACCCAAGCGAAGACGGGCAAGGATTGTCTCCCATCGACGATTGGGGTGGATGGATATGTGCCAGGGAAGAACAGAGGGTTTAACACTATGAAATTTGTTGTGAACCTGTTGGTCCCACGAGGATTTCCAAGAATCGCAGAAGAGGTGGGTTACAAGAGGGAAACAATCAAAGACCGGAATTGGGCGGAGGGAGGATCTAGAGGAGAATGCAGTAGATCATGCCAATGTGTCACTTACTCATTACCTGTAATCCCAATGTACCTAACAGAAAGACGGAATAGCCACTGCTGAACCTGGGTGATTAGAGGATGAGAAGAAGGCGTGGTATGTAAGGAAATGAGGAGACTGTGAGAACTGGAGAAGATAAAGGTGGAAGAGCCATGGATGAACTTCAGATAAAAAAGAGTGGCATACAGTTCTGGGGGAAGGATACTTGCAATGAAAGGATGTGTACTGTGGAAGGAGGTGTCAGGGAACACAACAGCAAACCCAACACCATTACAAAATTTAGAGCCGCCAGTAAAGATATGTGTAGCAGAAGAGTGACGGGACACATGTTCGAGAAAAAGGGAGTGAAGGGTATCTGGGGGAAGAAGACTTAGAACAAGGGAGAAAAGTAGGGCAGACCACAACAGAAGGCAGAAGCCAGGTGGGAAGGAAACTGAACGTTGTGGAAGAATAGGAGGAAATGTGATATCAATAAAATGAAGAAGGGTAGGGACCCGAAGGGAAACCGGAAGAAGGAGATGGGAGACCGAGTGAAAAGAGATTCGGAGAAGGCTAGGAGGATGGAGTAACTTATTTGTAGGGAACTGAAGGACATGTGTATAGGACTTGATAGTGAGAAGAGAATGACGATAAGAGGGGGGAGGGGAGATGCCCAATTCAGCACAAAGACTTGAAGGGGAAGTCGACCGAAACCACCAACATCTAAACGAAGACAAGTATTATGGACAGAATCTTGCTTTGAAAGAGTGTGAGGCAGTAGAAGAGACCTGTCAACCATAGCCTAATCGAGTTTGGAAAGAACAAAGACAGAGTGAAGACGAAGAAGTGCGATGCTATCAACACCCCATGAAAGATGAGACAGCGTTTGCAGTAAACGAAGACGATGAATGGTAGAAAACTTGAGGGAAGAGATATGTGTATTTACCGAGGGTTAAATGTGAGTCCAAGAAATTTGATAGAGGATCGGTAGGGAAGAAGGATAATACATGAGAATAGAGAAGGTCGTGGTATGGTTCACGACGGAGTAAACGTTACCGAACAGGACTTAGAGGTAGAAAAACGAAAACCGTGAGTAGTAGCCCATGTGGAGGCAGCATTGATGGTGGGCTGAAGAAGGGATTGGAGCCGAGGCAGACTTGAATCTACAGCGTAAATAGCTACATTATCTACATACAGAGAAGCGGAAATAGAAGGGGGTAGAGAAGAGACAGTGTCACTTATAGCTCTAGGAAAAAAGGGTTGTACTAAGGATGCAGCCTTGGGGGACACCTTCATGCTGTGTAAAGACGCGTGAAAGACGGACATGAATGGTTCAGAGGGAAAGAAAATTTTGAAGAAAAACACCCTTGTTACCATTCAGACTAAGGGGAGGAAGGCAACGAAGAATATGATACCTCCATGCCGTATCGTAGGCTTTTTCTTAATAGAAAAAGATGGCATTGGCCGACTAGTTTAGTGAAAAAGCAGAACGGATGAAATATTAGACTTTGAGCAGGGGATCTAAAGTGCTGTGTGCTTTGTGATACCCAAACTGTAAGGGGAAAAGAAGACTACGGGATTCAAAGTACCATGCGGGTCTAGTACTGACCATCTGTTCAAGCAGTTTAAATAAAACTGCTAGTCAGGGCTATGGGACGGTAATCTTGTGGATCGTTTTCAAGTTTACCAGGTTTAAGAAATGGAAGGATGATGGCTATACACCAGTCAGAAGGAAAGAAACCTTCAGTCCAAAATTTATTATACACGGCCAAGAGAAAGGATGTGGCCTGATGGAGGAGGTGTTCTAACATTGCGTAATGAACATCATAAAGTTCTTCGCTTGTGTTCCCACAGGATTTATGTGAAAACGATAATTCACGAAGAGAGAAGGAAACGTTAACAACTCCCTCAGTTGGCAAAGTAAAAGAAATTGGTGTGGATTCAGAATCAGATTTAAGGCGATGAAATTTTGGAGATAGATAAGACCCACTACTAATGAGACTAAAATAATTTCCTAAGGCATCTGGAACTAAGGAAGCGTCAGCTACAGACTGGCCATCAGTATGAAGAATCGAGGATTGGGGTAGGATATGTTTGCCTGATAATCTACGAAGTCGGGACCAAATTGCTGCAGCTGGCCTATTTACAGAAATGAAGGAAACAGTTTCTCCAACTAGAACATTTAGCCTGACAGATGGTACGACGGAATGCAGCGGAAGCTTGGCGAATTATGAGGAGACTACGAATCAGGTCAGGGGTGAACTGTTTACGAAAAAACTTTTCCCAGCGGCACGTTTCACGAATCACATGGGAAGATCGCGAACAATACTTCGGCTCTATATCCTAACGACAACACGTCTTCGTAACTCTAGTCGCTTTACGGTACGTTGGTCCAGATTTTTGTCCTTTTGTTGTTTATTTCATGTAGCACGGTGACACAGTAAGACAATGCTATGACTCCTCACTGCCATAGCACTTCTTCGTGGCTAGCACCATATGATACTCTTAGCAGAGTTCTGCAGTCAGTAGGAGAGGGGGGTAAATTTAGGCCAGGCTATAGTTAAAACGGTATTGCATAATTTTCCACTGTTAACATCTTTTTACAGTTTAGTATTCAAGATGGAGGGATGGCAATTTTATGCCAAGTGAAAGTGAACAAAGTACAATATATCACAATACCTAGTGATTCTCTCTTATAACAACTCAACATTAGAGATGGAGATAACAGTTTTAGGCCAAGTTAAAATAGAGTATAGCACAGCATGTTTGTGTTACTATCCTGTTCCAACTCAGCATGCAGTATGGAGAGATGATATTTGTATGTCAAATAGAAATGGGCAGAGTATGGCAGAATGTTCTAGTGTTGCTTTCTTCTTATAACAGCATTCAGTATGAAGAGATGGTAATTTTAGGCCAAGTTTAAATGAAGACAACATAGCATCATATTTCAGTGTTATTTTCTTTATACTGTTTAAAATTCAAAACGGACAGATGCAAGTTTATGCTAGATTAAGTGTGTATTATTGGTCTTTCACGGAGTAGGGATTGTCAAGAATGAACTTGGTGCTAATCTGACTGTTGTAACTAACTGGGGCACTGTTTTAACTTGCAAGACTAAATACTGTTGCAACTACAAGGGTAAATACTGATGCAACTTACAAAGCTACATGCTGATGCAACTTATAAAGGTAAATACTGCAGCAACTAACAAAACTGAATACTGCTGGAACTTACAAAGCTAATATTATTTCTGCTGCAAATTACAAGACTAAAGACTGATGCAACGTACAAGACTAAACACTGATGCAACGTACAAGACTAAACAATGATGCAACTCACAGGACTAACACTGATGCAACTTACAAGATTAAACACTGATGCAACTTACAAGACTGAACAGTGATGCATCTTACAAGACTAAACACTGATGCAAACAAGATTAAACACTGATGCAACTTACAAGACTAAAAACCGATGCAACTTACAAGACTAAACACTGATGCAACTTACAAGACTAAACACTGATGCATCTTACAAGACAAAGAACTGATACCACTTTCAAGACGAAGCACTGGTGATGCAACATACAAGACTAAAATCTGATGCCACTTTCAAGACAGCTAAATACTGCTACAACTTACTAATGACGTGCAATTTATAAGGGTAAATGGTGCTATGCAGCGCCGCTACTATTTTAATAGCGATGGTAGTAACGCCATTACTTTTTTAGCCAGTAGCGGAACTGAGAGCGCTGCTACTTTTTGGCCGTACTCGTTACCGCGCTCCCCGCTACTCACGCAACGAATACAGGTCCGGAGTCGGTGAGTACATGCAGATATGCTGACGGTTTGGTTGTATTTATTAATGACGAAAAATAATACTTTCGTCTGTTCTGTCAATTAATGATGTTTGTTCTACATTACATCAGTAATTTATTAATTATTATTTATTGGTAACGTGCAATAATTAGACAGGAATTTGCTGGTTAATTATCGATCATTTCAATTAAGTAAAGATAAATAAGGATGTCAGCTAGATGTAGACAATGCTAGAATACACACACACACACACACACACACACACACACCTCTAACTAGCCCCGTCTCTAACTCCCGTTTTCTCCCCCATTCTCTCTTTTAGACTAATTCTTACTCACTACGTTATTATTTCGTAACAGTGTGTTACTTTCAGTTTAAAGTAATAGAAAAAAAGCATTGCTATTGTATAAATAGCCTTTAAAAGAAAGCCCAAGTTCATTATTACTTTCGTTTTCGCACATATCTTAAATAGGTATCACTGAAAATATAATAAAGTCATTGAAAGTATAATAAATATAATAAATAATACGTATCATTGGTAGGCCACATTTTTATGCCTTTTATTTATGTAAGTTACTTTCAGTAGGTATACTAGGTAACAGTGCAAAAGAACTTTTGTTACATTATACAGTAAATAGCTTTTTCCTGTACCTTCGGCTCTAAGCTTCATTAATGTGACACCGACATGTATATGATTTTTTTTTTTTCAAATAAGTATATACTGACATTACTGGTACACAACATAATCACTCAGACTGACTAATATTATCGAAAACAGTATATATTGTAATGCTATATCACAGATTTTTGTTAACCTTTCCCTCGTCTACCTTTTTCTTATCCAATGTAACGGGAGCGGGAGCGGAAGCGCCGCTACATTTCGTATCAAGTAGCGAAACCAGTAACGCCACTACTTTTTCGAGCTAGTAACGGGAATGGGAGCGCCGCTACTTTTTATTAGTAGCGTTCCCAGCATTGGACTTGAGCGAACCGAGGAGATTGCCTGGTGTATGAGAGATAACCTAGGAGATGATCTAGAACATAAGAACATAAGAAGAGAGGATAACTGCAGTAGGCCGGTTGGCCCATGCTAGGCAGCTCCAAGAAGAGTAACTGAACTACTAGAATGAGATAAGGATAGCAAAGAAGAAGGCTCTCCCCCGCCCTCCAAACCCTCCAGCCGAAGCCGGCAGGAAAAAGTCAGAAAGAACACCACGCCGTATAGAAAAACTGGCGTGGACATTTTACAGGAAAGTGTGAAAGGAGAATAGAGACTATCAGAGTGTAACCTGAAAAGAAAATTTTTTTGAATTAGTATTGGTTATAAGATTTTCTTTATTCTATATCCACCCCTTATTTGTCATATGCTTATCTAGCCTATGCTTGAAACTCTCAATGGAAGAGGCAGCAACTACCTTACTAGGTAGCTTATTCCATTCGTCTACTACTCTATTACCAAACCAATTTCTACTGATTTCCTTACTGAAACGGAATTTTTCTAGTTTGAAACCATTATTTCTAGTTCTATCCTGTATGCTCACTTTAAGTACCTTGCTAATATCTCCCTTATTTATACCATTCATCCACTTAAACACCTCAATTAAGTCTCCCCTTACTCTACGCCTCTCTAGCGAATGCAGACTTAGTCTTTCAGTCTGTCTTCATATGACAGGTTCCGGACGTCATGTATCATTTTAGTCATTCTTCTCTGTACATTTTCTAACGAATTAATATCCATTCTATAGTAAGGACACCAAAATTGTACTGCGTAGTCTAAATGTGGCCTTACTAATGCTAGATAAAGTTTTAGTATTACTTTAGATAATCTATTGCTCACGCTTCTCGAAATAAATCCTAGGACCCTATTTGCTTTATTTCTCGCATTAATGCACTGTTGCCTTGGTTTAAGGTCGTTACTAATCATAACTCCTAGATCTCTCTCGCATTCCGATTTGCTAATTTCTTTGTTATCTAAGCTGTATTTAGTATCTCCAATGGTCTTGCCTACGTTAAGTACTTTACATTTTTCAACGTTAAATTCCATTTGCCAAGTTTTAGACCATTTGGACAATGTATCGAGGTCTTTCTGTAAGTTATGGCAATCGTCAGTCGAGTTAATGATACGCCCTATTTTTGTATCGTCGGCAAATTTGCTGATGTTGCTATTGACTCCTAAGTCTAGATCATTTATATATATATATGATAAATAATAAGGGACCGAGTATTGAACCCTGTGGTACACCGCTAGTTACTAATCCCCAGTCCGACTTAGTTCCATTTATTAACACTCTCTGCTTTCGTCCTTTCAGCCAGGATTCTATCCATTTTAAGATATCGCCGTCTATACCGTGTGCTCGAACCTTTCTAACTAACCTTTCGTGTGGGACCCTATCAAAAGCTTTACTAAAGTCCAGATAAATAACATCGTAAGCTTTATCACTATCTACAGTACTGCCTCATAGACCTCCGAGTAGAATGACAACAAATTTGTGAGGCAGGATCGTCCTTGCCTGAATCCGTGCTGACTTTCGTTTATAAGATTAAATCTTTCTAAGTGTTCTCTAATCTTATTTGCCAAAATTGACTAACATTTTTCCTACTATTGACGTTAGACTTATCGGACGATAATTCGACGCAGCTGATTTATCACCCTTTTTAAAGATGGGCACTACGTTTGCGGTTTTCCACGCCTCTGGAACTTCTCCTGAACTTAAAGAGTCATTAAATAACGTTAAAAGTGGCTGACATAATTCTTCTTTGGTTTCTTTTATAATTTTTGCATATATATCGTCCGGACCTGGCGATTTTTGAGGTTTTAACTTATTAATTTCTTTCAATACGTCCTCCTTACTAATGGTTATTTTACTAAGAATATTTTCCGTATTCTCATGGTAAATATTTGCTGCTTGAGGGACCAGGCTTAGATTTTCCTTGGTGAATACTGATATGAAATAATTATTTAGGATGGAGCACATTTCTTTATCTTCACTGGTAATGTCACCTGATTCTGTTCTGAGTGGTCCTATCTTTATTTTTCGTTCGGTACATTAGATAAAAACCCTTGGGGTTTTCTTTTGATTCACTGGCAACCTTAATTTCATAACTTCTTATCTCTTATCTCCCTCTTTACTTCTCTATTTAAGATTGTGTACCGGTTACGTAAGTGTTCCTCTCCACGTTTTATTTTTCTATATATTCCTTTCCTTTGGCCTATGAGAGATTTTAATCTGTTGTTTAACCATCTAGGTTCCGAGTTATTAGTTCTAAACGGTTTTGAAGGAATATATCTATCTTGGCCTCCGTGTATTATATTTATTAACTCGTTATACTTCTCACTGGTTGAACGTCTGCTTGGTACTGTAGCTGAGTTAATTTCCGTCACCTGGACTACATTCCTATCTACCACCTCCCCCCTCACAGACACCTGACGGACATCCCCAAGTGTTTCCTGCGCCTGACCTATGACCTGGGGTTCCACACTGACCTGGCATTCCCTCCAATAGCTAATCTCCCTGTGGAATACCGTTCGAAAATAAGCTCTTAAGCCATCGAAATCTCCTAGACGAAAATTAGGAACGGTGGAGGTATTTTCAGTGGAACAGACATCCCAAATAAATCTGAACTTAATTTCTTCATGATCGCTGTTACCAAGTCGTCCACCAACCTCTATATCGTTAATGATATTTTCTTTATTAGCTAAAACCAAATCTAGTATATTATTACCTCTGGTGGGCTCCCTTATATACTGATAAAGGAAATTATCCTGTACTACCTCTAGAAATTCCTCTGACTCTGCATCTCCTGTTTGATTTCTCCAATCTATCCTTGGCAGATTAAGGTCCCCTACAATTATTACTAAGCTGGACTGTGATGCTTTCCTCATTTCCTCCCAAAGGTATTTACTATCAGCTCTACTTAATTTAGGAGATCTGTAAATTGCTCCTAAGACTAATTTCTCCCTATTGTTACTAATTTCAACCCAGACACTTTCTGTGTCCCTGTTTACTTTAATGTCCGCTTTATTGTAACAGTTTAATGAATCCTTTACATAAATAGCTACCCCTCCCTCCTTTCTTCCCTGACGGTTTGACACAAAAATATTATAGCCTTTTATCTGATATTCTGCTAAAAATTCTCGAGTGTCTGTATTCATCCAAGTTTCACTAATAACGGCAATGCCTATTTTCTCTGTACAAATTAAAGCCCTCAGTTCATCCATTTTATTACGTAAACTCCGGCTGTTTGTGTAGTACACTTTCAGATTATTACGAGTAGTTATGCCTCTACCTTGGCATTTACTGTTATTTATTTTATTACTAACTGGGAAACTCTTTACTTTACTAATATAACAATTTTTTGTACTATCGCTTATCGCCCTTCTATCATCGCTTGTTCTATCATCTATCATCGCCTGCTCAATTTGAGGTGCCTGAGTGGATGTATTTACACTAATGGTTGAACTTTTGTTCTTAATTTTGCAAGTATCGATGCATCTATCCAAACATGGTAATAATGATTTCTGACTGTAGTTGCTGCATCTTCCTGTACACCTACTTCTCAATCTCGAAAAAATCCCTCCAACTCCCTATCTATCATTCCAGCTAAAACAGTAACTCCCTGCCTGCTAAGATGAGTCCCATCCCAACTATACAAGGCACTCCGTCCATAAAACCGGTCCCAGCTGTCTATGAAAGGCATTGCATTATCTTTGCAATACCTTTCAAGGCGGCAATTAAATCCTATTGCCCTGCTCAACCATTCCCTTCCAACCCGCCACCTGGGTAAAACACCAAGCACTACAGGGGTTCCTCCCCTCTCCCTAACCTTTTCTAACATCAACTTGTACCTTTTCCACAGTACCTCACTCTTACGGCTACTAATATCATTGCCTCCTACACTGAGGCACACAGTGGGTTTGTCACCACTTTCCTTTACGATATTTGAAATTTTTCTACCACATTAGCCACCCTGGCCCCTGGAAGACACACATGTTTAGCGAGTGGAGTATACATGGCCCTGTTCAGATATCTCACCTGGGAGTCTCCAACAACAACAACATTTTTCTTACCTTTCTTGTTCTGATTATACTTACCTGTACTGGAAGTTCTCTCACCTTCCTTCTCCTCTACTTCCCTCTCTGCCTTCCCTTCACATTCGTCCCGTAGTGCGTCGAAGGCATTAGTGGTCTTAACTTCCGTTTGCTTCTTAAGAGTGAACTTCGTTGCACCCTTGTTAACTAGTGTCCAACCTTCAGCCTTTTTCTCTTTCTCCACCAACATCTCCTCCAACAATTCCCTCATTTGTGCCTTCTCCTGCCTGAGAATTTGTACCTCCCGCTTCAGTTCGAGAAGTTCCTCCTTTAATTCAAGGTAGTCCTTTTCAATACCTGTAGTGGGGACACAGCTCTCTGTCGAGGAAGCCATTATGCACTAGTTCACACAAGTACTACGTGTCACCACAACACACTAGCACAACACACTAGCACAACACTTTCACGGATTACTAGCACAGCACTATCGCTTATCACTACAACACACTAACACAGATCTCTAAAACACACTAGCACAACACTACCACAGGTCTCTAGCACGTCTAACAGACTGACCACACGAGAGCGAGAGAACCCAGGAGATGATCAGTGGTGTGAGAGAACCAACAATCTATGACTTGAGAGGACCTACGAGATGATCTAGGGCTTGAGAGAACCCAGGAGATGATCAAGGGCTTGAGAGATGACCTTGGAGAGATGATCTTGAGCTTTAGAGAGGACCTAGAAGATGATCTAGGGCTTGAGAGATCTTAGGAAATGACCTTGAGCTCGAGAAGATCTAGGAGAGATGATCTAGGGCTCGAGAGAAGACCTAGGATATGATCCATGGCTTGAGAGAACCTAGCGATGACCTAGGGCTTGAGAGGACCTAGGAGATGATTTGGTCTTGAAAGAACCTAGGATATGATCTAAGGCTTCAGAGAACGGAGGAGATGATTAATATCTTGAAAGAACCTAGGAGATGAACAAGGGCTTGAAGGGACCGAGGAGATGGTCTAAGGCTTGAGGAAACTCAGATGATCTAGGGCTTGAGAGATTATCTAGGGTTTAAGAGATGATCTACGACTTGAGAGAACCTAGGAGATGATTCAAGGCTTGAGGGAACCCAGGAGATGATCTAGGGCTGGAGAGATGACCTAGGAAAGATGAGGTATGGCTTGAGGAGACCTAGGGGATCGAGGGGTTGAAATAGGACCTAGGTGAGATGATCTAGTGTTTAAGAGATGACCTAGGAGACATGATCTAGGGCTTGAGAGATGACCAGGGACAGATGATCAGCGGCTTGAGAGAGGATCTAGGCGAGATGATTTAAGGCTTTAATGAGGACCTAGCCAATCACCAAAATGTCACAAAAACCGAGGATTGATATTTGCTGAGAGCGGACGTGCAGGTAGCGTCCAGTAATGGGTGATGGTGGGGTGAAAGTGATGTTGATGCCGTTAGGTGCAGTGTCGTTATATACGCCGAAGGTGGGGTTGTTGCTGTAGCTACTGTCGTTACCCAGGGTCACCATCAAGTCCTTGAATCTCAGGTGCGGATTTGAGAGATGGCACGTGTAGATAATGATGGTAGAGACTGCCATGGGGGAGCCCAGGTCTGCTCGCCACCAGGGATTATTCTCATGATCACTTGTACAGCAAAACCTATTAAGAACGCAGCAGTAAAAGCCATTGTAGGCGTTATCTGGTTGTCGTTGTGGTAGCTTAAGGTAAATGGAACTGGAGGTGGTGGTCTTGATGTGAGATGTGAGGTCACCAGCCCTGGGTGACCAGTTGCAGTAGCACTTGTCGTAGGTGAGGCCCTAGGGTGTGTTGACTCCTGCCCACGTCACAGTCACCCTCACACTGAACAGGCTACACACACTGCCTGCAACAATAGTAACACAACAGTAACAGGATGCACACACTGCCTGCAACAACAGCAACACAACAGTAACAGGCTGCACACACTGCCTGCAACAACAGTAGCACAACAGTAACAGGCTGCATACACTGCCTGCAACAACAGTAACACAACAGTAATAGGCTGCACACAGTGCATGCAACAACAGTAACACAACAGTAATAGGCTGCACACACTTCCTACAACAGCAGTAACGCAACAGTAACAGGCTGCACACACTGCCTGCAACAACAGTAACACAACAGAAATAGTTTGCACACTTTGCCTGCAACAGCAGAATCATGTTGTGCATCCTGCATGCAACAACAGTATCATGGTGCGCACCCTGCCTGCAACTACAGTAACAGGCTGCACACACTGCCTGCAACAACAGTAACACAACAGGCAGCACACATTGCCTTGAACAACAGTAACAGGCTGCGTACACACTGCCTACAAGAACAATAATAGTAACAGGTTGCACACACTGCCTGCAACAACAGTAACAGGCTGCACACACACTGCCTGCAACAACAATAGCAAAACAGTAACAGGATACACACACTTCCAGAAACAACAGTAACAGGTTTCACATACTGCCTGTAACAACAGTAACAGCTTACACACACACACACACACACACACACACACACACACACACACACACACTCTGCCTGCAATAACACTACTTTACACACATGTATGAAAAAATAGGACAAATATGCCATTTCCAGCAGAGTTCAGTTTGGTAGGAATGGTTTGTTGTTGTCATCGTTGGTTAAGTCGCATCCAGTTGAGTCTCAATTGGTAGGTGTAACTGGTCGTTGTAACTGAGAGGTATAGTTTGTTGTTGTTATGGTCGATTGAGTAACTTCCAGTTGAGTCCAAATTGGTAGGTATAATTGGTTTTTGCTGTAGTCGGTCTTAATCTGCTACAGAGCCAGGGGGGATCCTGGCACACACACACACACACACACACACACACACACACACACACACACACACACACACACACTGCCTTCAATGACACTAACAATTGCCAAAAGTAAGCAAAAGTTGACATAATAGACACAAATGTACTACGTTAGAAGTTGGTTCACCTGTTAATAGTTTTTTTTTTTTTTTTTTTTTTTTTTTTGTTAACCTTAAAATTGAAAATGTTGGGGGAAAATGTTGTTGGAAAGTTATAAAAGTAATATGCATGTGTTCCTAAATGGGAGGACTGCAGAGTACACCCATTATTTTTTACCCTGGCCTAACATTGCCATCTCTGTACCTTGAATTCTAACTTTTGACATTAGATTAAGGCTCTATTATGATACAAGTCACGAAAAAGTGCTATGGAGATAATGCATAGCCGTAACATTGTCTTTTTCTGTCACTGAGCTGCGTGGAATAAGCTACAAAAGTAAGAAAAGCTATTGCAAGTTTACGGTAAAAGAACTACAGTAAAAAGATCTTTATCACCCGCTTTTACCAAGCAGGAGCGACAATATTTTTGCCCGATTCTCTCTCTCTCTCTCTCTCTTTCTGTGTGTGTGTGTGTGTGTGTGTGTGTGTGTGTGTGTGTGTGTGTGTGTGTGTGTGTGAGCGCGCGCGTGTGTGTGTGTGTGTGTGTGTGTGTGTGTGTGTGTGTGTGTGTGTGTTCCCATTATACCTAATGAACGGCTTGAGCTATCAGCATGAAACCTTCAGGGTATCAAGATATGTCCAAAATCTTGGTCGAGTTCGGTAATGGGCACTTGGAATCAAGTTAAAGATCAGCAAAATGGCAGCCAAAGGTCAACTTGTTTTTATCGTCCGCCTTTGGCACCATTATATCTCGTGAACGGCTTGAGCTATCAAAATGAAACATTCACGGTATCAAGATATGGCCAAAATCTTCGAGTTAAAAAATGGGGACATGTGATCAAGGTCAAGGTCAGTAAAATGGCTGACAAAAGTCAACAAGTGAAACCTCGAGGATATCAAGAATGGCCAAAATCTTTCCAGCCCCCCGGGGGGAGGCCACCCCCGTTCCCTCCCGGGACTGCTCAGTCTCCGGGCTCCCCCCGGGGGTGATGCCCCCGGGCCTCCCCCAGGGAAGGACGCTCCCATCCGGCCCCCCAAGGGGAGCCTTGATCCCCTAGGGGAGGGCCTCCCCCCGGCCTCCCCCGGGGGGTGCCCACACCAAGCCCTCTCCCAGGGTGGAGTCTGCTCCTCCCGGGGAGAGCACTATCCCCCGACCTGCCCCTACTCTCGGCCCCCACCGAGGGGCCCGACTCTCCCGCACCCCCCAGCCCCTCCGGGGGGGACCCCCCACCACGTCTCCCCTTGGAGAGCCGACGTCCCCCAGCACCCCCGAGGAGGACCGCTGCCCCCAGGCCACCCCGAGGAGACTCCACCATCCTGCCCCCTCCCGGAGGGGGCCCAGCCCCCCCCGGGGGAGACTCCGCCCCTTGGCACCCCCCGGAAGGGGACGCTTGCCCCGGCTCCCCTTCCCCGGGGGGGCCCTTACTTGTAACTTGACCAACAGCATATTCTGACGGTATACTAGCATTCGACTCCCGAGTGTTTTTTTTTTTTTTTTTTTTTTTTTTTATGTAGATTATATTTTGGATATTTTTTTTCCAATCTTTGATAGAGAATTTACGATTCTCCTTCCAAATATTTCACCTCTTCTTCCTCCTAGTTTCCCTGCTGGTTAATATTCCTATTCTGAGGTGGTGCAGTGTGTGTGTGTGTGTGTGTGTGTGTGTGTGTGTGTGTGTGTGTGTAATGTGAATGTGGTGGTGTAATGTGAAAGTGAGGTGACGTAGTGTGAAAGTCTGGTAGTGTTGTATGAAAGTGAATTTGTGTGTTGTGAAAGTGAGGTAGTGGTGTGAAAGTGAGATGGTGCAGTGTGAAAGGGAGTTAGTGTAGTGTGAAAGTGAGGTGGTGTGGTGTGAAAATCAGGTAATATAGTGTGAAAGTGAGGTGGTGTAGTGTGAAAGTCAGGTAATGTAGTGTGAAAGTGAGGTGGTGTAATGTGTGAGGTGGTGTAGTGTGAAAGTGAGGTGGTTTAGTAAGAAAGTCAGGTGGCGTGGTGTGAAAGTCAGGTGGTGTAATGTGAAAGTGAGTTAGTGTGAAAGTGAGGTGGTGTAGTGTGAATGTGAGGTGGTGTAGTGTGAATGTGAGTTAGTGTAGCGTGAGTTAGTTTAGTGTGAATGTGATTTAGTGTAGTGTGAAATTGAGTTAGTACCTTTGAGGCAGTATAAAAGACAGCCTTGGGTGGTGCTACAGTGGGCGGCGCAGGCGGTGGTGGAGGCGTGGGTCAGGGTCATTTTGTTCAACAGGCAATGATCCACGTCCCCTGGCAGCACCGGCATTACCTGTGTTACGGGCGGGGGTAACACAGATTGAATTAGTAATTAATAACTTGGCGGTGGAAGCACTCGTTCATGTGGCGTAAAAAAAAAGAATGATAATAATAATAACATAACTTGCATACAACAACAAATCCCATATATGCATCCATAGACATATTAGAACACGGTAGGTGGGGGCACCCATCTTTACCTATACCTTTACCGAAGTGCCGGTCATATGACGTTAGCGGCCATGGAGCGCCATCTCCATCTATCCTCAGCTATCCTGATTAACTCCACATTTCTGATTCTTGTAAATCGCTTCTTATACAATCCATATACTTTAATCGTTGTCTTCCTCTTGCTCTTCTTCCCTCCATTCTTCCAAGTAAACAATCATTTTCAAGTTCTTTTACTCTTACAACATATCCCAAAAATTCCATCTGTCTTTTCCTTATAGTCTTCATCATTTCTCTTTCCACTCCTGCCCTTCTCAGAACGTCTTCATTTGTTACTGTTTCTATCCATGATATTGGCAGCATTCTTAAAAACCATACCTCAGCTGCTTGTAAACTCCCTCTCATTTTCTTCTTTACTGTCCACGTTTCTCACCCGTATGATAGCGTTGACCAGACAAAACATTTCAACGCTTTTATTCGTTATGTTAGTTAAACTTTTTCTCATTCGTCCGAAAGCTCTTTTAGGAATACTAATTCTTCTTACAATTTCCCTCTTATTTCCTCCGTCATC
This sequence comes from Coenobita brevimanus, assembly GCF_032717465.1. Classification (NCBI taxonomy): domain Eukaryota; kingdom Metazoa; phylum Arthropoda; class Malacostraca; order Decapoda; family Coenobitidae; genus Coenobita; species Coenobita brevimanus. The sequence goes on along the minus strand of NC_137008.1, from coordinate 19,010,207 downwards.
TGATATAACAGCACCCAAATATTCGGAATATCTTACCTCCTCTATATAGCTTCCGTGGATAGCGAGTTGAATATTTATCGTTTCTCGCCGATTTGTTTGTACTATTGCCTTAGTTTTCCTGATGTTGATCTTCACCCCTTTCAGTTGACATGCATCCACTAATCTATCCACCAGTTCTTGCAGTTTCTTTTCCGAATCCGCTACCATTACAGAGTCATCAGCATACCTCAGATTATTAATGTTCTTACCACCAACCTTGACCCCTTCCAGTTCCTTCAATTCGTCCATTACAACTTGTCTGTATAAAGAAAACAAGTCTGGCGACAAAACACATCCCTTTCGCACTCCTCTTTTTATAGTCACCCACTCTGTCTTCTCCTCTTCGACTTTAACAGCAGCTTTTTTATTCCAATACAGGTTAACAACAATTCTCATATCCTTATTATCTACCCCAACCATTTGCAACATTCTCACCATCTCTTCATGCGTCACGGTGTCAAAGGCTTTTTCAAAATCCACAAAACACAAGTATAAATTCTTCTGTTCTTCCAGAGATCTTTCTATCAAGATTAGCAATGCAAAAATAGCATTTCTAGTGTCTTTGTTCCTTCGAAATCCATACTCCTCCTTTGCCACATAGCTATTTATGTTTCGTCTTATTCCTTCCTCTATCACTCTTAACAATACTTTCCCCATTTGACTCATCACACTTGTTGTTCTATGCATATCACATTCCAGTGCTCCATTTTTCTTTGGTATGGCCACAAAAACACTTTCTCTCATTGGTTCAGGGATGTATCCAGCATCATATATAGCCTAATGTTTGCCAAAGTGCTTATTTTTTTCTAAATCAAATTATCTGGCCTGCATCATCTCAACCACCACTCCATCCTCTGCTTCTGCTTTATTCTTACCCATATTTCTCATAGCTTTCTGAATTTCCTCTTTTAAAATGACTGGTCCGCTCATTTCACCGTCAGTCTCAGGCTTGACTCCTCTCTCATCATCATAAAACTCAAATATATTCCTCCCATCTCTTTAATACCGGTACTTCTTGTTTATCCATTAAAATGTTTCCATTTTTATCTTTTATTACTGAACTTCTAGCATTTCTTTTTCTTTCGCTTATCTCTTCAATAACTTTATACATCTTCCTAGTGTTAGTTCTCTGTAATATTTCCACTTATTGGCATTCTTCATTCAACCATTCCTCTTTCTTCTCTTTGCATTTTCTTTTTATTTCAACATCCAGTTCTCTGTATCTACTTTCATTTGTTTTTCTCTTCTTCTTTCCTCCAGCATTGCTAAAATGTCATCAGTAATCCACTGTTGTCTTCTTTCCTGTTCCTTTTCTGGTACAGCTTCCTCCACTGCCTGCAAAATAGCCGTCTGCAAGTGCTTCCACTTCTGTTCAGTACCACCATCATTCAGCTCTTCTTCGCTTAGTATATCATACCTATTTCTCAACTCGAGTTGAAACTCATTTCTTCTCTCCTCGATTCCAAGATAACTCCACTCTCTTCTTTTGCACCTCATTTTTCTTCCGACTTTCTTGAGTTTAACGTTAAAAGTTGCTTCCACAGGAACATGATCACGTCCAAATTCCAATACCACAATCTGCTCCCGGATAGGTCTTAACATATGTAACTGAATAGACCAATTTCCTCAGACCAAAAATCGTACGTATTATATATATATATTTTTTTAATGGAGAATATGTTTAATTTCAATATACTTATGGTCTTTTAGCTTAAATATGCATCATATATTAAATAAATACAGTGTTTTTATGCCAACATATCACCTGACTATGGATCGCGCTGTGATTGGTCGTGACATCAGAATAGTGGCTTGCCAGAGCCACGGCCCGGCTGATCGACAGCTACTTGTGTTTACTTGTGTACTGTATCCCTATAAACGTGTCTCAGGCAAGCAGCCGTTATTACTATTGCTTTGTGCCAATGTGCAAAAGAACCACGAAGGCAACACCAAGTAAACGTTTTATAAGTGTGCCAAAAGATAAGAAAATAAGGAGGCAGTGGTGAGTGTCTGCTCATCGTGACTTCCCCATGCTGGCATACGACTGTTACTGCTGTGAAGACCATTTAAATGTAAGTACTTAATGTATTGTATTATTATATTATATACTTCCCCAAAATTACCATGAAATGGTGTTGCGATAGGACTGTGATTGCTTGTTGGCGTGTTGTGCTGTGACAGGCTGTGGTAGTGTTGCTCAGAGTAGCTTGGTTAGTGTCTTTATAGTTTCAAGTGCTGAAGTATATAAAGCCTGTGATTTAACAATTTCATAACTGAAACACTGAGTTTACACAAGAATGAGATTTTCATGATCAAAGTATCTAAGTATCTTAATAAAGTGCATGAATATAATTTTTTATTTTGTTTCATTGGTATAACCGCAGAAAAATGAATATGGAATATTCATTATATATGTTAACTTTGAGCTAGAAGAAGATGCTGCAAATTACCTCTACATGAAGGTGATGGATGGGAAAACAAAACTCAAAGAAGGTGTTGTTCCACACAAGTTTGAATGTCAAGGGAGACACAAACCACAGAATGAGAACCGAATGGTTGTAGCAAGGAAAAGAAAAATCCTAGAACTACTTGAAGACAAAGAGAATCTCCATGGTTTGTTGGTTCAGTGAAGTGGAATGATTAGTTTCATACATCCAATCTCTAATAAAGCCACAAATATTCTTTGTAAGAATATAATTACATAGCAGAGACCTAAGTACACCACTAGGAAATGAAGTACATTACACCAGTTATAATAATTATGTAGTAATGTCCTTCAAAAAAATAATCCTATATTTTTTATGCACCTATAACATTTTGTGGGAATTTTTCTTAACACTAATGTGCTCATTTACTGGTTAATACCAGTAGAAAGGAAGAGAGAGGTGAAAAGATTAGTAAGTGAGAGTAAGAAGAGAGTGGATGAGGAATTTGGAAGGAATTTGAGTGTAAAGTGAAGGGACTGTAAGAGAATGGTCTGGAAAGAGGTGAAGAGAGTAAGACAGGGCGGAAGTGAAGTTAGCAGGGGAGTGAAAGATAATAATGGTAGATTACTAGTGGAGAAGGAGAAAAAGTGAGCAGATGGAGAGAACACTTTAAGGAATTGTTGAACATAGAGGAAGGAAGTAATGCGAGTGTAAGTGGCTGGGGAATGGCTGGGAGAAGGAGGGAGGTGAGAAGACAGAAATAAATCAGTAGGACAGAAGTCGTGAAAGCAATGAAGAAGTTAAATTCGGGAAAGTCCCAGGAATTGATGGAGTGTGTGGTGAAATACTGAAGCATGGGGGAGAGATAGTAGCAGAATGGATTTGGAATATGTGCAGTTTGGCCTGGGAGGAAGGTAGTCCCGGAGGATTGGAAGTCAGGTATAATTATTCCCTTGTACAAAGGAAAAAGGGAAAAAGAAGTGTGTGGTAATCATAGGGACATTTGCCTTCTTAGTATAATAGGAAAAGTGTATGGTAGGATACTTATTGACAGAGTTAGAGAAAGAACAGACGAATTAGTTGGAGAAGAACAGGGAGGCTTTAGGAAGGGCAGAGGTTGTGTAGATCAGATATTCATTCTTCGATCTTTAGTGGAAAAGTTTCTAGAGAAGAGAAAGAAGTTGTATGCGGCTTTCATGGATTTTGAGAAAGCATATGACAGGGTGGATAGACAAGGATTGTGGAAAGTATTAAGAATATATGGAGTAGATAGGAAGTTGTTGAATGCTGTGAAGAGTATGTATGATGGTGCTAAGGCTGCAGTGCATGTGAATTTTTCTCTTTGAAGGTTGGGTTGAAACAGGGATGTGTCATGTCTCCATGGTTGTTCAATCTGTACATGGATGGGGTAATAAAAGAGGTACAAGGTAGGGTAGTGGATGTTGGAGTGGCCCTGGTGAGAGAAAGTAGTGTTGGAAACTCCCTGTACTGTTGTTTGCAGATGATACTGTGTTGTTGGGTGAAGACGAAGGGGAGCTACATGGCTTGGTGGATGAGTTTGGGAGAGTGTGCAAGAAACGGAATCTAAAGGTGAATGTAGGGAAGAGTAAATTGATGGTCTTTGAGAGAGGTGAAGACAGTGAATATACAGTGAGGTTAGATGGTGAGGAAGTGGAAAATGTGAGTGCGTTTAAGTACTTGGGTAGTGTGATGAGTAAGGATGGAGGTTTGGAAGGTGAAGTGCTTGAAAGGGTACAGCAGGGAAGAAAGGTTGCTGGTTCCTTGAAAGCAGTGATAAGAAACAGGGAAGTGAACATGGAAGTGAAAAAGTTACTACATGGCAGTATTGTGATACCAACTCTAACGTATGGAATTGAAGCTTGGACGTTGTTGGAAGGACACAAGTCAAGAGTGAGAGCAGTGGAAATGAGTTATTTAAGAGAAGCCTGTGGAGTCACATGGAGAGACAGGCTGACAAATGAGGATATAAAGGAGTGTTATGGTGTGGATGTGGATGTGATAGGAAGTGTTAGGAGGAATACACTGAGGTGGTTTGGCCATGTGGAGAGGATGGAGGGTGAAAGACTGACGAAGAGAGTGTATGTGCGTGAGGTGGAGGGGGGAGAGGGAGGGGGAGGCCGAGGATGAGATGGAGAGATGGGGTGGAGAGGTATATGAGAGAGGGGGGTGTGAGTTGGGAGCAGGGCAGTGAAATGGTGGGGGACAGGGCGACGTGGAGACGATTTGTTTGTGGCCACCCTGAACGGGATTGAGGCGTCTGGCAATAGATAGATAGAGAGATAAACAATTATTTTTATAGACTCTGATGTGTTTTGAATTAATGTTCTTTGTTGTTTTTTTAAAACTAGTTTTCTGTTTCTAGTCATGCAAATTATCTATCTGTCTGCAAACTATAAACATTAAAATCATTTTCCTTTTTCAGAAGCTTCACCTTCAGTAAGTTCAAAGGAGGAGAGTAATGCAAAGGAAGATGCAACACACATTTTTGAGCCTCCTATCAAGCAAGTGGGAGTACATGTAATCTTTTATTTAAATTTATGTACCTATGTGAATCATATCAATGTCCTTTTATCTGATGAAGGCTTACCTCTCACTTGCTGGTATTGTTTAATAAGGAAGGATAATAATTAATAGTAAAGTAATCCCTCCAGTATCCGACATAAGAGCCATCGGACCATCCAGATACGGAACAAAATCCATTATATCAGTTATATATAGATAATTTGAGGAATGAGATAGTATGATAGAGAGAGGGAGTGGAGAGAGAGCTGGCTGCCAGAGCTGAGCAGCATGTCTCATTTTTTGCAAACAAAACATACATTATATTTTTGTGATCCATATTTCTGTCTCAATTTTGCATTTCAATCCAGGTGAGGATGCCATTCGGATCCAAAGAGGTGCAGGTCAACGTGACGCCACACCGGGTAGATGCAGCATCCAATACAGAAATCAAAGAGGTAAAGGTCAAGAGAAAAAATGACTGGTCATTCTCTCCTCGTGTTCCCCTTTCAAGTGAAGATGTGGACCGTGATACAAGCAAAAATTTTGAACCTTCCGGAACTGATGAACGTGAGGAAGATACAACAAACTTGTCACTTCAGGTAACTCGAAAACATATTATTAATAATCCAATGAGATAAATTGGATTACACAAAGAACACTTAGACATTGTGAATGCCTTAAGTGCTAAAATAACATATCGTGAGAGGGGTCAACCTTTGACCAAGAAAGATGGAGTTTCAATGGTCTTAATGATGATACGGACAGGATTTTCAAGTATTTTCATTGCAGATATGTTTGGAGTTGCTGTGAGTTTGGTCAGCAGGATACTGTCTCGTTATATTCCAGTCATAGCAAGTTGCCTACAAGGTCTCATTCGCTGGCCTCCTTCAGAGGTGATAAAGAATAGGCTTCCACATGCCTTTTAGGCCTACTATCACACTGTAGAGACCATTATTGATTGCTCTGAAATTCAGATTGAGAAGCCTTCAGCTGCCATGTTACAAAGTATGTCATGGTCATCCTACAAGAATAGCAACACTGTAAAATACTTAATATCTGCAACCCCTGATGGACTTATTAATTTTGTATCAAGTGGTAGGCCTGGGCAATGCAGTAACATGGAACTCTTACGCCAGTCTGGCTATTTGGAGTGTTTGAGGGAAGGAGTCACTGTACTGGCAGACCGTGGGTTTAAAGAATTGGAAACTGAGCTGGTTGCAAGGGGATGCAGATTAGTGCGCCCTGTAAGTGCAAGGAAAAATGAACAGCTATGTGCTAGAGATGTCCTAGACCTGAAAACAGTTGCTGCTCTTAAGAATACACATTGAGAGGGTGATTCGGTGGGTTAGGTTATACAAATTCCTCAGCATGCATGTGTGTGTTCCACTATCCATGGTAGATCTTTTGGATGATGTGGTAAAAATTGCATGTGGGCTGATAAACATTCAAGACCGTATTGTGAAAGTGTAAGATTTATTATCTGAATATTGAGTGTGTAAGGGGTATCTGACTATTAACAGTATGTAAGAAGGAAATATAGGAATTTTTACCATTCTTTATTACTTGCCCTGTTACTCCATCAAAATGCAACTCGACTTGGAACCATATGATCTGCAGATTTCAAGAAACACTGCGTTTTCCCAGAAAGCAAGACATTTCGTTATTAGATTTGTGCAGTATTGGGAATCATGCTTCAACTTGATTATCTGGATGTGATTTTTGGTTTCAAAGTTTGGGTCAGCAATGCAGAATAGAGCCATATTTTTTCTAGCCATGTGCATAAGCATCTGCACCTGTGCTAAATATTTTGCAGCAACAGTACAATCTTTCTTAACATATCGTCGAAAATTCTTTTCATTTGCTGGACACTTGACCTCAACAACAGCCATCCCATCTCCTGTTATTCCATCAGATGAAGCCCCCATGACAGGAAGGTCTCCATCTAAGATTATTCCAGATGGTTCAATACATCCAATATGTTTTGTTAGTTCCTTAACCCGCCCCATCCCGACATTTTCTGGGCAGTGGTACGCCCCAGTCTCGACATTTTTGGACCTTTTTTGGGGGGGGCTCAGACATCCGCTTTTGGTGAGAAACATCGAAAATTCATAGAGAAATCGCTCACCTGAGGTTTAAAATACTCGATCTAGGTACGAGTATATCCTTACCTGACTGGGTTTTCTAACAGGCTGGCACCAAAGAAAACGAGTTCTATGGGAGGGTAACTATTTTATCCACTCATAAACAGTATTTATTTATTTACTTGGTACGAATTTATATGTAGTACAAGAGTATATTGATTTTCAAATAGTAATATAGGCATTATAAGCATTGTTTCACTCACTAACTCATCACCATTCATGACCTTTTTTTCCCACATTACCTGATCATCATTTCTGACTGTTTCTTCCTCTAATGCTATGTAAACTTTGTCCTCCACATTGTCTTCGATTGGATAATCACTCTGGCCCCGAATGTCTTTATTGGCCAGGTCACTGGTAACAGGTGAATTGCCGAGACAATGTCGTGCAGGGAGGGGGGAGAGGTTATGCGGTGTAAAGCATTGTCCCTGCTTGACATCTTGTAGAGGAATAGAGGATGGTGTCCCGTGTATACGTGCCAAAAATCACTCACGAAATCACTCGCGAAAATTGAAATTTGTGCAAATTAGGGACCTTGCAATGTTGCCACGTTAATTCACGTCTCCAGGATATGAGTGCACATCATGTGAGGACGTGAATTCACATCTCCAGGACGTGGCGGATTAAGAACTTTGGATTCTAATTCTCTGCCCCTTTTCATAGCTGCTGTGTCCTTGATCTTTGTAATACCAATGACTGCCATCACAAGTGCACTATTAGAATGCAATGAAGCAGTATATACATTGTATGCTTTGGATGCAGTTACTCTTGCAAATCTCATTGCATGCCAAAGAGGCGACCTTGCCTGGGAAACTGTTTGTTTTTCTATCAGTTTGCATACATCTGATGTCATCTTAATTTTGCAAAACTGCATAAATTGTTCACTAGTTTGCACATCAGTATGTTCCTTTAGGAAGGTTTGTAACAAATGATCATTTCCTATATGTTCTCCTTGTTGGAGTTTGTTCCCGAAATGATCATATATGAGACCATTTTGTGATGGGAGAACCAGGACATCATCAAAGAACTCATCGCCATGATTGTGCACTAATGGGCTCTTTCTCCACATTTTTGTTCTCATACATGTAAGGGTTGTCTTTTTAGTATCAGCAGTAACATTGGAGGGTCGAGCCTTCTTCCAATATGAGGTCGTTGAAGTTACAGCTTTCTCTGCACTGCGTCTCTAAAGCCAGCCCAAAAAAGCAGCTGCTTGTTTGCAAGGGCCCTGTGCTGCTATACAGCCCTGGCACTTGACATTAAGTATTTCCTCGTCACGTTCATTGATGAGAGCAACAACACAGTACGGCTTAGTAGTAACTCTGTGTTCTGGTGTTATACGTGCAACAACCTCACATAATCCATCTCTCTGCATCAGCTGCACGTATCCAACAGGATCATCGCCATAATCCTGCCCAGCTGATCTGGAAGGTAACAAGGGAATTTCAGGACCATGCGGCCATGTATTTTCAATGAGGGGGGTCCAGAAACTTTTTGCAGTGACCGTGGATACAAAATTTTTTGGGTCAGGTTAGATTAAGGTCTATCTATCTATCTATAGACAGACGCCTCAATCCCGTAGGGGATGGCCACAAACAAATCGCCTCCATGTCCCTCTGTCACCTGCCATTTGTCTCCCCTCCCCTCAGTTCAAACCACCCTCCCTCATATACCCCTCCACTCCATCCCTCCACCTCATCCTTGGTCTCCCCCTTCCCCTCTCCCCCTCTACCTCACTCTCATAACCCTCCTAGTCAAACTTTCACTCTCCATTCTCCTTACATGACCAAATCAATAATTCTCTTTACTTTCTCAATCACATCCACCTCAATGCCACAGCGCTCCTTCACTTCTTCATTGGGCCGTTCCTCCCCTATGTTTCCGCATGCTCCTCTCTGGTAACTCATTTCCATCACTCTCACTCTTGACTTGTGTTCTAAATGTCCAGGTTTCACTTCCATATGTTAGAATGGGGATCACAATACTATCATGCAGGGACTTTTTAACTTCCATGCTCACTACTCTATTCCTTATCACTGTTTTCAGCAAACCAGAAACCTTCCTTCCCGCTGCACACTTTCATGCACTTCCTCCTCCAAACTTCCATCCTCATTCATCACACTACCTAATATTTGAAAGCACTCACATTCTCCATTTCCTCACCTTCCAGCCTCACTGTGCACTCCGAAACTTCATTTCTCTCAAGTACCATAACTTTGCCTTTATGCACATTCACTTTCAGATTCCGCCTCCTACATACACTCCCAAACTCATTCACCAAGCCCTGCAATTCCCATTCATCTTCACTTAGTAACACAGTGTTATCTGCAAATAACAACACTGGGAGCTTCCACACCCTACCTTCTCTTGTCAAGCCACTCCAGCATCCACTGCCCTACCCTGTATGTCTTTCACAACTCCATCCATGTATAAATTAAATAACCTTGGAGACATAACACAACCTTGTTTGAGTCTCACACTCAGATGAAAGAACTCAGTTCATTACCCACTCTCACTGCAGCCCTAGCCCCCTCATACATACTCTTCAAAGCACTAAGTAGCTTCCCATCCACTCCATAAATTCTTAACACCTTCCACATTCCTTGCCTATCCATTCTATCGTATGCTTTCTCTAAGTCCATGAAGGCCGCATACAGTTTTCTCCCCTTCTCTATTTCTCAACTAAACACCTTAAAACAAATATCTGATCCATACATCCTTTTCCCCTCCTAAACCCCCCTTGTTCTTCTCCTACCATTTCCTCAGTTATTTCCCTAACCCTGTCAATAAGTATCCTACCGTATATTTTTCCCACTATACTAAAGACAGATGTCTCTATGATTACCACACACTTCTCTTCCTCCTTTTCCTTTGTACAACGGAACAATTATTCCTGATTTCCAATCCTCGAACCCTACCCTCTTGCCAGGCTATACTACACATCTTCCATATCCATTCCATCACACACTCCGTCAGTTCCTGGGGCTTTCCCCATTTTTATTTTCTTCATTGCTTCAACAACTTCAACCCTACTGATCTCTTCCTATTTCCTCATACCTCTTCCTCTCCCAGCCATTCCCCATCCCCTTATACTTGCACTACTCTCATTCTCAGTTTTCAATAAATCCTTAAAGTGTTCCCTCCATCTATTCACTATCTGTCCTTTCTCTACCAACATTCTGCCATTCTTATCTTTCACTCCCTTACTACTACCTTTATCACCCTGTCTTACTTTCCTTACTTCCTTCCAGAACAGTTTCTTGCATTCGCTCCAGTTCTTACTCAGATTTCTGCCAAACTCTTCATCCACTCTCTTCTTGCTCTCTCTTACTAACTTTTTCACTTCTTTCTTCCTTTCTGCATATAACTCTCTCTTCTGCCTCTCAACTTCTCCCATTCCCCTACTTCCCATCCAATCTCTATAAGCTACCCTCTTTCGTTCCAAGGCTTCCTTCACTTCATCATTCCACTATGCTGTCCTTTGCACTCCTTTGCGTCTTCTCCTCACCCCACACACTGCTTCACATGCTGCACATATTTCTTCCTTAAATATCTTGCACACTCCTTCCACCTCATCATACCTGCCCAATCGTTCTTCCACTATTCTCCTGCACTCTATCAGTTTCTCTTCCTCTCGCAACCTCTCTACTCTCCTAACAGGAACTGTTTCCTCCTGTCTTCCCCTATACCTATTCATCCATCTCCTTTGCAACCTTATTTTGGCCACTACCATGTAGAGGTCAGACAGTCCAAACATGATAAAGTTGTTGTACTAAATTAAAGAGATTGATAAAGTTGTCAAAATTTTACATCAGGAGCCCGAAAATCTGTTGATTTCATGTATTATACAGTTCCTACAGCTACCAACTTGAGTAACACACCTTTTCAACTTAACATGTTTCATAGCTGGATGACGGAGTCCTTGGTAATACTGAATTATCATCAGTATGTCTACTCTTGGTAGACTGCGTGGGTCCGCCTTCTCATAACCAGGAAGGAGGCTCACCTTCTGACATGGCTGACTCTGAAAAAATGAGAGAACATTATCTGCTACTATTACTACTAGTAGTGATCTAATCTACTCTGAAATGTATGGCACAAATAATATATCCAAACAAGGCCTCAGCCTACTGTTACGGTATATTATGTTTTGGTAAGTTTTCGGAAGTAACCACCCATTTTTATGAAGAAATTATTTTTCTCAATTTTTGTAGGTTGTGCTTAATCTTACTTATAAAACTAATCTACTCAGCCTAACCTTACCTAACCTATTCTTACCCAATATGTACAAGAAAATAAGTTAATCCAATATTGGTGGCTTCTACCCAAAATACCTATGTTTTCATTATAATACACAACGTAAAATGGATGAAGGACTGCATAGATGTGGCAATGTGGTGGGTAAGGACAGACTGGTGGGAGGCAGGTGTGAGGGCGGGCAGTGAGTGATTATTATTCCTGTGTTGAAACCTTATCTTTTCAGCTGTTTCCACGTTAAAGTCTCAGTTTGTCTTTATCTATTCATCTATCGGCATTAATGCAGGTTGCTATTAGCTTGCCAAATAGGCATGAAGATACAATAAACACTTACCACATTATTCGACGAAGGATCGGTGGCCATCATATGGTACAGTAGTGTTGACAAGGATCAGCTGTGTGGTCTGCAGCACCAGCCACATCGGTAGTGACGTCACAACATGGCGCCAGCTGTTTTTGTGCGCAGGATTTTTTCTCATTTTGAATTGTTTGTATAATAAAAAAACACGATTCACATTGAAAAATTACCTTCACTACTTTGTTATATAAGGCTTTAAGATTTTATTTTATTCATTGCCTCAGGTAGAGGAACCTGGTCTATTCCTGAACCTTTTATTGACTGTAATATAGTCTATCTGGTTTTTGTAGATGTTGCCAGGGCTTCTCCACTTCCAAAGGTTTGTAGGATGATGTCTGAGCCATTTATTAGTTATCACCAAGTTCTGAAAATTACACCATTCTCATCCACCCACGAAGTGAAGTGATGCTCTGTTTTTTTAGGGTAACTCTACATTGAGTGGTAAGCCTGTAAACCAGGAAAGCATTTACAACGCTGGGGGTTAACCTTATAACCAACCAACACGTGTTTCCTACATGACAACAAATAGGTTGGCGAAGGGTTAGTGCCCCTCCCTGGAAAACAACTAATTAAAAGTACGAAAAGCAGCCTCGGACTAGGACTGACCAAATGGTGACGACTAAGGACCGAACAAAGGGCATGGTACGGATATCTACATGGAATGTAAGGTATGCAAATGATGAGGTGAAAGAGAGAGAGAGACTGTCCAAGTGCTTGAAGGTGCGAAAGTGGATGTATGTGGATTAACTGAAACTAAATGGTAGGTGAGAGTGTGAGAGAATGGGAGTATGGATGGGGAATACGCGTGGGAGTAGATGAGAATGAGAGGGCAAGAAAAGGGGTGTTTATTGTTGTGAGTAACAGATGGAAGGAAAATATAAGAGGGTATGGATCATTTGGCTCAATAATTGTATGGTAAGATCAAAAGTTGGACTACAAATGTGGGCGATTGTGTGCATGTATGCGCCAACACAAGATCGTGCAAGCAGAGAGAAGAGTTGTGGACAAATGTGGAAGTGTGCATGTTTGAAAGGAATGAGAGAGTGTTTTTGATTGGAGATATAAATAGAAAAGCAAGGAATGTGAAGGTGGATGGAGTAGTTGGTGAGTGGGGTGTGCCTGCAGAGATGGATGAGAATGGCAGTGCTTTAGTGGACATTTGTGCCGGGAGGGAGTTGGTGATAGCCAATACCCTTTTCAGGCACAAAATGATCCACAGATACACATGGCGAGTGATGAGAAGGGTGGATGGTGAACTGCATGAACGGAAGGCAATGATTGATTATGTATGTGTGGATGACACTTCATACTGCTGAAACGGTCATATTCTGATGCAAACGGCCTGGTCGTGTAAATCAGGGTATTAACACAAACAAGTCGCATTGTAGGCTTTGTTGATCATTTTTTTTTATTTATTTAGCATATCACACGTTAACTTTCTTTTGTATGTTCAAAATGCTGTTTAAATATCCACATGGTTTCTTTCAATAACACACGACAGAGTAGCCTACTATGGTGTGATGTGAAGAATAAATCGGCCAGGAGAAAGTGTTACATGTTTCCAAAAGCCATTTGTAATATGCCACACTTGGTCACATTCTTGGTGTTATGTTCTTCACTGCTACCTATACCATGTCCGTAGAATACATTGGTCAGGAGGAACTGTTATGGAATCTGCGAAAGGCATTGTAATAA
>NC_137008.1:18834271-18989271 GCF_032717465.1 Coenobita brevimanus | reverse complement strand
GCTTAGTCTGGAGATCATTCATGATATCAGGATTCTTCCTCAAACTATCACTCAGGCTCATACTGCATGGGAGAACTTCACTTGCAGACTCGGGTGGAACAGCTACAGTGCAGACTGGGTTATTTTCGTCCCGCCTGTGATATAACTTAAGCATGTTGATGTGACAAAGTTGCTTGTTCTTTCTACGATCTGGTGTGGTGATGACATAGTTGACATCACTGAGTTTCTTCTCCACGAAATAAGGACCACTAAACTTGGCTTGAAGAGGTTGCCCATGCACCGATAGCAGAATCAAAACCTGATCTCCTGGCTGAAAGTGGCGTAACCTGGACTTCTTATCATACCAAGTCTTCATCTTCTGAGCAGCTCCTAAATTCTCTCTCGCCAGCTGTAAAGCAGTGGACAGCCGTTCTTTGAACTTCATCACATACTCCAGCAGGTTGACGTCATCTTCCTCCGACAGCCAGCATTCCTTGAGTAGCTTAAGGGGTCCTCTTACTTCATGGCCAAACAGTAGTTCAAAGGGTGAGAAGCCCAGTGATTCATTTGGAGATTCTCTTGTGGCAAATACAACGAATGGAAGACCTTTATCCCAGTCTTTCTGATGTTCCAAACAGTATTTCCTGAGCATCGATTTGAGTGTTTGATGATATCTCTCCAACGATCCTTGGGTCTGGGGATGGTAAGCTGAAAACGTGATCTGGGTGATGCCCAACTCTTTCAGAGACTGCTTGAAAACATTTGACATGAAATTACTTCCCCAGTCTGACTGTACCTGCTTGGACAGACCAAACTTGGTAAAGAACCCCAGCATTTCCTTAACCACATTCTTTGCTGAGATATTTCTAAGTGGAATGGCTTCAGGATAACGAGTAGCCATATCAATCAGGGTCAGCACATAAGAAAATCCTGAAGAAGTCTTAGGAAGAGGGCCCACAATATCCACCAACACACGGGTGAAAGGCGCCTCAAAAGGAGGAATGGGAACTAGAGGTGCAACCTTTTCGGTCTGATTACACTTCCCCACAACTTGACAGGTGTGACAAGACTTACAATACCAGGAAACATCTCTGAACATACTTGGCCAGTAGAAGTGTTTCAAAATGCGTACCACAGTCATCCTCACTCCAAGGTGTCCTGCCAAACTGGAATCATGAGCCACTCTAATGATATCCTGCCTACTAACACGAGGGATGACAACTTGATGTACAACCTCCCATTCACAGTCGGCTGATGCTGTTCGGGGTCTCCACTTTCTCATAAGTACTCCTGACTTTATATAATAACAAATAGAAGCACCAGCTGACTCTTCCTCACTGCAAGCAGAGTTAGCTAGACCTTTCAACTCAGGGTCAGCAACCTGCAACTCAACCAACTCTTGACGAGACAAATTATCAACACTACAGGGTACTGCCTCATCTGGTGAGTGGTCCAAATTAGCAAGAAAAGTGTCAGCTAGGATAACATCATCATCATCATTATCCTCTAAGCCCTAGTGACAGCACATGCAGAGAACACCTCAGGGACATCACAATCCCGGGTCGCAGTCACTGGTCCAAAAGACAACTGAGGAGCTGGACACACTTGACTTCCACCAATATCATTTCCAAGTAAGAAAGTTACACCTGACATTGGGAGTGTCTCAACCAACCCAACCATAACGGAACCATTAACAAAACCAGACTCTAAATTCACTCTGCACAGAGGGACAGAGAAGTAATTGTTCGCTACACCTTGTAAGATTACAGTTTCATCAGAGGAATTAACATTAGAGCCTAGAACACTGGTCAGCATAAGCGATTGGCAAGCACCTGTATCACGATATATTTTAACTGATTTCCTGTCATTATTGTCCAGAGGACTGACAAAACCATCAGACAGGAAATTAGCACATGAACTCTTGAGAGTGTCACCCACGTTACTGCTCAAAAGAGGAGCTTCATCATGAGAATTTAATTTACCCCTCCAAGCAGGTTCAGTTAACTCGGTTAAAGAATTCTGGGAACTCTCAAGGGTGGACACTAGACCAATTGACTGAATATTTAAAGACTCCATTTTGTTCACATCACGCTGTCTCCTGAAACATTTCTCCGTAGTATGACCAAGCTTACTACAATAAGTACATTTACTTTTCTGAAATATAGAGGTGGAGCTGGTATTAACTTCCTGAGAAACATCATCTTTATTCTCTTTCCTGTTACCTGTACTCTGAGTAGAGGCAACGTACTTACTCTCAGCTTTCCTTTTTTCTTTAGAATATCTCTTGTGAGTGAGAACATATTCATCAGCTAAAACTGCAGCATCAGACAAATTATCTATTCTTTTCTCATCAAGATATAGGCTTACATCTTTATTTTATACACCTTTTGAAGTCCTCCAGCAAAATCATCTGCTTAAATTTATCAAAATCAGAATTTACATTTTTAGAATTTAACCACTGCTCTAACAGATCTTCTTTGATTTTTGCATACTGAACATGGGATTGCTTATCTTGCTTATAAATTGTCCTAAATTTTACTCTATAGGCTTCAGGAACAAGCTCATAGGCCTTAAGAATCAAGCTCTTAACTACATCATAATTATCAGATTGATCCTGAGGCAAAGATGCATAAGTTACTTGAGCTTTACTAATGAGAACACTCTGTAGGAGTACTGGCCAATACTTTTTGGGCCAATTATAACCTGTAGCTACGCTCTCAAACAACTGAAAATACTTTGTTAAATCAGATTCATTAAAAGGAGGGACAAGTTTAACATTTTTAGCCACATCAAAATCATCAGAGCTAGATGATCCAGTTCCACTTTGTTTCCTGCAATACTCATGGTCTGCCTGAATCTTAGCAATTTCAATTTGTTCCTGTGCCTCCTGAATACGAGCCTGAGACTCAGCCTACTTAGCACGAGCCTCCTGCAGCTCTAGCTGTAACTTAGCTATTTCAATCTGTTTTTTTTTTTTTTTTTTTTTTTTTTTATGTGTCCGACTCTGGGCAAAGGCTTCAGGGGCTATATCTTGGGAGCAGTAGCCTATCCTAAGGCCCAGTAGTCCTCCTACACCTCCTACATCTGGAGGAGTTACATTAAACAAGCTTTAATTAATCATGTCAACAATTTGATCTGTAGAATGATGAGAGCGAACAGCAATTCCCAATTGTTGAGCAACAAGCTTAAGTTTATTCTTTGTTCTGTTTTCTACATCACACACTGTTTGCACATTTGACAAAAAATCTATGGCTTCATCAAGAGTAGTAATAGTAGACATGATGAATAAATCACAGTCACAAAATATCAAGCAATATCCTTATGATAATATCCTGAATATCCTGATAAGAGGTCGCCAAATTTATATTACGGAACAGAGAGAGATAATGAACACTTCAAGTGAGAATACTAAAATCACTACTGTCCCGCAAAGTTCCAGGTTCAAAACAAAAGAGTTAGGTAAAATTACAAGTTAAAGTTTAATGCTCAAACTAACAACTAAACATTCAGGACTCATAAGGATAATGTAATGGCAAAACAGGTTACATATATGGTTAACTGCAATAGCCTCTATTAACATGAATTTAGCAAGAGCAAATTTATCTAAGTCAGCCCTGATAAATGAGAAAACCGGATAATGCTCAGTTAAAACAAGATATATTATTACAGATACAAAATATTATTAATAATGGCTGACATTAAAAACTCTACATGAATCACAAAAAACCTTACCAGGCCTACGAACCAATGCCCCAGGCCACACAGTACAAGAAAAATGGTAACAACCCTTATACTCAAATTATACAGCAGCTAGATGGCTGGAGACTTCCTGAGCACTCACAAAAATAATAATACACTATTCAGGGAAGGACAGAGATGTGAACAAAATGAGGAGTAGATCTAAGTGGCCCTAATGCAGAGACTGAGCTCATTATATAGGGGCCGGCAGAGCTTGATTCAACTTGCAAGAAGGACGCACAAATGAGGGCCCAGAGGACGAAGAGTTGACACTCCTGCTCTGAACAACAGAAAGAACGACTTACTCTACTATAAGGGGGAGAAGGGGGGAGTGAGGTAGAACACGCAAGCCTGGTCACTATGGAAGCCGAGGCGAATCGTGATCAAACATGCAGCATACTGTACCTTAGAATTATACAAAGGATGATGAAATCATAGGCTATGTAACAATATATATATATATATATATATATATATATATATATATATATATATATATATATATATATATATATTTTACAAGTTGCCTTAATCCCGTAAGGGGTGGGCACAAACAAATCGCCTCCAAGTCGCAAGGTCCCCCGCCATTTCATTGCCCTGCTCCCAGCTCACACCCCTATCTTTCATATACCTCTCCACTCCATCCCTACATTTCTTCCATGGCCTTCCAATCCCTCTTCCCCCCCCTCCACACCACTCACATACACTCTCCTCGTCAGTCTCTCACTCTCCATCCTCTCCATATGGCCAAACCACCTCAATGTATTTCTCCAAACACTTTCTCTCACATCCACAGTCACATCACAACCTCCATCACTTCCTCATTTGTCAGTCTGTCTCTCCATGTGACTCCACTTGCTCCTCTCAGATAACTCATTTTCACTGCTCTCATTCTCGTCTTGTCCCTCCAACAAGGTCCAAGCTTCACTTCCATAGGTTAGAGTTGGTATCACAATACTGTCATGAAGAAACTTTTTCAGTTCCATGCTCACCTTCGTGTTTCTTATCACTGCTTTCAAGGAAACAGCAATCTTTCTTCCTTGTTGCATCCTTTCAAGCACTTCACCCTCTAAACTTCCATCCTTACTCATCACACTACCCTAGAACTTAAACGCACTCACATTTTCCATTTCCACCTCATCGAACCTCATTCTACATTCACTGACATCACTTCTCTTGAAGACCATAACTTTACTCCTCCCTACATTCACCTTTAGATTCCGTTTCTTGCACACTCTCCCAAACTCATCCACCACGCCTTGCAGCTCCCCTACGTCTTCACTTAACAACACTGTATCATCTGCAAACGATAGTACAGGGAGTTTCCAATCACTGCCCTCTCTCATTAGGGCCACCCCAGCATCCGCTGCCGTACCTTGTATCTCTTTCATAACCCCATCCATGTACAGAGTGAAGAACCATGGAGACATGACACATCCCTGCTTCAATCCAACCTTCAAATAAAACAAAATTCACTTGCTTCAGTACCCACACGCACTGCAGCCTTAGCACCCTCATACAATACTCTTCACGACATTCAACAACTTCCCATCTACTATATATATATATATATATATATATATATATATATATATATATATATATATATATATATATATATATATGTATATATATATATATATATATATATATATATATATCTTTCTATCTCTCTCTATATCTATATATATATATATATATATATATATCTATCTATATATCTATATGTCTGTATCTATCTATCTATCTATCTATCTATCTATCTATCTATATATATATATATATATATATATATATATATATATATATATATATATGTATATATATATATATAATCTTCAATCAGTCCATCTATCTACCATCTAAGCTTATGTATCTGTCAGAACTAAAGTGGGAGCAAAATTCCGAGTCACGATTAAAATTTAAAGCCAAAAATAACTTGGAAAATAAAATATAAAAGTGAAAAATATGAATTAAAGAAAACTAAATCCAAACAAAGAAAATACAGATTAGTATAATAAAATAAAAGTAAATGAATGTTTTTGCAGACTTGGATGCATATATGAGTCACATGATTGAGAGCACAAGATAATAATAATAATAATAATAATAATAATGATAATAATAAGAACAGCAGCAGGGGCATGCGGCCAGAAGACTTTTCCCCCTGCTACCTAGTGGCTGACCTAATGAGCAGAGGGGTGACGTAGGCTCCGCCACTATAGTTTTTGGTGCCAGGATGGGATAGCGCTCCGATCTGTGCTAGAGGGTACAGGGTATTGAGGTTCCCAGGCTGCTGATTCCTCCCAATAGAGAGGGGTCCGACCCCGGGAGTAGTGCCCCAGGAGGCTGCCTTATCAGTCGGTGTATAATAACGTGGCCATTACATTGCCAAGGAGCGCTTGAAGGGTGTCCCTGTGGCTGTTCTGGCAGGGTGTCCAGGGCCACTGCCTCAGCCACTGGCCACAGCTGGTGAGCTAGAAGGCCCAGGTCCCGTGTCTGGACTTGGGATTCTGCAGGTAAGCTGGTCCTGTGTTCTGTTCCTTCCTTTTCCTAATTTTAATTATATGGCAAAAAATGAGAAAAAGCGGAAGCCTGACTATACCAAATCACCCATGGGGATCAGAGTGGCATCCTGAAATGTGGGTAGTATGAAGCGTTGAGTGGGAGAAGTGGTCGAGGCAATGAATGTGAGGTGGGTGGATGTTGGCTGTGTACAGGAGGTTAGGTGTAGGGGAGGATCAGCCAGAATGACTGCTGGGAGGGACTGTCGGTATAAGGCAGGGAAGGGCAGATGGATATGGTGGTGTAGGTGCGCTGGTTAGGGAAAAATGGGTGGAATGTGTTATGAATGTAATATGAGTGAACGAAAGGATTATAGTAGTGAAAAATTTTATTCGGTGGGATGAAAATTTTATATATATTTGCCTATGCTCCACAGGCTGGCTTGGATGATGAAGAAAATGATAGATTCTGGGATGACTTAACATGTGTAGTGGGTGGTATGGGGGATGATGAGATTGTAGTTCTGGGAAGGGACTTAAAAGGTCATGTAGTAAAGCAGCTCAGCGATATGAAGGGGTGCATGGGAGTTGCACATTTGGTATGAGCACTATGGAAAGGGAAAGAGTACTCGAGTTTGGGGAGGCAATGAACATGATGGTGTGCAATAGGCATTTTGGGAAGAGAGAGAGAGAGTAGGTTGATTACATACGAGTCTGGGGAAAACAGTAGCCAGAAAGGCTATTTTCTGATCAGGAGAACTGAAAGGAGGTTGGTGGGGGATGTTAAAGTTAAGGGAGCAAAGAGTTTGTGCAACAACAATAATTATTGAAATATGACATATTGCGTGCTTTTCAAGGAGTGTGTGGTGAGCAAGAGGACATCCAAACTTAGGAGAAATATATAGATGTTGAAAAACCAAGCAGTAAGGGATGCCTTCTATAGCGAGATGAGTAGAGTGGTGGCTGAACAGGGAGCTGTTGGCAGAAGTGTTAATGAACAGCACAGAGGTCTCAAGACAATCTCCTGAGCTTTACTGATTCAGTGTATGGATGGGCAACGGGCCCCCCAAGGACATTAAGTAACATGGTGGTGGGATGAGGGTGTAGAAGCTGCAATTAAGGAGAACTTTTTTTTTTTTTCCGGGAATTGAAAAGGAATGGTAACAAAGAGGAATAACTGGCTGTCAAGCGTTGGGCTTGAAAAGAGGTATACAGGGCCAACAGGATAGCTTAAATAATGTGGGAAGGAAGAATATGATATTAAAGGTGGTAAATCAGATGGAGAGGGAAACCAGGGATATCATAGGTGATCAGTGTGTGAAAAATGATGAAGGAAAGGTAGTGGTGAGAAATGAGGATGTTAAAGATGCCCGAAGACAGCATTCTAGTCGGCTACTGAAAGAGGAGTTTGACTGGAACTGGGAAGATTTGAAATAGCTGGATCCAGTGTTTGGCCGATGGCCTTCGTCTGATGCTGCTACTGTGAGCAGGGCAATAGGCAGGATGCAGGTAGGGAAGGAGACAGGTGTGTCAGGGTAGCTACTGAAATGCTGAAGGCCTCAAAAGATATAGGAGAAGGATTAGTTACGGATTTGATAAAAATGATTGTATATGAATGTGTAGTCCCAGATGATTGGCTGAAAAGTGTAACTGTAAATATATATATATATATATATATATATATATATATATATATATATATATACAGTATATATATATATATATATATATATATATATATATATATATATATATATATATATATATATACAGTATATATATATATATATATATATATATATATATGTATGTATTTATATGTATATATATATATTTTTTTTTATGCGAGGAAGAAGGAACCAAAGGCTGAGCCCGCAAAACGTTCCTTCCAAGAAAAAAAATTACAAAAGAGAGCCAAAATCACTCCTTTCGAGATGCTTGGACACACTGCATTTGAAAGACTGTAGATCATAGGAAGTAGTAAATACAGACAAACGGAAACAATTCCAGAACTGACCTGTTGCATAAATGAAGGACTGGGAGTAACGGTTAAATCTTGCGTTAGAGAGTTGGACAGAAAAGGGATGAGAGTTTGTTGCTAGATGGGTACAGGTGGAAGAATGCAAGCAGACAGTTCAGACAAGCAGTGACCATTGAAGTAGCAATAGAAAAGAGATAAAGATGCAACAGTGTGGCGAAGAGACAGAGGCTGAAGGGAGCCAGTAAGAGGAGCTGGGTTGATGAGTCGAATAGCCTCTGACTCCACCCTATTGACAGCAGCTGTTTGTGGGGAGGCTCCCCACACATGAGTGTTGTACTCTACACTGGGGCGAATAAAACCCGTGTATAAAGTCAACAGCTGTGAAGGGGTCAAGAAAGTAGGGAATCGGCTTAGCACACCTAATCTATAGGAAGCAGATGTTACAAGAGATGCAATGTGCTTGCCGAGATAAGTCACATGTGAATGAAACCCGAAGCCTGATCAAGGATGATGCAGGATTGAGCTGGATATTATCAAACATTAGTGGGTACTCCTGTGGAAGATTTTGACGTGTTGATAGATGTAAAAACTGAGTCTTTGATGCATTAAAAACAACAGGATTATTTTTACCCCAGTCAGAGATACAAGCCAAGTCAGACATTAGGTGTGCCATAGCCTCATCCCTTGTTTGGAGAAGTAACTGCTGAGATGGACGTTGCAGAAACCGAATGGAAAGGTGAAGGGTGGAATCATCAGTGTACGAGTGGATAGGGTTAGATGTACGGCTTAGAAGATCATTGATGACTAAAAGGAAGAGAGTTGGTGATAGGACAGAGCTCTGAGGAACACCACTGTTGATAGATCTAGGAGAAGAATGATGGCTGTCTACAACAGTGGCTATAGAACGACCAGAAAGGAAGCTATAAATGAAGGCACAGATAGAAGGAAAGGAACCGTCAGAGGGCAGCTTGGAAATTAAAGATTTATGCCAGACTCGATCAAAAGACTTTGAGATGTCAAGGGCAGTGGCAAAGCTTTCACCAAAGTCCTGAAAGGAGGATGACCAGGAGTCTGAAAGAGGTGAGAAGATTGCCAGTGGAGCGTCGCTGATGGAACCCATACTGACAATCAGAAAGAAGGTTGTGATGGGAAATATGCTTTAAAATTTTTCCATTAAGAATTGACTTAAAAACTTTTGAGACACAGGATGTTAAAGCAATTGGACGAGAGTTTGAGGGTTGGGAATGGTCACCCGTCTTTGGGACTGGCTGAAAGTGGGCAAAGTTCCTGCAAGAAGGAAAGGTACAAGTTGACAGACAAAGGCAAAAGAGTTTACCTTGGCAGGGTGTAAGCACAGAAGCACAGTTCTTGAAGACAACAGGAGGGACTCCATCAGGCCCATATGCCTTGTTAGTACTGAGGCCAGTGATGGCAGAAAATACATCAGCTGAAGAAATTTTAATGTCAGCCATGAGGAAGTCAGAGGGGGGAAGTGATGGAGGAACAGCACAGGAATCGTCTAAGGTGGATTTGGAGGAGAAAGTATGTGCGAAGAGATCTGCTTTATCAGTAGAAGAAATAGCTACAGAGCCATCAGAGTGGAAAAGAGGAGAGAAGGATGATGAGGTAAAGTTGTTAGAAAGGTTTTTGGCAAGGTGCCAGAAGGAGTGGGAAGAATTCGAGGTGGAGAGTTGAGAGCATTTGGTACGGATTAAAATAATTTTTGCAGAGCAAAGAACAGACTTAGCACGATTCCAGGTAGAAACATAAAAAAAATATGATCCAGAGGTGTGTTGGCTCCAGTACGTTTTATAGGCCTTTTCCTTGCTGTGGACAGCATTAGAACAAGCGTGATTAAACCAAGGCTTTCTTGCATCAGTCATAGGATATGAGAAAAGAATGTATGCTTCCATCCCCGAGAGAATAACATCCGTAATGTACAAGGCACACTCAGATGGCTCCCGGCAATGGAAGCAATAATCATTCCCGGGGAAATCAAAGAAGTACTGCCTGAGGGCCTCCCAATCCGCAGCTCCAAAGTGCCACAGACGACGTTTCTTTCGAGGGTCCACAGGCCGTACTGGAGCGATAGGACAGGTGATGTAATAAGGTTATGATCAGAGGAGCCCAACGGAGAGAAAAGATTAACAGTGTAAGCAGAAGGATTGATTGCAAGGAAGAGGTCAAGTATGTTGGAGCTCTCTCCAAGGCCGTCAGGGATACAGGTAGGGTGCTGTACAAGCTGCTCTAGATCATTAAGGATAGAAAAGATGTAGGCTTGTTCACGAGGTGGATCAGTGAAAGAAGAGGAGAGCCAAAGTTGGTGATGAACATTGAAATCTCCTAGAATGGAGAATTCAGAGAAAGGAGAAATGGATAGAACTTGTTCCATCGTAGAAGTAAGATAGTCGAGGAATTTTTGATAGTCAATAGAATTAGGAGATAAGTAAACAGCGCAGATATATTTAGCCAGATAATGACGGAAGAGCTGTAGGCAGAGAGTAGAGAATTCAGAAGAATCAAGTTCAGGAACACGAGAGCAAGATAGGTCGTTGCGTACATAAATACAACAGCCACCTTTGGCTTTGGAATGAGTATAGAGAAAGTAAGATACAGAAAATAGTTTGCTGTCAGTTGCCCCAGACAGCTGAGTCTCGGTAAGGAGGCTAAGGTGAGGTTTAGAGGAGGAGAGGTGGTGTTCGACAGAGAGAAAGTTAGCGGAAGGCCGCGAATGTTGCAGAGATGAAGAAGAAGTGAGTCAGGCAGTGGATCCAGACAGCTCAAAGAGTCATCAACGGGAGAGGGGTGGATATACATGGGAATAGGTGATGCCCAGGAAGGAGGAAATTATAGAGGCATAAAACTTTTGGATCAGATAATGTAGGTAATGGAGAGAGCTGTAGAAGGTATTATTAAAGAAAGTGAGTATTGATGAGATACAGTTTGGGTTTATGCCAGGCAAAGGGATAATTGATGCCATATTCATTGTTCAACAGCTTCGCGATATATATATATATATATATATATATATATATATATATATATATATATATATATATATAAAGGGTCTGTATTTTTTTTTAATTTGGAGAAGACTTAAACAGAGTCCCTAGGGAACTGGTGAAGTGGGGAATGAGAAAGCTTCGGATCAAGGAGTGGCTGCTTAGAATGG
Organism: Coenobita brevimanus; assembly: GCF_032717465.1. NCBI lineage: Eukaryota > Metazoa > Arthropoda > Malacostraca > Decapoda > Coenobitidae > Coenobita > Coenobita brevimanus. The sequence goes on along the minus strand of NC_137008.1, from coordinate 18,977,897 downwards.
TTATGGTTAGGTATGTGGGTGTTCGCATCCAGGTGACAGTGAATGGAGATTTGAGTGATGATTTCCGTGAATGTTGGTTCGCATCACGTGTCAGTCTTGAGCCCCTTATTGTTTATCATTGTGCTTGAAGCCCTCTCACCTGACAACAGAAATGGATTCTCGTGGAAGAGGTACTCCGTTGATTTGGTGCTGATTGCAGAGAATAAAAGGAGCTGGAGGAAAGATTTAGGATGTGGAGAGATGGTATGGGACACAATGGTTTGAGGGTAAATGCAGGTAAAACAAAGGTGATGGTATCTACGGTTGGTGGCAGTACTGTCAAAGAGGAGGGAGAGTGGACGTGTGAGGTGTTCTACATGGGCGTAGGAAGTAATTCCATCTTGGGCAGTGTTTGTGAGAAGTGGGTGCATAAGAGATGTAGTGGTTTCAGAGGTAGACTACGAGATAATATTGGTTTCATGTGCACTGTGCATCGGAGAGAGCATGTGGAGACTGTCAGGCGTCATAGAATTGATCTTGCTGGTAAGTCTCTTGAGTGTGTGGAAGGGTTCTGTTACTTGGTAGACATGTTTCATGCTGGAGGTGATGCTGGAGCTAGCTGTGTGACTAGAGTGAGAAGTCGGAACAAGTTCATGGAGCTATTGCCTTTCCTGACATTGAGAAGGCTTTCCCTCCGTGCTAAGGGATCTTTGTATGCGGCATGTGAGGAGTGCAATGCTGTATGGTAGCAAGACCTGGGTAGTAAAGGAAGAGGATATTCGCAGGCTCAAACGTACAGAAATGACAATGATGAGGTGGATGTGCAGTGCGTCCTTGAATGCGAGGCCTGATGGGGCTAGACCTATGATGGAAGAGTGAAGAGGAAGAATGGGACTGGAGTGTATTGGTGCTGTGGTGAGGATCGGTAAATTGAGGTGTTTTGGGCATGTGGAGAGGATGGGGGATGACAACTGGATGCAGAAAGTGAGAAGTGTGAACGCTGGGGGTAGGGTTGCGAGAGGCAGACCGAAAAAGACCTGGGAAGAGATGATAAATTGTTACCTCAGAGATATGAGGCTCAACAGGGAGGCTTCCAGAGATCGTGCAGCGTGGAGATTCGCCATTAGGTGACCAAGGCATACGCATGCAAGCATGGTGGAGCCTTCATACACGAAAACAACAGCAAGCAGCAAAAAAAAATAAATAAATAAATAAATAAAAAATGAAGAGAAGAAAAAGAAAAAGAAATGCAAGACAAAATAATTTCTCGCTAATTTGTTTGCTAACACTGAGAATAAGTATAATCAGTTATTCTTTTCGGAACAAGCATTCTTCTTCTTTTTCTCCATCATGATCACCATCATCATCATCACCTTCATCATCATCATCATCATCGTCATCTTCATCATCAACATTAATAATAATAATAATAATAATAATAATAATATTATTATTATTATTATTATTATTAATAATTATTACTACTACTACTACTACTACTACTACTATTATCCTCTCAAAGCCACACGTTTTGGCCAAGCCACTTCTCATTTTCAAACATAATTCAGATGAAATGTGAACTCTGAACGTGGCAGTGAAACGCATAATTCCACTTCTTATTCACACCTACTTGAGTGGCCTCCTAACACCTCTTCCTCAGGATTTATTTTGAATAATATACCCTAACACTATCTTATATGCTATGTATCTATATCTTTTTAATGTAGACAGTTTTCAGCAGTAAAGAACAAGGTCATGATGAAGTTTAATACGCAAATAACTAAGCTACAAACATACCTAGTAAAGTATTTCAGTCTGGGCTCCCTCCCTCAGCAGCTGCTAGACGTCGACTTACTCGTGACAGGTGTGGCTCAAGAATGATATTTACCTGGGCGGGTGTGCGCCGGATTTACACCAGGTAGCACTTCCTTGTTAATAGCATATTTCTCGTTATGGCACACTGATAGATATTATTAATGCTATGCCGGTATGCAATAAATAAAAACACCATGCAAGGCAGTAGTAATGTGTCGTATAGAAAATAATTCGCTTAGGAAAAATAGGTAAGGAAAAAGCGCTATGCCATCTATGTCGATAAAAAACAGATTTTAAAAAATACTTTGTAAGAGAATATTAAGATGTTCCATAGAGAATAAATCGCTTAGGACAAATCGCTAGGGAAACAAAAACACAAACAAAATGGTTCGTATTCACGTCGTTTAAGGAAGCTCCCTAACACCTCCTCCTTGGCGATTTATTTTTGGATATGGGTCGTTGATATCCTTTTGTACGTAATATAAGCAGAGTATAGCGATATTGGAAGGACTGATAGCCTATAATACAGAAGAGGACAGTAATGTGTAATTAACAAAATAAAGCGCTCAGGAAAAGATGTTAGGGAGTTTCCATAACCGACGAGAATACGGACCTGAATTTAGAGTATCGGCCGTATTCTTGTGGGCTCCTTAGCACCTTTTCCTTAGCGATTTATTTTGCTTATTATTTTACTGGTAGACCAGTGCAGAGTTTTGTAGATGCCTGTCAGCGTCGTACCTTAAGAGTAAAGGTAGAAAAGAGTAAAGTGATGATTATAGAGAGAGGTGACTCCCAGTGTGCTGTTACAGTGAAGGGAGAGAGACTGGAATTGGTGAGAAAGTTCAAATACTTGGGTATAGTAATAAAAAAGAGAGTAAAATGTGCAAAAGAAGTGCAAAGTAGAGTGACACAAGGAAGGAAAGTAGCTGGTGCTATGAAGACGTTGATAAAAAAAAAAAAAAAAAAAAAAGACGAGCGTTGCTCCAAATGCATGAAGTGTTAGTGCCAACTTTAATATATGAATGTGACACCATGGTGTGGCATGAAACTGGAAAGTCAAGAGTAAGAGCAGTGGAGATGGGACTACTGATGAATGTATGTGTAGTACGGACAGTGGATAGGACACGAAATAATGTGATTCGTGAAAGATGTGAAGTGGGGAAGTCTGTGGACACCAGAATCGAAGAGAGTGTACTGAGATGGTAATGTTATGTGGAAGAATAGATGACAAGTGGGTGGTGAATAGGATATATCTGAGCGAATATGAAGGAGGGAGGAGGCGAGGTAGGCCAAGAAGAAAGTGGAGGGAAATGGTTGATACGTGTGTGAGGAAGAGAGGTATGGAAGTTGGTGAGGCTAAGGGGCTAACAAGAGACCGTGCTGGCTGGATGAATTTTGTGCGGAGAACCTCATAACCAGGGATTTGGCACCCCTTTTTAACGTGACAGTGTTCGGAGTAACTCTATCAGATAGGTACGAAGCAACAGAACGTGGTAAAATTTTTACTGACCTATCTGATGGAGCCAGGATCCTGTGGGCTTGAATGATGAGTGAATGGAAGCGTGGCCGATTGAATTGGGCAAACTTAGGCTGTCTGGACGTTGCTACTCCTCACCCTGCCCTAGGGTGGGAAAAGAGGTCCGGATGATGATGATGATAATGATGATTACTTCACTGCTATTACCTTGTACTGAGACTACTGGCCGTGTGCTTGTGGGCTCCTTAGCACCTCTTCTTTACCGATTTAGTTTGCATATTTCTTTTCCATTGTCTTGCATGCTATTTAATATTTCTTATGGCTCCAAAGATTGGATAAATAACCTAAAAAAAATATCAGGCAGAAGTCAGTATTACATGTTAGAGAGAGAGAGAGAGAGAGAGAGAGAATGTTACTGAAGACGTAAAATGATTCCCACTAACCAACCAACTCAGTCTAACTTGACATTGAAAATTCTCTCTCTCTCTCTCTCTCTCTCTCTCTCTCCTCACCTTCCCTACCCAACTTGATCATTCCTTCAGAACGTACTTTTCTTGTTATTAATACCAACCCTGCTATTAATACCAGCTTTTCCTACTATTAATACCAACCTTTCTTGCTATTGATACCAGCCTTTCCTGCTATTAATACCAACCCTTCTTGCTATTGATACCAGTCTTTCTTGCTATTAATACCAACCCTTCTTGCTATTAATACCAGCTTTTTCTGCTATTAATACCAACATTTCTTGCTATTAATACCAACCTTTCTTGCTAGTAATACCAGCTTTTCTTGCTATTAATACCAACACTTCTTGCTATTGATACCAACCCTTCTTGCTATTGATACCAGTCTTTCTTGCTATTAATACCAACCCTTCTTGCTATTGATACCAGTCTTTCTTGCTATTAATACCAACCCTTCTTGCTAGTAATACCAGCCTTTGTTGCTATTAATACCAACCTTTCTTGCTATTAATACCCTTTCTTACTATTATTACCATCCTTTCTTGCTATTAATACCAGCCTTCCCTGTTTTAATACTAATTTTCTGCATAGACCAAATATTCTTACTTTTTACGCTTACCTTATCTGCTTTCGTCACCATCTCTCTTGTTTTTGTCAAACTTTCTTGCTTTTGATATAAATTTTCTTGCTTTCTATGCCAACCTGTCCTGTTCTTTCTGGAAAGTATCAAGTAAATATCTTTAAAAATCAATAAATACTGTAAAAAATATATATTACTGTAAATTGGTAAATAAAATGTAAATAAATTAATGGATAAATAATAAAGAAATGGTGTAACCAAAAACAAATAAACAAATATAATAAAACCTAAATATCTAAATACTACCGGTACATAAATAAAATACAGGAATAAGCAGTGAGTCACCAAGATGGCATGTGTGCATTTTATTTTGAAGGTATGAACGCTGACATACTCAGACTTACCCTTATTTACTCCTATTCACACAAATTATCCAACATCACTGATTTAAACGTATTTATTAGAGCTGCAAGTTCTTTTTTAATGCAAAGAATAAGGAACCAAAGGCTAGAAGCCCGCAAGAGTGTTCTCTCCAAGAAAAAATAAAAACAAAATAACACAGAGCCGAATTCATGACCCTTCATCTGTAGCCCACCATATTTTGGGTGGATGGGGAGAGAAGGAAGCTTTGTATATCCAGGCAGTCATTTCGCCTGGTTATATCGGTGCCATCCCATTAAAACGCTCCTCTCCCCGAAGTTCCTCCCTATTCCTTGAGAGGAGGATGGTGGACTGCAGAAGAAGGATAACTATAGCCTGCAGTCCACCTGGTTCATGTATGGATCGGCCTAGGGTGCAGCCAGGGCTACTGCTACTACTACTACTACTACTACTACTACTACTACTGCTGCTGCTGCTGCTGCTGCTGCTAATACTACTATCACCACCACCACCAGTGTTAGCATTACCACTACTACTACTACTGCTGGTGCTGCTGCTAATGCTACTATTAATACATCTACTAACACTGCTATTTAAGTTACTACTACTAATGCTACAACAACAACAACAACTATTACTACTACTACTAACCTAAACTGAATAAAATCATTTGATGCAACAATAAAAAAAAAAAAAAAAGTATCCTTGAATTAAATAGATTATCTGTCTATCTATCTATACTGCCAGACGCCTTAATCCACGTAAGGGGTGGCCACAAACAAATCGCCTCTATGTCGCTCTGTCGCCCGCCATTCCATTGCCCCTCTCCCAGCTCACACCCCCCTCTCTCATATACCTCTCCACTCCATCCCTCAATCTCATCCTTGGTCTCCCCCTCCCTCCCCCTCCACCTCACCTACATACACTCTCTTCGTCAGTCTCTAACTTCCTATGCTCTCCACATGGCCAGACCACCTCATTGCTTCCTATCACATCCACATCCACTCCACAAGGTTCCTTCACTTCCTTATTTCTCAGTCTGTCTCTCCATGTGACTCTACAACAGGGGTAGGGAACGTCCGGCCTCGGGGCCGTATAGGATCCGCAAGACCATTTGACCAGGCCCGCGAGGCAATTCATAAATGCAATTTCATAAACTCATGAACGAATATATAAATACAAATCTCTCTCTCTCTCTCTCTCTCTCTCTTTATATATAAAATGTACTGAGCTGGGGGTTATTTAAATTCAGTTAAATATCAACCGACTTATCATCAGTACCACCCGACATCACATGCCTCACCAAAGAGAAATAGTTCCAGCCATCGCATTAGAGGTGAGTTAAATGTGTGACCCCCCAAAAAAAGTTGATTTTAAGTTGATAGTTTTGTATGGCCCGCGAATGATGTTAAAAATATCCTAATGGCCCTTAATAGGAGAAAGGTTCCCCACCCCTGTTCTACATGCTCCTCTCAAGTAAGTCATTTCCACTGCTCTCACTCTTGTCTTCTGTCCCTCCAACAAGGTCCAAGCTTCACTTCCATACATTAGAGCTGATATCACAATTCTGTCATGTAATAACTTTTTCACTTCCATGCTCACTTGCCTGTTTCTTATCACTGCTATAAGGAACTAGCAACCTCTCATCCTTGTTGTACCCTTTCAAACACTTCATCCTCTAAATTTCCACCCTTGCTCATCACACTACCCAAGTACTTGAACACACTCACATTTTCCATTTCTTCCTCATCCAACCTCTCTGTACATTAACAGACTTCACTTCTCTCTAAGACCATAACTTTACTCTTCCCTACATTCACCTTAAGATTCCGTTTCGTACACACTTTCCCAAACTCATCCAGCAAGCCTTGCAGCTCACTTTTTCTTCACTTAACAACACAGTATCATCTGCAAACAACAGTACAAGGAGTTTCCAAACGCTGCCCTCTCTCATTAGGGCCGCTCCAACATCCACTGCCCTACCTTGTATCTCTTTTATAGCCCCATCGATGTACAGATTGAACAACCATGGAAACATGACACATCCTGGCTTCAGTCCAACCTCCAAATTGAGAAATTCACTCAGTTCACTATCCACACGCACTGCAGCCTTAGCACCCTCATACATACTCTTCGCGGCCTTCAACAGCTTCCCATTTACTCCATTTATTCTTAATACTTTCCTTGTCAGACTATCCCTCTGTCATATGCTTTCTTCAAATCCATGAAGGCCGCACACAACTTCTTTCCCTTCTCTAGAAACTTTTCCACTATAGATCTAAAAATGAATATCTGATCTGCACAACCTCTTCCCTTCCTAAAACCTCCCTGCTCCTTTCTAACTAATTCCGCTGTTATTTCCCTAACTCTGTCAATAAGTTTCCTACCATATACTTTTCCAATTATACCAAGAAGACAAATGCCCCTATGATTACCACACACTTGTTTTTCCCCTTTTCCTTTGTACAAGGGAAAAATTATACCTGACTTCCAATCCTCCGGGACTCTACCTTCCTTCCAAGGCAATCTGCACATCTTCCATATCCATACTACTACTATCCCTCCCCCGGCTTCAGTATTTCACCACACACTCCATCAATTCCTGGGGCTTTCCCCATTTTAACTTTCTTCATTGCTTCCACAACTTCCGTTCTACTGATTTCTTCTCACATCCCTCCTTCTCCCAGCCATTTCCCAGCCACTTATACTCGTATTTGTACTGCATTATATATATAATCTGGTCATTATGTACTGTATATATATATATCTGCTTCACATTACACACGTTTACATATAACTGTTACATAATTATCTACATACTACTGTTACACTGACTAGACTGCAAAATATGTCTGCTCCTTTCATATATATCTATTCCTAACATTATATAAGTACTGTACTCCCAATGATATACGAGTAAAATTCTCTGTGACGTTACATACACCTTCACCAAAACTTTCTTACTTGTGGCATTAAATCCAACATGATAAAATCTACCCAAATATCTTCAGTACAACCGTGCCTCTAACAAAACACGTCTACAGCTGTTACACTCTACTGCACAGTTCTACTGCTGTTATAATCTGCTGTACATCCAGCATAATCATCCCCACAATATTACGTGCCATTACATCTTTGGTAAGTATTCTCCTTATATTTATACTTCTACTATATATTATGTAATGTCTTTATTATCATGTACAAGTACGGACATAAACAACGATGCAATTCCTTATGATACAGAGACATTGAGCAATATATTTGGAAACCCAGTAACACTATCTATCGAATCCGTCAAACTATCCAGATTATTGCGTAAGACTATCGTAATTGTTCGACTAAAAATTTAACTGACATTCCTTTCAATTGCAAACAAAAGGAATTAAATGTTTTCTTTAGGTTTGGTGAATACATCTGCGAAAAATCAATCAATTTGAAACAAGCATCTTTTTTCAGTAAAGAATTTGGTTTTGCTGACCTAGTTCTCAATAATCTTCACACAAAATAGAGAAGGTAATTGGTTCTCTGACTGCACCTATTCCAATACATTTATCATTATCATCATCATCGTTACCGTCGTCCCCTCCTCCTCTTCATGGTCATCGTCGTCATCATCATCATCATTGTCCTCCTCCTCCTCCTCATCATCAATGTCCTCCTGCTCCTGCTCCTTCTCATCATCATTACAAACCCACTATTACTCCTACCAGGCCTCATCGTCGTCGTCGTCGTCGTCCACCTCCTCCTCCTCCTCCTCCTCCTCCTCATCATCATCATCATCATCATCATCATCATCATCATCATCATCATCATCACCATCATCATCATCATCATCATCATCATCACCATCATCATCATCAACACACCGGGTGGGAGTGATACAGAAATAGGAACAATAAACCATACATGTGGGAGAACTATCAGCGTAGTACCCAGTGCAATAAAAACACACAGTCACTCACCATTCCTTCATAATCTTTCTCTCTAGGACCCGCATTCTTGTAGAGTAAGGAAGCTCCCAAACGCCTTTTCTTAGGTTATTTAATTTGTTTATCACACCTTACTGTTCTCCTCCGTGTTACATAAATCCGCTTAATAGCGCCATATTCTACATAAATAACGTACAAAAGGATATAAACTAGATGTGTTCAAAATAAATCGCTGTGGAAGAGGTACAGGGGAGCCTCGAGAACACGGATCTTTGGCCAAAGCCCGTATTCTCGACAAATAAGGAGGTTCCCAGCACCTCTTCCTTGGTGATTTATTTTTGGTTAATATCCTTTTGTACGTTGTCAGTGCAGAATATGACGATATTGGAAGGATTTTTGTAATACTGGGAAGGATGGTAAGGTGCAATAAGCAAAATAAGTCGCTTAGGAAAATATGTTAGGGATTGACTTACAGCATCTACCTCTACTATACTGTGAATATTCTCCCATCTTGCATATCAATTGCCATATATTGCACCTCTTGACTAAGCATAACAAGTCGCTTAGGAAAAGGTGTTAGGGAATGTCATACACTACATACGTCTACTATACTGTAAAACAATCTCCTAATCTTGCATATCAAATGTCACACATTAAATCCCTTTGCTTGGAACATATTAAAACCTTCTCCCATGTAATTTTATTTTTCTATCTCCAGATGATTTTCTTCAGCTTAAGAGAAATTGTTCGAACTGGAGGTGTTAGATATAACATTCATTAACGCCTTCCATACGAGAGATCTTTGAATAAAATTGTCAGGAGGAAGTAAGAATAAAGTACGACATCATTAGAGTGAAAGGGTTAAACTCCAACAGAACGAATCTACTCCATGACCAATCCACCCCAACATTATTATTATTATTATTATTATTATTGGCGAAAGTTGCCCTTCTGCAGTCCATCCTCCTCCTTTCAGAAGAGAAAGGAAGGGAGTGAGGGATGTTCGTAATTCGTGGTTATGCCTTGAATCTAGAACACAGTCTATCGCTGTCAATCGCAAAAAGCTCAGAGGTAAACACAGATGTATGAGTAGGCAACCGATACCTGAGGGAACATTCAGTCGACCACACACTAGCACCCAAATATTCACTCAACTTGGACCCATCGGTGTGCAATGGATGGGACCCCAAGTGACGAACGATGATGTTACGAATCAAGTAGTGGACCTCCAGCTCCAGCGCCTTAGTCTTTGGTGCTGGAAGCCATGAGGCATCATAAAGCTGAGTGGCTCCCAAGGTGCTATATCTCTTAACACCAATTTTTCACCGTCACTGAGGTCCACACCAAGCTCCTGAATCAGTAAGTGGAGGTGAATGGCAAGTGGCCGAAGAAGCCCTCGCATAAGATGGTGGTATTGATGCAGGGGGGTACAGGCCATATTCCCGTTATTACTTTTTCTGATTGTTCTTATACCGTAGGACAGGGCCAGATGGTCTCGGTGAATACGGAGGGGAGGCACATTCGCCTCCACTTCCATACAAGCTACACGAGTACACCTGACTGCTGCAAGACACATTGGCAAACATTATTCTGCAACACATCCAACCTTTTCAGTGTGGAATCGAATGTCAAGCCATACACCTGTGCGCCATAGTCTAGCTTGGATCTAACAAGGGACTTATACACCATTAATAAAAATTTCCTCTAAACCTCACCTTCTCTTCTTAACTGAGATTCAGCTGTCTGAGGCAACTGATAGCAAACCTTTTTCTGTATCCTCCTACTTTCTCTATACTCATTTCAAAACCAGAGGTGGCTGTTGTGTATATGTACGCAACGACTTATCTTGATCTCGTGTTCCTGAACGTGATTCATCTGAATTCTCTACTCTCTGGCTACGGCTCTCCTGTCATTCTCTGACTAAATATATCTAACCTGCCTACTTATCCCCTAATTCTACTAACTATCAAAATTCATCGACTATCTTACTTCTATGACGGAACACATTCTACCCATTTCTCCTTCCTCTGAAATCTCCATTCTAGATTTCAATATTCACCACCACCTTTGGCTCTCCTCTCCTTTCACTGATCCAGCTGGTGAACAAGCCTACATCTTTTCTATCCTTATTGACTTAGTGCAGCTTGTACAGCACCGTACCCATATCCCTGACCGCCTTAGAGACAGCTCAAATAAACTTGACCTCTTCCATACAACTAATCATTCTGCTTACACTGTTAATCTTTTCTCTCCGTTGGGCTCCTCTAATCATAACCTTATTACCTTAACCTGTCCTAACACTTCAGTATGGCCTGTGAACCCTACAAAGAAATGTCGATTGTGGCACTTTGGAGCTGCTGATTGGGAGGCCCTCAGGCAGTACTTCTTTGATTTGCCCTGGAATGATTATTGCTTCCATGGCCAGGAGCAGTCTGAGTGTGCCTTGCCCATTATGGAGGTTATTCTCTTGGCCATGGAAGCAAGCATTCCTTTCTCATATCCTTTTACTAATGTAAGAAAGCCTTGGTTTAATCACGCTTGTTCTAATGCTGTCCACAAGGAAAGGGCCTATACAAGGTACAGGAGCCAACCCACCCCTGAATCACATCTATTTTATGTTTATGAACGGAATCGTGCTAAGTCTGTTCTTAGCTCTTCTAAAATTATTTCATCCATACTAAATGCTCTCAACTCTCCACCTCGAATTCTTCCCGCTCCTTCTGGCACCATGCCAAAAACCTTTCTAACAACTTTATCTCATCATCCTTCCCTCCTCTTTTCTACTCTGATGGCTCTGTAGCTACTTCTTCTACTGATAAAACAGATCTCTTTGCTCAGACTTTCTCCTCCAAATCCACCTTAGACTATTCTGTTGCTGTTCCTCCATCACTTCCCACCTCTGACTTCCTCATAGCTGACATTAAATTCTCTTCAGCTGATGTATTATCTGCCATCACTGACCTCATTACTAACAAGGCATATGGGCCTGATGGGGTCCCTCCCATTGTCCTCAAGAACTGTGCTTCTGTGCTTACACCCTGCCTAGGAAAACTCTTTTGCCTTTGTCTCTCAACTTGTACCTTTCCTTCTTGCTGGAAGTTTGCTCTCATTCAGCTAGTCCCAAAGAAGGGTGACCAATCCCAACCCTCTAACTATCGTCCAGTAGCTTTGACATCCTGTGTCTCAAAAGTTTTTGAGTCTATTCTTATGAGAAAAATTTTAAAGCATATTTCCTATCATAACCTTCTTTCTGATCGTCAGTATGGGTTCCATCAGGGACGCTCTACTGGTGATCTTCTCACCTCTTTCAGATTCCTGGTCATCCTCCTTTCGGGACTTTGGTGAAAGCTTTGCCATTGCACTTGACATCTCAAAGGCTTTTGATCGAGTCTGACAGAAATCTTTAATTTCCAAGCTGCCCTCTTACGGTTTATATCCTTCTATCTGTGCCTTCATCTTTAGCTTCCTTTCTGGTTGTCCTATAGCTGCTGTTGTAAACGGCCATCGTTCTTCTCCAAGAACTATCAGTACTGGTGTTCCTCAGGGCACTGTCCTATCACCAACTCTCTTCCTTCTAAGCTGTACATCTAACCCTATCCACTCATACTCTAATGATTCCGCCTTCACCTATCCATTCGGTTCTCACAACATCCATCTCAGCAGTTACTTCACCAAACAAGGGATGAGGCTATGGCACAGCTAATGTCTGACTTGGCTCGTATCTCTGCCTGGGGTAAAATAATCCTGTTGTTTTTAATGCATCAAAAACTCAGGTTTTAAACCTATCAACCCGACAAACTCTTCCACAGGAGTACCCACTAATATTTAATAACATCCAGCTTAATCCTGCATCATCCTTAAACAAACCTGTGGTTTCATTCTCTCGGAACTTATCTTGGAAAGATCATATTACATCTCATGTACAATCTGCTTCCAAGAAATTAGGTGTGCTGAGCCGACTCCATACCTTCTTTACGCCTGCACAATTGTTAACTCTATACACGGGTTTTAATCGCCCCTGTGTAGAGTACAACTCTCACGTGTGGGGAGGCTCCTCACATACAGCTCTTCTCAGTAAGGTGGAGTCAAAGGCTTTTCATCTTATCTACTCTCCTCCTCCTACTGGGTCCATTCAACCCATGGCTCTTCCCTGCACTGTTGCATCTTTATCTCTTTTCTATTGCTACTTCAATGGTCACTGCTCCAATGAACTGTCTGCTTGCATCCCTCCACCTCTACAATGGGCGTATAGCACCCGTCTAGCTACAAACTCCCATTTCTTTTCTGTTCAACTCTCTAATGCAAGTGTTAACCGTTACTCCTAGTCCTTCATTTATGCAGTAAGTCAATTCTGGAACTGTCTCCTTCAGTCTGTATTTCCTACTTCCTGTGATCTCCAGTCTTTCAAACGCAGTGTGTCCAGGCATCTCAAAATGAACGGATCTTGAATTTGGCTCTCTTTCACAATGTTTTTGTTTTTTTCTAGGAAGGAACGGTTTGCAAGCTCCTGGCCTTTGGTTCCTTCTTCCGTGCATAAAAAATAACAAATAGTACCCGCTAGGTACTTAAAGACATTTAATGATTTATCACGGCGATCAAGCAGATTATTAACGTTAAGTTTAAAATTCAATCTGTGATCAAAGTGGAGATCCAAAACCTTTACAAGATTTTGGTAAGGTACTTCCTGATTATCCAAAGTTAAACACATTTCGGGGACGTTACGATTATTGAAAACTACAGCAGCATACTTTGGGATGGAAAACTTAAAATCCTCAGTGCACTGAGGATCTCCTGTTAGTTCCCTAGCCTCACCGACTTCCAAACCTCTCTTCCTCACACATTCATCCACCATATCTCTCCACCTTCTCCTTGGCCTACCTCGCCTCCTCCCTTCTTCGAATTCGCTCAGATATACCTTCTTCACCACTCTATTGTTATCCATTCTCTCCACATGACCATACCATCTCTGTACACTCTCTTCAATTCTGGTGTCCACTGACTTCCTCACTCCGCATCTTTCACGAATAACATTATTTCTTATCCTATCCACCCTCTGTACTCCACATACATTCCTCAGCAGTCCCATCTCCACTGCTCTTACTCTTGACTTTTCATTTTCATGCCATACCATAGTCTCACATCCATATCTAAAAGTTGGCACTAACACTCCTTCATGTAAGCTCCTCTCTCTCTCTCTCTCTCTCTCTCTCTCTCTCTCTCTCTATCTATCTATCTATCTATCTATCTATCTATCTATCTATCTTTCTCCAGTGCCGATTCTAGCCTTTTGGGGGCCCTATGCGAAATACTGTCTGGGGGCCCCTATTTTGTGAAACTATGGTGGGGGGATTCCAAACCCTCTAAGGTGGTCCGGGGGCACGCCTTTAATAGTGAAATGCATCAAACTAGTGCACTTTAAGAGGAAAATATATAGAGAGTGACTCAACACACATTTTAATTTCTAAAAAATGGCCAATAATGTGAGCTCCGGGGCCCCCTGGTGGATTCGGGGGCACTATCCAACCGCGTAATTCGCATATAGTAAGAAACGGCATTGTATATATATATATATATATATATATATATATATATATATATATATATATATATATATATATATATATATATGTGTGTGTGTGTGTGTGTGTGTGTGTGTGTGTGTGTGTGTGTGTGTAAAGAATGGATAACAATAGAGTGGTGAAAAAGATATACCTGAGCGAATTTGAAGGAGGGAGGAGGCGAGGTAGGCAAAGGAGAAGGTGGAGAGATATGGTGGATGAGTGCTTCAGGAAGAGAGGTTTGGAAGTCGGTGAGGCAGAGGAACTGACAAGAGATCGAGCTGACTGGATGAATGTTGTGAGGAGAAATGCATGATCAGGAATTTTGGCACCCTTTGTGAGCATGGCAGCGTCCGGATTGGCTCAATCGGATACGTTTGTGTGAAGCTGCAGAATGTGGTGAATATTTTTTTGACGTATCCGGTAGAGCCAGGATTCCGGGGGCTTGAATGATGAGTGAATGGGAGTGTGGCCTATTTGGACTGGGCAAGTTTGAGCTGTCTGGACATCGCTACTCCTCACCCTGCCCTTGGGTGGGAAAGGAGGTCCGGATGATGATGATGATGATGATGATGATATATACATACACACACACACACATATATATATATATATATATATATATATATATATATATATATATATATAAAAATATATAAATATAAGGAATATTTTGTCGGAACACTGATCCTGCGTATTTTAATGCACTTAAGAACCATAATGGTGCGGTAAATACAGAACCTGTTCGGCTCCTTGTTTCCTTACCAGCACTACTGTTAAGTTGCAATTTTTCTGTGAAACTGTTCCATGCATCTGCACAATTGAACAATATACACATTTCTGATGATTAATGTGTATTGCCCAGACGAATGTATCACAACAGAATGTGTTCCCTGGCACGGTGCAACGAAGAGTATCAATAGAGGAATTATTTTTCTTCATAGTTCATGTTTGCGGTTACGTACATCCCTTTCTTAACTGCGCTAAACACACTGTGATTCCAACAGAGACTGAAATTATTACAGCAACCGCGTTAAATGCAATAGTCTCACTGAAGTAGGGTTGTTAGCCAGACATAGTGCTAGTATCTTAGGGGCAGACTTCTGTGTTTCTATTAGGGAACAACTATTTATGGTTGTTGTTTTGCCCATTTCCCACTCCTGTTCCTTGAATGAATGTTAGCTCCTTGTTTGGTCTTCTACAAAGTATATATAATAAACATCATCATGTATGATACAACATGAGAAAAGAATGCCAGGCAGATTTACCTCACTGGTATGACTGTTGCACACACACACACACACACACACACACACACACACACACACACACACACACACACACACACACACTCAGCGTACAAATAAGAACAAAATTTTTCACTGCAAAGCAAAAGTCTGGTAAGGAAAAGGCGTCCCTTTCCAGAAAATTGTAGGTAATGTCCAGAGACTCACCTAAACAGAAACCCACTTCAGCTCATTTCTATTTTGTCCGAGGTTGCAGAAAATTTTTCACACTGCGCTGCTGGAATACTTTCCGGGCAAAACACATTCCACTTGGGACATCACTCACGCCAGAAACTCTTCATGCGAGGGATACTTAACATTATAATAACCAGCCTGGACGTTGGTGGGAGAACCAAGAGAACCGGACAAGTGAAGAAACTTTTTGGTCGGACGATTTGATGATGGGTGAGTGAGGGTGACTCGGATGAGTGGAAAAAAGGAACAAAAACGCATAGACGTCGTAAGGAGAGTTTATTTACATGATGGCGTGGTGGCAAATTCTTAATTAAAGAGGTGGTGGTGGGGAGACGACGTTGGGTAAGTGTGATTATAGTAATAAGTTTTGAAAAAAGGGAATGGCTATGTAACTGCAAGAGACAGAGTACGGTAAATCGAGTGAAAGTCAAGTTAGTACAGATGAAAAGTGTCAAAGCCTATAAAGAAAAGGAAAAGGAATATACTGGGTTATCCTGAGTAAGGCTGACAGAGGTTTAGTAATGGAGAAGCTATAACGTGAAAAAAAAAAACTCGATGACTAATTTTTATACTAATAATGATAACTGAAAAAAAATAGGCATTAAAAAAAAAAAAGTACAAGGAGAGGCGAGAAAGAAATAGGAGCAGAATGATACCAGTAACATGGTGATTACAAGAATAACTGTAAATAAACTATGTGATCACACACACACACACACACATACACACACACAAAGGGGGAGGGGATGGAGTGACGAGCTTTTTAGGGGACAAAACCTTTTAAAAGAAACATGTCTCAACGTTAAGGGAAAGAAAAGTAGTGTGGTAATGCCTCTGTTGAAGAATGCTGGTGAGACAGGGGTGCAGGAAGGTGGGTGAGGCCTAGCTAAGAGAAGGTAAGTGAGGCAAGGATGAGAGAAGAACGGTGAGACAGGGATGAGAAAATGTGGAGTGTAAAAGATCTTTGCACCGTAAGAGCAAAGGTCTTTGACGCCGTAAAGCAAAAGTATAGTATGTGTGTGTGTGTGTGTGTGTGTGTGTGTGTGTGTGTGTGTGTGTGTGTGTGTGTGTGTGTGTGTGCGCGTGTGTGTGTGCGCGTGTGTGTGTACGTGTGTGTGTGTACGTGTGTGTGTGTGTGTGTGTGTGTGTGTGTGTGTGTGTGTGTGTGTGTGTGTGTGTGTGTGTGTGTGTGTGTGTGTGTGTGTGTGTGTGTGTGTGTGTGTGTGTGTGTGTGTGTGTGTGTGTGTCTACTGCGAGACACCATTATCCCGTAAGGGGTGGCCACTTGACTTTGAGTTATTTTCTATGGATAGAGGCACTAACCCTCCACCAACTCACTTTTTGACACGTAGGGAGCACGTATGGTTTAGTTATATGGTTACCTCCCAGTGTTGTAAATGGTTTCTTGGTTTCCAGGAAACCATTTGGCTTGTCACTCAATGTAAAGCCAGCTGTAAAGGAAAGAAATGCAAAAAGAAGTGACAGGAAAGATGGGAGAAATAGGAAGAGAAGACGGCAGGCACAGGAAAAGAATGATAAAGGCTAAGGAAGAAGTAGCAGCACTCACTTGATGTAGTGCTACCTACTTCTTCCTTAGCCTTTATCATTCTTGTTCTGTGCCTGCCCTCCTCTCTTCCTACTTCTCCCATCTTTCCTGTCACTTCTTATTTGCTTTTCTTTCCTTTACAGCTGGCGTTACATCGAGTGACAAGCCAAATGGTTTCCTGTAAGCCATGAAACCATTTACAACGCTGCGTGGTAACCATATAACCAAACCATAGGTTCTCTACGTATCAACAAGTGGGTTGGTGGAGGGTTAGTGCCCCTCCCCCTAAAACACATTACTCAAAGTCAAGTGGCCACCCCTTATGGGACTATGGTGTCTGGCAATCTCTCTCTCTCTCTCTCTCTCTCTCTCTCTCTCCACATATATATATAAAATCATCATCCGGACCTCCTTTCTCACCCTAGGGCAGTGTGAACAGCAGCAATGTCCAGACAGCCCTAGCTTCACATAAACGTGTCCGATAGAGTCAGTTCGGATGCTGCCACGTTCAAAAGGGGTGCCAAATCCCTGATCATGCACTTCTCCTCACAACATCCATCCAGCCAGCTCGATCTCTTGTCAGTTCCCTAGCCTCACCGACTTCCTAACCTGTCTTCCTCTCACACTCATCCACCATATCTCTCCACCTTCTCCTTAGCGTACCTCACCTCCTCCCTCCTTCAAATTCGCTAATATATACCTTTTCTACCACTCTATTGTTATCCATGCTCACACATAACCATACCATCTCAGTACACTCTCTTCAATTCTGGTGTCCACAGACTTCCTCACTCCACATCTTTCACGAATCACATCATTTAGTAAACTATTCACCCTCTGTACTTCACATACATTCCTCATCAGTCCCATCTCCACTGCTCTTACTCTTGAATTTTCACTTCATGTCACACCATAGTCTAACAACCATATGCTAAGGTTGGCACTAACACTCTCTCATGTAAGCCTCGTGCAGCTGCAACACTCAAGGCTCTGTTTCTTATCAATGCGTTCATTGCACCAGCTACTTTCCTTCATTGTGTCACTCTACTTTCCAGTTCTTTTGCATATTTTCCTCTCTTTTCTATCACTGTACCCAGGTGTTTGAACTCTAACACCAATTCCAGTCTCTCCCCATTCACTGTAACATCACACTGAGAGTCACCTTATCTCTCAGTAACCATTATTAGGACTCCATATTATAATTACAAATCATAATAGATAGATAGATAAATAGATAGATAGACAGCTCTATGCGAGCCTGGGAATGGGAAATGATCTTGGAAGTTACACTGAGGAAAAGCTGACGACAGATTAGGAAGTAAGAGTCAGGAGATGATGCAGTTAGTTGGTCAGCGATCACCAGGTGAACACACATACTCACACACAGGCTTCTAGAACTTTCCAATCACAAGGAACACACGTGATACGTCTCCTGTTTCACCAGAATTTAGGAAAGAGAGCTCAGAAGGAAGCTAGCCATAGTACAGACAGGTCGCAGGGAGAAGGGCTTAGCCACTTGAGAGAGAGACAGAGAGAGCGAGACAGAGAGATAGCTAGCGGGACTCTACTTTATACTTCGCTCTGTGTGAGAGACTTGTTAATATTTCCAAGACAAATAAAAATAGTCCCATACATTCTTTACCTCTCCTGTCACTACATGACAAATGGGAAAGAAGATTATCTACTTACAAAGCTACTCAAGTATAACAACCGCTCGTCCACAAGTCTAATATATATATAACTCCACTACAAGTAACTACAAAGTCTTTTATGACATTTGGTGGAGAGCGAGACAGAGAGATAGCTAGCAGGACTCTACTTTATACTTCGCTCTGTGTGAGAGACTTGTTAATATTTCCAAGACAAATAAAAATAGTCCCATACTATTCTTTACCTCTCCTGTCACTACATGACAAATGGGAAAGAAGATTATCTACTTACAAAGCTACTCAAGTATAACAACCGCTCGTCCACAAGTCTAATATATATATAACTCCACTACAAGTAACTACAAAGTCTTTTATGACATTTGGTGGAGAGCGAGACAGAGAGATAGCTAGCAGGACTCTACTTTATACTTCGCTCTGTGTGAGAGACTTGTTAATATTTCCAAGACAAATAAAAATAGTCCCATACTATTCTTTACCTCTCCTGTCACTACATGACAAATGGGAAAGAAGATTATCTACTTACAAAGCTACTCAAGTATAACAACCGCTCGTCCACAAGTCAAATATATATATAACTTCTCTACAAGAGTAACTACAAAGGAGTTACAAAGTCTTTTATGACATTTGGTGGCAGCGATGGGATTCGAACCCACGCCTCCGAAGAGACTTACAAAGCTACTCAAGTATAACAACCGCTCGTCCACAAGTCTAATATATATATAACTCCACTACAAGTAACTACAAAGCCTTTTATGACATTTGGTAGCAGCGAACGTATACGAACCTCGTCTACGAATCAACATTGAATTCCTACAAAATATCAAGATTGAAAACAAGAATACCTCTCACAACCAACAACTCACAAATAGGTCCTGACAGTTCTCTCTAACCCCCCCTCCGTCTCCCCGATCATCACGCTGATGTAGAAGTGATCACAGGACGCCTTGCAAGTAGTTTAACAACATATTGATACAAACAATCTTGCAACTTCTACGACGAACCAGCGAACTACAACCATCTACAATCAACTACAAGTAACAACTCTACGAGTCGTCTGTATAATCTTCTACACGCACCTACAAGTAGCGGCAGTCTTCATCCTACAACGAGTAAATCACAAGAGAAAAGGACCGAGAAGACATCGACAAAGAAAAACGGAACAAACAAACGAAGAATGAGACACGACTCATAACTCACAGCTACCAGACCTCACCCTCCTCTCTCTGCTACATCCACCCTACCTCCACCATGACGTAGGAGTCAAGAGGTCAAGACGACGAAGCAAATACCAAGTCCATATTCACAACTCATCTTACTCACTCGTCTTCACTCAAGTTACTCATCGCTACTCATTCACTCACCACAGCTACCAGTGTGGGAAGTCGACGTCATCATGCGTGCTTGCTGAAAAGACGCCACGTCAGTCAGCTCACCACCTGCACCATCACTAACACCATTCCAACCACGGTAAAAATTAGTAAGTTACATAGTTACTTCATTTATACGATACACAGTGATAGACAATAAGCTTCTGCACAAACATATAAAACGTGCTGTATAGTTACAGCTTAAATACACATACTTACTTCAGTTATCTGCATAACTCAAACACTAAATAATCACCAACAATAAATATTCTACACTGTATATATTCATTCATTTATTAAAACATTTATTTACTACCAACGAGTGTTACCATTTATACCTACATAAAATACGTGTTTCATACATATAGCTATACATTATTATAGCTACAAAGTGATAAAGAAAATATACCATCACAGTTACTCAGTGAGCGATTAAAAGAACTGTATTAAACATTTATTAATTAAAGTTACCTAGTGGAAACATATAAATTTACAAGGTAAACTAGAGAAAAAAAATGGCCATCACAAATGACGTTAGCAAGAGTGAACATCTTCAACACAATCGTGAAGACAATGATTTCCACACAGTGCTAACACACATATTACCCACGATAGGTACAAGTGAACAACAAGTCAGCGTATATAGTTAATACTGTATATAGTGTATATATATATATATATATATATATATATATATATATATATATATATATATATATATATATATATATATATAATATAAAATAACAAAATATGGGACTATATAATATCATTTTCAATAATACCTGTGCAATATAAACTAAACTTTAAAAAAGTATCCCAAGGAAATTAGCCAGTAATTATGCAACCATGAACAACATAGAAAAAGCGTACACAAGCGAAGAAAAACAAACTATGGAAAATCAATACATACAAAAAAAAAAGAAAAGAAAGAAAAAATAAGAAAGAAAAAAGAGAGAAATGGAGTAAGATCACATAACAAACAAATGAAAATAAGTGTAAGTGTTATTACATATGTCAAAATACCACATAAACTCCTTCTATAAGTGAAACAAAAAGCAGATTGTTGTCTCCACGAGCCAGTGGCATGTCACATCATCATATCATCGACCGCAGCACGACCGGATTCATATGTTAGGACTGCAATTATTACAATTATGTAACGACAAACGATTGCATTATGTTACACTTTCTACAATTATGTGACTACAAACGATATGTAACAATTATGTAACGACAAACGATTGCATTATGTTACACTTGCTACAATTATGTAACTACAAACGATATGTAACAATTATGTAACGACAAACGATTGCATTATGTTACACTTGCTACAATTATGTAACTACAAACAATATGTACCAAATTATGTAACAGTTGTATTAACAAGATGTAATTTTTATGTAACTTTACAATTATGTAACTACAAACAATATGTACCATTTATGTAACAGTTGCATTAACAAGATGTAACTTTTATGTAACTTTAACTACAATTATAAGGCCAAGACACTTATGTAACAGTTGCATTAACAAAATGTAACTACAATTATAAGGCCAACACAATTATGCATTACCACAATATTTTGTAACAATTCATAAAATGTTACAATTATGTATTACCACAATGTTAGTGCAATATTAGAAGTCATACAACTATAGCACGATTCTGTATTACCAGTATCATCATACAAGTTAGGTGAAATATTAGACATTACTAAAGTGATAACTCAATATGTAATGTATAACCTAGCAGTATGACCATTACACAATTATATGCGTATGTCTGTTATACATACACATCTCACACAATGTATACAACTTGTTTAAAATGTAATATTACTGAATAATCACTATTTACTATAAATATTATATGTATACAATATTCATACAATTATGTTACTTTTACAATATTATGTATTTCACTTAATTAGCTTATAAGTTCATTATAATGTGTATATAATATGTATTAATATGTTATGACTATTAACTGTCGATGGTAC
The DNA here is from genome assembly GCF_032717465.1 of Coenobita brevimanus. NCBI lineage: Eukaryota > Metazoa > Arthropoda > Malacostraca > Decapoda > Coenobitidae > Coenobita > Coenobita brevimanus. The sequence goes on along the minus strand of NC_137008.1, from coordinate 18,955,641 downwards.
GCCATTTTCGCGTGACCGAGCATATATTAGGACTCCATATTATAATTACAAATCATAATAGATAGATAGATAAATAGATAGATAGACAGCTCTATGTGAGCCTGGGAATGGGAAATGATCTTGCAAGTTACACTGAGGAAAAGCTGACGACAGACTAGGAAGTAGGAGTCAGGAGATGATGCAGTTAGTTGGTCAGCGATCACCAGGTGAACGCACATACACACATACTCACACACAGGCTTCTAGTACTTTCCAATCACAAGGAACACACGTGATACGTCTCCTGTTTCACCAGAATTTAGGAAAGAGAGCTCAGAAGGAAGCTAGCCATAGTACAGACAGGTCGCAGGGAGAAGGGCTTAGCAACTTGAGAGAGAGACAGAGAGAGCGAGACAGAGAAATAGCTAGCGGGACTCTACTTTATACTTCGCTCTGTGTAAGAGACTTGTTAATATTTCCAAGACAAATAAAAATAGTCCCATACTATTCTTTACCTCTCCTGTCACTACATGACAAATGGGAAAGAAGATTATCTACTTACAAAGCTATTCAAGTATAACAACCGCTCGTCCACAAGTCTAATATATATATAACTTCTCTACAAGAGTAACCACAAAGGACTTACAAAGTCTTTTATGACACCATCACTTTACTCTTTTCTACATTTACCCTCAAGGCACGACGCTTACGGACATCAGCAGAACTCTGCACTAGCCTACCAAGTTCTTGTCTGGTATTTGCAAGTAGTACTAAATCATCAGCATACAGCAAATTTGAGATATTCCATCCATAACCATTCATTACCAACTCCCTCCTTCTTTCCATTACTCGTGTTCATACTTCTCTCATCACCCCATCCATCTCTCTCTCTCTCTCTCTCTCTCTCTCTCTCTCTCTGTAAATATATATATATATATATATATATATATGTATGGTAGGAGTAGACTGTAGCACGAGTCGAGCAGGACAGTACTCCCAAGGTGGATGGAAAGCTGAAGCAGAGAGAGCTGGAGCTCCCGTGTCATCAGCCCTCGGGACTAGTTCCTGCCCATCCCCCGTTATGGAACTTTTCCAGTGTCTCATTAACACAGAGAGTGGGCCAGCATGCTCTCCAATACAAGTTCTCTAACTGTCGAAACCAAACTACATGCACAGTACACACTACACTTCATTTTCAATATTAAATATTAATATGGCGACATCTGAAAATCAGGCTTCGGAGTCCCGAGGGGAGAAGGAGACCATAAATTCCCCCACCATCAGCCCCTCTCCCAGTGACTACTCAGAGCGATGCCTGGAACCACTGTCTGACTCACTTCTTCATTTCTGCATCATTCGCTGCCTTTCCTCTAACTTTCTGTCGAACACCACCTCTCCTCCACTAGACATCACCTTCTCTTCTTGACAGAGACTCAGTTGCCTAAGGCGCGAATAAGGATGTGGATTGCAACCCTATTTCTCATATATATATATATATATATATATATATATATATATATATCTATATACCTAGGCTGCTTCCCCCAAGGAAAGGGAGGTAGCCGAGACAGGATGACTCACTCTCCTTTTACTCATCCATTCAAACACATTCATTCGCATCTTAGCCCCAAAGGGGAGAACGGACAGATCCTCACCGCATCACACCGCACAAGGGTCAACTGCGCAATGCAATCAGTGACATCCGCAGCAGGGCCCGACAGCAGAACTGGTTTACCCCTGCCACATCATAACAGACCCATCCCCTTACCCGCACCTGACCTGACTAGCTGATCAGACCAAATGCGGGAGAATATCCCCTCAGGGCTGCGTCATCACTTATTCATTCACAATTTCTCTCCATTTATTTCTGTCACGCACAGCCACTCTTCCTTGCTCAACAGACATCCCTCTCGCATCCAGCGCTCTCTTCACACTGTCCATCCATCCTATTCGTGGTCTCCCTCTCAGCCTTACTCCTCTCACATCAGATCTCGTTATCTTTTTCACCAATCGTTCATTATCCATTCTCTCCATATGCCCAACCCATTGCAACACCCTCTGCTCAACTCTACCAGCCATCTCCCGAACAACTCCAGTTCTCCTTCGCACTTCATCATTTCGCACTCGATCCATACGCGTCACTCCACACATACTCCTCAGACATCTCATCTCCATTACATTCAAACTTTTCCTCTCTGCTACACCCACATTCCATGTTTCAGCCCCATATAACGCAGTCGGTACCACAACACCCTCATACAGCCTTCTCTTTACATCCATTCTAAGCGAACGACATTTAAACACTTTTTTCATTCCTCCCAGCACCTTTCCTACTTCATTTATTCTAAAACTTCACTTCTGCATCTATTCTTCCATCCACAGCAACATGTGACCCTAGATATTTAAAACAATCTACCTCCTCAAGCAACTCACCATTCAAAACTATATTCATCCCCCTACCATCTATCAACCTCGTACACTTCATCACTTTACTCTTATTCTCATTTACTTTCAATTTCCTTCTTTCACACACCCTTCCAAACTCCTCTACCAACTGTCTCAATCTCTCCTCTGAATCAGTCACCAGTGCAGTATCATCTGCAAACAGCAGCTGCTTCAGATTCCACTCTCCTCCATCAACATTTACCAGACTCAGACCACCTAAAACTCTTGCATTCACCTCCCTTACAACACCATCCATGTAAATATTAAACAACCAAGGCGACATCACACATCCCTGTCGCAGCCCCACTCTCACGGGAAACCAATCACTCACAGCATTTCCCACTCTTACACACGCTCTACTATTTATATAAAAACTTTTCACCCCTTTTAGTAACCTACCATCAAGTCCATACAATCTTAAAACAGTCCACAAAGCCTCCCTATCAATTCTATCATACGCTTTCTCTAAATCCATAAATGCCCAGAACACATCCTTGCCTTTCGCTAAATACTTTTCACACACTTGTCTCACAGCAAACACCTGATCAACGCATCCCCTCCCTCTCCTAAAGCCACACTGCTCATCACTAATTACTCCCTCTGTACCCTCTCTAACTCTCATAATTAACACTCTACCATACACTTTACCTACAACACTCAACAGACTTATACCCCTAAAGTTAGTACATTCATACTTATCACCCTTGCCTTTATACAACGGGACCACACAAGCACTTGCCCAGTCAATTGGCACCATACCTTTCTCAAAGCACACATTCAACAATCTTAATAACCAGTCAACAATAGTCACTCCACCACCCTTCAGGCATTCCACAGCACACCCATCCATACCTGCAGCTTTCCCTGTTTTCATCTCCTTTACTGCCTTCTCCACTTCTTCCTTCGTGATCAAAGAATCATTCAACTCTCCCAACACATTTATTCCTTGCACCCTTCCATCCGCCACAATCTCAGCCACCCTTTCCTCCTCTACATTTAACAATCTTTCAAAATACTCTGCCCATCTCTTCCTTACTGCATCCATCTCAATTAACATCCTTCCATCCTCTGCTTTTACTCGTTCTTCCTTCCCAGATTCTCCCTTTCGCACCCTTTTCACCTCCTTCCAAAACATTTTCTTATTCTGTTGAAAATTCTCTGTCAGCCGCCTACCCCACCTCTCATCTGCTGCCACTTTAGCATCACGCACAGCCCTTCTCGCTCTATTCCTCTTTTCCTTATACCTTTCATATGACATCTCATCCTTTCTCTGCAGCCACACTTCATATGCCCGTCTCTTCTCAGCCACAGCCATACTTACTTCCTCGCACCACCATTCACTTCCTTTTCTTACACCACCACCCACACGTCTCACACCACACACCTCTTCTGCATACCCCACCACAGCACTCTTAAACAACTGCCATTCCTCCTCCACGCTGCCATTTTCCCGATCTTTCACTGTGTTCCACTCATCTTTCAATTTCTCCTGATACTCTATCTTTTTCTCTCTTTTATCCAACTCACTCACTTTCAAAACCTCCCTGCCACACCTAACCCTCCTAGCTCTCACCCATCTCTTACCTACTCTTAACTTTCCCTCCACCAAGTAGTGGTCAGACATACCTCCACCCTCCCCTCTCAGAACTCTCACATCCAACAATCTATATATATATATATATATATATTGCCAAACGCCTCAATCCCGTCCAGGATGGCCACAACCATATCGCCTCCACGTCGCCCTGTTCCCCGCCATTTCACTGCCCCGCTCCCAACTCACACCCCCATCTCTCATATACCTCTCCACCCCATCCCTCCATCTCATCCTCGGCCTCCCCCTCCCTCTTCCCCCCTCCACCTCACTCACATACTCTCTTCGTCAGTCTTTCACCCTCCATCCTCTCCACATGGCCAAAGCACCTCAGTGCATTCCTCCTAACGCTTCCTATCACATCCACATCCACAACACATCGCTCCTTTATATCCTCATTTGTCAGCCTGTCTCTCCATGTGACTCCACAGGCTCCTCTTATATAATTCATTTCCACTGCTCTCACTCTTGACTTGTGTCCTTCCAGCAACGTCCAAACTTCGCTTCCATACGTTAGAGTTGGTATCACAATACTGTCATATAGTAACTTTTTCACTTCCATGCTCACCTCCCTGTTTCTTATGACTGCTTTCAAGGAACCAGCAACCTTTCTTCCCTGCTGTACCCTTTCAAGCACTTCACCCTCCAAACCTCCATCCTTACTCATCACACTACCCAAGTACTTAAACGTACTCACATTTTCCAATTCCTCACCAAACATCCTCGCTGTACATTCACTGACTTCACCTCTCTCAAAAACCATCACTTTATTCTTCCCTACATTCACCTTTAGATTTCGTTTCTTACACAGTCTCCCAAACTCATCCACCAAGCCTTGCAGCTCTTCTTCGTCTTCACTCAATAACACAGTATCATCTGCAAACAACAGTACAGGGAGTTCCAAACACAACCCTCTCTCACCAGGGCCACTCCAAGATCCACTACCCTACCTTGTACCTCTTTTATTACCCCATCCATGTACAGATTGAACAGCCATGGAGACATAACACATCCCTGTTTCAACCCAACCTTCAAAGAGAAAAATTCACTCAGTTCACCATCCACACGCACTGCAGCCTTAGCACCATCATGTATACTCTTCACAACATTCAACAACTTCCCATCTACTCCATATATTCTTAATACTTTCCATAATCCTTGTCTATCCACCCTGTCATATGCTTTCTCCAAATCCATGAAAGCCGCATACAACTTGTTTCCCTTCCCTAGAAACTTATCCACTTAATATCTAAGAATGAATATCTGATCTACACAACCTCTTCCCTTCCTAAAGCCTCCCTGTTCTTCTCCAACTAATTCCTCTGTTCTTTCTCTAACTCTGTCAATAACTATCCTGCCATACACTTTTCCTATTATAATAAGAAGACAGATGCCCCAATGATTACCACACACTTCTTTTTCCCCTTTTCCTTTGTACAAGGGAATAATTATACCTGACTTCCAATCCTCTGGGACTCTACCTTCCTCCTAAGCCAATCTGCACATTTTCCACATCCATTCTACTAATATCTCTCCCCCATACTGCAGCATTTCACCATACACTCCATCATTTCCTGGGGCTTTCCCCAATTTAACTTTCTTCATTGCTTCCACAACTTCTATCCTACTGATTTTTTCCTGTCTTCTTACTTCCCTCCTTCTCCCAGCCATTCCCCAGCCACTTGTACTCGCACTACTTCCATCCTCTATGTCCAACAATTTCTTAAAATGTTCTCTCCATCTGCTCACTTTTTCTCCCTTCTCCACTAGTAATCTACCATTTTTATCTTTGACTCCCCTGCTAACTTCACTTCCACCCTGTCTTACTCTTTTCACCTCTTTCTAGAACATTTTCTTACAGTCCCTCGACTTTACACTCAAGTTCCTTCCAAATTCCTCATCCGCTCTCTTCTTACCCTCTCTTACTAATCTTTTCACCTCTCTCTTTCTTTCTACATATAACTCTCTCTTCCGCCTCTCAACTTCTTCCACGCCCCTATTTCTCATCCATTCATTATAAGCTTTCTTCTTTTGTGCCACAGCCTGTCTCACCTCTTCATTCCACCACGCTGTTCCTTGCACACCCCTCCGTCTTCTCTTCATCCCACACACCACATCACATCCTGCACATATTTCTTCTGTAAATATCCTGCACACACCTTCCACGTCCCCATCTGCTCCAGTTCATATTTGCCCAATCGTTCCTCCATTTCTCTCTTATACTCTGCCTTTTTCTCATCCTCTTGTAACTTTTCCACTCTCCTTACAAATACTTCTTCCCGTCCTTCCCTTCTTCTATTTCTCCATCGTAATTGGACCTTGATTCTGGCCACCACCAAGTAGTGGTCAGAAAGTCCACTCCCCCAACCTCTATAAGCTCTTGCATCCATTACACATTTTTGCATCCTTTCATCCACACGCACATAATCAATCATTGCCTTCCTTTCATTCAGTTCACCACCCACCCTTCTCATCACTCGCCATGTATACCTGTGGATCATTTTGTGCCTGAAGAGGGTATTGGCTATCACCAACCCCCTCCCAGCACAAATGTCCACTAACGCACTGTTATTCTCATCTACCTCAGCAGGCACACCCCACTCATCAACTATTCCATCTATCTTCACATTCCCTACTTTACCATTCATATCACTGATCAAAAACACTCTCTCATTCCTTCCAAACTTTTCCATGCACACTTCCACATTTATCCAGAACTCTTCTCCCACTCTGCTTGCACGATCTTGCATTGGCGCATACACACACATAATTGCCCACATTTGTATTGCAACTTTCAATCTTACCCACACAATCCTTGACCCAACTGATCAATACTCTCTTATGCTCTTCTTCCATCTTTTACTCACAACTATACATACTCCTTCTTTTGCCCTCTCATTCTCACCTACTCCTGCACATATACCCCATCCATACTTCCACTCTCTCACACTCTATTTCGTTTCAGTTATTCCGCATACATCAACTTTCGCACCCTCAGGCACCTGGACAATCTCTCTCTCTTTCACCTCATCATTCGCTCCCCTTACATTCCAAGTTCCGATTACCATGTCCTTTGTCCGGGCCTTGGTCGTCATCTTTTGGTCAGTCCTTGTCCGAGGCTTATTGTTTGTCTTTTTAGTTAGTTGTTTTCCAGGGAGGGGCACTAACCCTCCGCCAACCCTTTTAGTCGCCTTTTACAACAAGCAGGGATACTGGGGAGTATTCTTGAAAAAAAAAAACTACCCCCAGGGGGTATATATATATATATATATATATATATATATATGTATGCATTGGCGCATACACACACACACACACACACACACACACACATAATTGCCCACATTTGTATTGCAACTTTTAATCTTACCCACACAATCCTTGACCCAACTGATCTATACTCTCTTATGCTCTTCTTCCATCTTTTACTCACAACTATTCATACTCCTTCTTTTGCCCTCTCTTTCTCACTTACTCCTGCACATATACCCCATCCATACTCCCATTCTCTCACACTCTCACCTTTCCATTTCGTTTCAGTTATTCCGGATACATCAACTTTCGCACCCTCAGGCACCTGGACAATCTCTCTCTCTTTCACCTGATCATTCGCTCCCCTTACATTCCACGTTCCGATTACCATGTCCTTTGTCCGGTCCTTGGTCGTCATCTTTTGGTCAGTCCTTGTCCGAGGCTTATTGTTTGTCTTTTTAGTTAGTTGTTTCCCGGGGAGGGGCACTAACCCTCCGCCAACCCTTTTAGTCGCCTTTTACGACAAGCAGGGATACTGGGGATGTATTGTTGGAAAAAAACCCTACCCCCAAGGGGTATATATATATATATATATATATATATATATAGAGAGAGAGAGAGAGAGAGAGAGAGAGAGAGAGAGAGATAGATAGATAGATAGATAGATATAGATAGAGATATATAGATTGGATAGATAGATATGTATGAGAAATAGGGTTCTATCCACATCTTTATTCGCGCCGTTTCGGAGCAACTCGTTCCATCATCAGGCCAAGAGACAAAGAAATAAAATAATAAGAATTACGAAAAAAAAAAAATTAGAATAACGAAAATGTGCATCACAAACATAGACACCCACAAAATACCACAATAATATAAAATGAGCACACTTATAAATACAAAAGTATTATAAAATGGACTGAAAATGAAATATGCAAAATAGAAAATAATAATACAGTAACACATTAAAAATACAGTAGCCGTATTGACGACTCACAGTCGCCAATTTGAGGTTTTTGTATTGCCTGAAAAATGTTCTACATAAATGGCAAGTCCATATCACTCCAGCTACTAGCTAAAACTTTTTTTTTTTTTTGCCCATTGACCATCGGGGCTGAAGTCCTTGGTCATTAGGACACACACACACACACACACACACACACACACACACACACACACACACACACATGCATGTATACATACACACCTGTATACACACATGCATACACACATACATACACATTTACATATATATACATATCTGTATTTTCTATTTATTCATTTTTTATTCTTTTATTTTTATTGTTTTAATTTTTTTCCATTTCTATGTATTACAATACCTTTTAAAAATATACTAATCTAAAAATCCTAAAATTAATAAACCTAACAGACAAATAGCTAACCTATACTAAAGCCTAAAAATACAAATAGTTATACCTACACTAATGGGATAGACACCTAGGCACACAGAACACATTCGACTGCAGATATGTAATGCCTTTCTACATTACACACCTGCACTCATCACCTGCTGACTGTCGGTCGAGGCACATGGATAAATATAGGGGACATCAACTTATGAAAGAGCCAGAGGAATCAGGAACTATTCCATATATGTCAACTATAGCTAAAACTTAGAAACTATCCTAATTCATAGGGTGACCTGATTCAGTAGCATGATGATGGATTGCTGAGTGAAGCGGCCTTGATACATAATGACCTGTTCTAACTGATTTACCTAAATGTTCAAAACAGCTAACACGTATATTGATAAACTACCGAAGTGGCAAGTTCTCTATGGATTCTTCTTTGAAATGAAGCAAACTCTGAGTATTTCTTCCTGGTCTAAAATTAACTCGAAGCAGATTTGTTAGCTTGGTTCGCAAAGTCAAGCTTAGTTTGGCAGTGTAAACCATTGGAAAGTAAATTACACCCTTGGGTACATTTATAAGAGTTGATAATTACAGGACCATATAAAATGCTATTAAGGGTCTTACCTATACACGAATCTATAAATCTAAAAGGGAAACCATTATTAAAAAGCATATTACGTATGAACCTTAGTTCTCCGTCCAGTTTAAAATAATTATCTAAGCAGATATGATAAGCTCTGAACGTTAAGGTAACTACTAAATTTCGTTTAAAAGTTAAAGGGACAAATGATGAGTATTTGGTGGTAAGTCCAGTGAAGGTGGGCATACGATGTAAGCTACACTCAAAACCGTGATTATTGCGAGATGTCCTAACATCAAAAAAAAAAAAAAAAAGGAAAGATTTCTTATTTCCACAACTTAGCTTCAGCCCAGTTGCTAAGTAGCACCAGCAACAATAACCCAAAAGAATACACTTCTTAATGCATTTCTCGCAATATTATCACCCCAAGAAATGAAGTCATGGTAAAAATTTGTTTAGAATAACATAAAATCTATGTAAGGTCAATAGGGGGCAATGGAACAAAGGCAGGGTGACAAATAATAGGTGTGAAAAGAGAGCGCTAATAGTAGAGAGGCCAAGACCAGGAAAATATGATATAAAATAATTATGGGTTAGAAACACGCGTCCACCGTGGATAGTTAGGCCATGGGGTGGGGCATTGTGCCAGTGTGGATGCCACCCTCAGTTTTTCCACTAGGGCCATATTTTAACCCTTTTCACACAAATTCGCGATTTTGAAAAAAAAAAAAAATCAGAAATATGGGATATGGGTAAACATAATGTTCTGCAACATTTCATAATTGATGCAGACGAATAAAATATAGCTCATTTTGTAACTGAGACTATAATCTATTGGATGCATTGAACAATATTTGGATAAGCTGCATAATTAGGTCAACAAAGGCCAAAATATCAAGTGACCCCTGTATCCCACGGAATTTGTGCCGCTTTGCGTTCAACCCCTCAGAAAATTTTAACCTGTGTAACTATTTTGCTTTTTAGATGATTATGTGGAACAGTATTAATATGGGCAGTTTTATTAAAATGTTGATCAAGCTACTCCGACTGAGGACTGAGATATTGGAGGGTCAGACTTTGCCCTTAAAAGAAAAAAAAAGAATCCATATATAACCTACTGTTACTTCATTAACCTGCGCCATCCCGGCAACGTGAATTAACGCGGCAACATTGCAAGGTCCCTAATTTGCACAATTTTCAATTTTCGCGAGTGATTTCCCGAGTGATTTTTGGCATGTATACACGGGACACTTTCCTCTATTCCTCTACAAGATGCCAAGCAGGAACAACGCCTTACACCGCATAATCTCTCCCCTCCCCTGCACGCCTTTGTCTCGGCAATTCACCTGTTACCAGTGACCTGGCCAATAAAGACATTCAGGGCCAGAATGATTCTCCAATCGATGACAATGTGGAGAACAAAGTTTACATAGCATTAGAGGAAGAAACAGTCAGAAATGATGATCAGGTAATGTGGGGAAAAAAAGGTCATGAATGGTGATGAGTTAGTGAGTGAAACAATGCTTATAATGCCTATATTACTGTTTGAAAACCAATATACTCTTGTACTACATATAAATTCGTACCAAGTAAATAAATAAATACTGTTTATGAGTGGATAAAATAGTTACCCTCCCATAGAACTCGTTTTCTTTGGTCCCAGCCTGTTAGAAAACCCAGTCAGGTAAGGAAGTACTCGTACCTAAATCGCATATTTTAAACCTCAGGTGAACTATTTCTCTATGAATTTTCGATGTTTCTCACCAAAAGCGGATGTTTGGGCCAAAAAAAAAAAAAAGGTCCAAAAACGTCGGGATGGGGCGGGTTAAAATACAATGCAAGGATAAGACTCACTACTTGATTAGTTTTATCGCTGGTTTAATTTAAAAGAACCAGTTTAAAAAGGGCTGAAAACAACCTTTTCTAATCGACGTGCAGTGGCGGTTTGTCGTATGCACCACTACTAGGCGTAATCGTTGTCGGCTCCGTTTCTGGGATTGTAGCACAGCCCACCACAGTGACAGTTTGGAATGCACCACAAGCCTTCAGAGGCACAGTCACATCTACTGGGGCATTCTCCCCAGCACTGACATGTCACCATCTGAAGACATCTAGCTGGTACTGGGTCCAACATTGTCAACACAGGCTTCAGTGAATCTCCGTCAACCTGCCAATCACAGTTTGCTGCATCAGGTAGTGCCTGGATCGGCCTTAGAGCCTATTTCCATCCATAGTTCTGAAAGTTTGCCCTCTGAACATGGTGCTGAAGAGCATCCTTAGTTGGCAAAAGAGATTCCATCAATGTGTTCCTTTTAACAAAGAGATGATATTGTCAGCACATACTATAATAATACCTACCCCTGGAAGTAGGGTTTTTTTTTCAAGAATACTCCCCCAGTATCCCTGCTTGTCGTAAAAGGCGACTAAAAGGGATGGCGGAGGGTTAGTGCCCCTCCCTGGAAAACAACTAACTAAAAAGACAAACAATAAGCCTCGGACAAGGACTGACCAAAAGATGACGACCAAGGACCGGACAAAGGACATGGTAATCGGAACGTGGAATGTAAGGGGAGAGAATGATGAGGTGAAAGAGAGAGAGCTTGTCCAGGTGCCTGAGGGTGCGAAAGTTGATGTATGCGGAATAACTGAAACGAAATGGAGAGGTGAGAGTGTGAGAGACTGGGAGTATGGATGGGGTATATGTGCAGGAGTAGGTGAGAATGAGAGGACAAAAGAAGGACTATGTGTAGTTGTGAGTAAAAGATGGAAGAAGAGCATAAGAGAGTATGGATCAGTTGGGTCAAGGATTGTGTGGGTAAATTGAAAGTTGCAATACAAATGTGGGAGATTGTGTGTCTGTATGCACCAATGCAACATTGCGCAAGCAGAGTGAGAGAAGAGTTCTGGACAAATATGGAAGTGTGCATGGAAAAGTTTGGAAGGAATGAGAGAGTGTTTTTGATCAGTGATATGAATGGTAAAGTAGGGAATGTGAAGGTGGATGGAATAGTTGGTGAGTGGGGTGTGCTTGCTGAGGTAGATGAGAATAACAGTGCGTTAGTGGACATTTGTGCTGGGAGGGGGTTGGTGATAACCAATACCCTCTTCAGGCACAAAATGATCCACTGGTATACATGGCGAGTGATGAGAAGGGTGGGTGGTGAACTGAATGAAAGGAAGGCAATGATTGATTATGTGTGTGTGGATGAAAGGATGTGAAAATGTATAATGGATGCAAGAGCTTATAGAGGTTAGGGGAGTGGACTTTCTGACCACTACTTGGTGGTGGCCAGAATCAAGGTCCAATTACGATGGAGAAATAGAAGAAGGGAAGGACGGGAAGAAGGAGTATTTGTAAGGAGAGTGGAAAGGTTACAAGAGGATGAGAAAAAGGCAGAGTATAAGAGAGAAGTGGAGGAACGACTGGGCAAATATGAACTGGAGCAGATGGGGGACGTGGAAGGTGTGTGCATGATATTTACAGAAGAAATATGTGCAGGATGTGATGTGGTGTGTGGGATGAAGAGAAGACGGAGGGGTGTGCAAGGAACAGCGTGGTGGAATGAAGAGGTGAGACAGGCTGTGGCACAAAAGAAGAAAGCATACAATGAATGGATGAGAAATAGGGGCGTGAAAGAAGTTGAGAGGCGGAAGAGAGAGTTATATGTAGAAAGAAAGAGACAGGTGAAAAGATTAGTAAGAGAGAGTAAGAAGAAAGCGGATGAGGAATTTGGAAGGAACTTGAGTGTAAAGTGGAGGGACTGTAAGAAAATGTTCTGGAAAGAGGTGAAAAGAGTAAGACAGGGTGGAAGTGAAGTTAGCAGGGGAGTCAAAGATAAAAATGGTAGATTGCTAGTGGAGAAGGGAGAAAAAGTGAGCAGATGAAGAGAACACTTTAAGGAACTGTTGAACATAAAGGATGGAAGTAATGTGAGTATAAGTGGCTGGGGAATGGCTGGGAGAAGGAGGGAGGTGAGAAGACAGGAAGAAATCGGTAGGATAGAAGTTGTGGAATAAATGAAGAAAGTTAAATTGGGGAAAGCCCCAGGAATTGATGGAGTGTGTGGTGAAATGCTGCAGTATGGGAGAGAGATAGTAGTAGAATGGATGTGGAAAATGTGCAGATTGGCCTGGGAGGAAGGTAGAGTCCAGGAGGATTGGAAGTCAGGTATAATTATTCCCTACAAAGGAAACGGGGAAAAAGAAGTGTGTGGAAATCATAGGGGAATCTTTCTTCTTATTATAATAGGAAAAGTGTATGGTAGGATAGTTAATGTCATAGTTAGAGAAGAACAGAGGAATTAGTTGGAGAAGAACAGGGGGGCTTTAGGAAGGGAAGAGGTTGTGTAGATCAGATATTCATTCTTAGATCTTTAGTAGAAAAGTTTCTAGAGAAGGGAAAGAAGTTGTATGCGGCTTTCATGGATTTGGAGAAAGTATATGACAGGGTGGACAGACAAGTATTGTGGAAAGTATAACGAATATATGGAGTAGATGGGAAGTTGTTGAATGCTGTGAAGAGTATGTATGATGGTGCTAAGGCTGCAGTGCGTGTGGATGGTGAACCGAGTGAATTTTTCTCTTTGAAGATTGGGTTGAAACAGGGATGTGTCATGTCTCCATGGCTGTTCAATCTGTACATGGATGGGGTAATAAAAGAGGTAGAAGGTAGGGTAGTAGATGTTGGAGTAGCCCTGGTGATAGAGGGTAGTGTTTGGAAACTATCTGTACTGTTGTTTGCAGATGATACTGTGTTGTTAGGTGAAGATGAAGGAGAGCTGCAAGGCTTGGTGGATGAGTTTGGGAGACTGTGTAAGAAACGGAATCTAAAGATGAATGTAGGGAAGAGTAAAGTGATGGTCACTGAGAGAGGTGAAGTCAGTGAATGTACAGCGAGGTTGGATGGTAAGGAATTGGAAAATGTGAGTACGTTTAAGTACTTGGGTAGTGTGATGAGTAAGGATGGAGGTTTGGAGGGTGAAGTGCTTGAAAGGGTACAGCAGGGAAGAAAGGTTGCTGGCTCCTTGAAAGCAGTGATAAGAAGCAGGGAAGTGAGCATGGAAGTGAAAAAGTTACTACATGACAGTATTGTGATACCAACTCTAACATATGGAAGTGACGCTTGGACATTGCTGGAAGGACACAGGTCAAGAATGAGAACAGTGGAAATGAGTTATTTAAGAGGAGCCTGTGGAGTCACATGGAGAGACAGGCTGACAAATGAGGATATAAAGGAGCTTTGTGGTGTAGATGTGGATGTGATAGGAAGCATTAGGAGGAATACACTGAGGTGGTTTGGCCATGTGGAGAGGATGGAGGGTGAAACAAAGACAAAGAGAGTGTATGTGAATGAGGTGGAGGGGGGAAGAGGAAGGGGGAGCCCGAGGATGAGATGGAGGGATGGGATGGAGAGGAATATGAGAGATGGGGGTGTGAGTTGGGAGCGGGGCAGTGAAATGGCGGGGGACAGGGCGACGTGGAGGCGATTTGTTTGTGGCCACCCCGAACGGGATTGAGGCGTCTGGCAATAGATAGATAGATAGATAGATAGCATGATATACAGATGTAGGAATCTACATTATCATATCTATACCCAGACTCAAATATGAAGTCCGTCTGGGTGGGGCCCGCACGGGAATTTTCCTCTCTACAGGTCTGCTAAACCTATTCTCTCTCTCTCTCTCTCTCTCTCTCTCTCTGACTGAATTGACTGAGATAGTATATATATATATATATATATATATATATATATATACATAAGTTTTCTTTTCTTCTATATTGTTTCGACTTTTTTGCCATACCACCTCTGAGGTAAAAGTCTTGGCTGGTTTCTTTTATAGAGGTTTCCCTTTTAGGCTTAAGTCCTCTCTCTGGTTTTTAATTAGACAATTCATCATTTGAGTTTTCTGATATGTTGATTAAGAATGAATCCACGAAATGGTCGACTGCTACGTCTTCCTGTGAATCTTCTTCTTGCAGATGTTCAGCACGCTGCACTGCTTTCATACAGTTATGCGGTGTGACTTGATTCAGAGCTTCTTTAGCAAGAAGTTTAAGATCAGCCATTTTGAAGTTGTTCGCCTTGGCTATATAGGTCTTCACTTGAGCCCAAATGAGCTCAATAGGGCTGTACTGACAATGGTATGGTGGTAATCTAATGACCCGATGCCCTGCTTCTTCAGCAGTTGTGTCAGTTACATACTTTGTGCCAGTATGAAACTTTCTGTCAAGTTCATACGGCTCGTGTTTTAATAAAGTGTCGCTGAGCTGTACTCCCTTTTTTATAAGCCAGTTCCTTATGTCCGATTTTCTCTAGGACGAGTTTTTTTTTTTTCGAGTTGGACTTAATGACAGGAAGCATTATCCATAACAATTACAGAGTTTGGTGAAATGTTTGGTAGCAATTGATTCCTGAACCAGTCTTCAAAAAGTGTTGAATTCATCTGATTATGATAGTCCCCATCATTTTTTGCTTGAAATATCAACTCAGCATCGTTAACAAAACCATTTCTCATTCCAGCATGCACAAAAATGAAACGACTCCCTTTTCCAGTCGGTTGCTGTATTCCTGTGGCTTGTGAGGATGTAGTGTCAGTCCAAAATTTTCCAGCTGTATAATTTTGGTTCATCCAAGTTTTGTCAAGATACACAATGTTCTGGGAAGAGTCTTTGACGTGCCGTATTTCTCTAAAAAATCTGGTCCGAGCTGCTGCAACATCGCTCCTTTCCATAAGGAACTTTCGGCCATCAACTTTTGCAAATTTGAAATTCATCTGCAAGAGAATCCTACGAAGAGACTCGTTGCTTCCGTTGAAAGATATGTTTTCCTTGAGTTCTTCGTTAATTTTGTGCAATGTAGGGATTTCATGCCTTTCATAGAATCCCAGGACAGTAACTGTTCTCCTGACTACACGCTTTTTGAAATCGTCGAGATTCGTTACAGTTGCACTGCGCTTCTTTGTTGGTGACGAGAATGCAGGCTGTTCTTTCACACAAGCTTTATCAAATTTAGAGCAGATGCTTTGGACTGTTTTTTCGCTAACGTTGGTCGCCTTGGCTGTGTGAGCAACTGCTCTTGAAGGTGGGAACATAAAGTCTTCAATAGCCTCTTCTTCTACAAAATACTTGTTCACATTGTAAATAAGTTCTTTCTCCCGACTTTGGAGCACACGAGATCGAGTCGGAGTAGCTGCCATCGTGGGTGGGGATCAGGGAGGAAGTGACCTGTCACCTGTAGTCTGAGGTGGTGACATACATAGTGTCCTTGACCTCTGGCAACGTCGGAAAGCGACGTTGTCACGTGGTGTGGAATTTATATAAATCATTGCTATTATCCTAAAAAGCGACACATTCATAGCATATATAGCCTTATTTAATATATTTAATAAGTACAGATTATTTAATACACAATTTCAAATAGTAAATAGCTGGCATATGACAGAGAGAGAGATAGGTACTGAGGTTGATGCAGCAGAGCAGTAGAGAGGGAAATCCCCATGCGGGCCCCACCCAAACGGACTTCATATTTGAGTCTGAGTATAGATAGTATAATAGATAGGAACACCAGTCAAGGTGCACATAATGTAGATTCCTACGTCTGGCCATTATACTATGAGTTGTATTATTATAATATGGAGTCCTGACTTCGCTCGGTCACGCCAGCTGGCGATCCTCCGACAGCATTCATCATGGACATACTCTAATCTATTAATACATAATATTGATTATAATATTGAATAGTGATAATATTTATGACTACTGTAATGACCTAATAATATTCTAGAAACATATTACATTGTAAACATACTGTATACATACTGGAGCAAATGTACTATAGTTTAACTGAGTATGAAATATTGTATAACATATTGTAAAATGTGTATGTATAACAAGCACATATACGCCAAAAATAGCCAAAGGTAAGATTATAGTAAGAGTTACTAATAAATTTGTATTTTATATATATATATATATATATATATATATATATATATATATATATATATATATATATATATATATATATATATATATATATATATATATAATATTAATTCAAATGTTGTCCCCCTTTTATTTATTTTTTTAAAAATAAAATTAACAATATTTACAAAATATTTAAACTTCATTCAGGGGGTCTCGCTTGAATGTTTATGCTTCCTCCAGTAAATACTGACTCCAAGTTTGCAATTCTTGCCTGCATTTTGTGCAATGCGAACAGCACTACTTACTGCAAATACAATAGAGAAGATTATAAGGACAGTAGGTGCAGGGCTATAAACACAATATGCATTGAACATACTCAAACTAATCTTTCCAGGGCTTCATGTTTCATTAATTAGTTGCATAGTTTCAAACATAGGTGAAGTCAACTTAATACTTGTGCTCATGATTAAGTCCATATTAGGTAGAGGGTGGATATATCTGTGTGTATGACTGAGGATGGCATAGTGATTGATTGTGGATAAAGTGGACATGGATGGTGTAAGTACTGCACAGTAGTCTAGTGCTATGTATAATACTGATGCTAAAGTATGAGATGGTGGTATATGTGGACAGATTATGTACACTGATGTATTATGAGCGAAGTAAAAAAACTGTGAGTGTCCGAAGCGCTGATGGTGTATAAGCTTATCTGGAGCAAAAGTGAAGTTCCAATGGTGATGAATGTCGTGATTTCTTATGATAGCCATTTCACAAGGAACTGTTCCAGTAGTCTGAAACGTGAAGATGTATGCAGGACAAAGGTGAACAGCATGTAAGGATGTACAGCACTTTCGTTCAATTGTTGATTCACTGGCGAAAGTGACAGTGTTCCGTCTCTTGGAGACCATGATGAGTTCGGTGTTTGTGTTGATGTTGATGATGAACAAAATGTCTTTATTCTTAGAAGGGAAGGGGTAAATTTGATACACCGTGAACAGGTCGTCAGTTATGAATGGTACATGAACTACTACTGATGTTCGTGTTAGTGCTGCTTCTAAATAAAGATAATATAAACATGAAATCTCTAACCCGGAACAAAGGCTTCAAGCCATGTGTATGTATGCCTTGACTAATTATCTGACGTAGCTCATGAACTGGAAGTAGGTCAGTTGTGATCCTACCATTACCAGCATTTGCAGTTCATAAGTGCCCTGTAACGAACTCTAGTGTTATCTGGCTGGAGTATAATTGTGTCAATATATTCCGCGATGATGGAGAAGTGTTGGAAAAGTGTTATGTTCCCTTCCATGGCATTTGTTTTGTCTACACTCTGCTGAGTTATACTTTCTGCCTTTTTTAGATTTTTCATGATTGTCTTCATTGCTGAGTTTTCTCCGGCGACGAACTTGTTTTGGTATGTTAGTACCTGAGCTATTTTATTAAAATTGTTGTTTGTTTCTTGAAAGTCTTCCTCTGTAGTCAATCCAAAGATGTTCCCAAGAATTGCACCACCCAGGTCAAACAAACCGTGCCTTTGGCGAGTATGTGTGAAGTTCGTGTCACTCAATATCTCAGTTCCATGAGATGGGAGATCTTGGACCTTGATTAACTTACCCTGTTCTATCTTCCATTTCGCTAACTTCACTATTTCAATCACTTCCTTTGCGTTATGTGTTTGTGAAACATAGCCTTCTGTCATGAAGTCCAGGGTTCTCATTGGTTTGGCAATGTTCTCTAAATAAATAGGTATTTCATATAAACAGTCTAAGCTTATTTATTTCAGTACTCATCACATCTTTCACAACTGACGTCATGGCCATTGGAGCTATGAGGCATCCTTGCCGTGCTATATGTTGAGGGTCTATATCCTCTTGCTATGTAGAGGAGAATCCATGGTATAAGTCCCTTCACTGTTACCTACCCAAAAATAAAAATCCATTGTTTTCCTAATCCGGTCATGCTGTGGTCGATGATAGTGATGATTTGAGTTACGGTTGGCCAACAGAGAACAATCAGTTGCTTGTTATTTCATTTATAGAAGGAGTTTAAATCGATATCTAAATCATGTGAATGTTGTACTGCTGCGTTTTTAGGAACAGTTGCCCATATGTTTGTTTGTTTGGTTTGCGACCTTAATTTGTTTTTGTAATTATTGTTGTCTTCTAGATTGGTTTCATGAGTAATATTCGGTTTTTCGGTGGTGTAAGAGGTAGTATAATTGATGGCTAATTCTCTTGGTACCCGTTTTATATGAATTTGTTTTTCTTCGCCACTTGACAGTGACCTAATTACAACTTTGTTTCCTGTCTTACTGATTACTCTGTATGGGCCCTCAAGTTTCGGGGATAATTTATTGTCTCTCGTATGAATGATACCATTGACAATTTCTCCTAAGCCAATAGGCGATTCTTTCGCATTTTTATTAAATGCCTCCGTCATTTCTTCCTTGGACATCGATAATTGTTTTTTTATCACTTTTTTGTGTATATCCTGGAATTCACGTAAACGGAGTTTAGGGTAATCATCATAGTTGTATGTGGGCTGATTTTCACCTTCTAGAGTTTCATATGGTAATTTTTTATCTGTCCCATGTATAATGACATGTGGTGTGTCTCCTACAGACTTATTTATAGATCCATTATTTGATGCTTCTACTCTGGGAATCCAATCATCTCTGCTTGCATAATTTTCATGGAAAATGTGTCATAGTACATCTAATACTTTTTTGTTTTGTCTTCTACTAACCCATTGGATGCTGGGTGACGGGCTAAAACGTTAACCTTTTTTATATTATATTGTTTACATATTTCTTGTAAGATATCGGAATTAAATTCACCTCCATTATTTGCTTATTAGTACTTTTGGGGTAGGGAAGCAACACATTACATTATCTATTATTGCCTTTGCTACTGTTTCTGCTGTTTTATCCTTAACTGCGGCTAAGATTAAATAGCGGGAGAAATGATCCGTTACTACGAATAGGTATTGGTTATTATTTTATAATAACGGCAACTTGAGTAAATCAACCGCGACAACGTCCCAAGGTTGATGTGGTACAGGGTAGTTACCTATGGGTGCGGGTGTGATTGGGTACCCTTTGTGTTTTGCACATGATTTGCATCTGTCTATATGATTGTTTATATCTTTTCATTATGATGGCCAGTAATATAACAGCTGGGCTTGTTTAAATGTCCTGTCTTTTCCCGGATGTCCTGCATGTGGACTATCGTGTATCGTTCGTAATACTTGGGGTATCATGTCGTTAGGGACCACTAATTGTTTATTATTTCTTTGGCATTCCAGTTGTTCCGGCTTGATCCTGTATAAGGCATTATTGATTATTGTGAATTGTTCGAGTGGTATATGTAGCTTGGGTAATTGTATGTCATCTCCACTTTCTAACTTGTATTTAACTTTAGACCACGTTGGATCAAGTCACTGTGCTTTCGCAATTTCATCATGGTTTGGGATGTTTCCTTCGAGATCTAATGCTGCGACAGGAAGATCCTAGATAGTGCATCAGCTACTAGATTCATTTTGCCTTGTATGTAATAAATGTGTACATTGTAGTTTTCAGCTGTACATTTACATCTTGCTCTCTTCCCAGAGAGGAGTTTTTCTTTGAACATATCCACTAGGAGTTTATGGTCGGTGAATAAGTGAATTTCGTAACCATATACCAAATTTCGAAACTTTTGTAATGCAAAGACCACTGCATGTGTCTCTAAGTCTGTAGTGCAATAATTTTTCTCTACTCCTATTATTTGTCTGCTGGCAAATGCAATTGGTTGATTCTTTCCTCTCTTATCTTCTTGCATTAATACAGCCCCTAATCCTTTAACAGATGTGTCTGTGCAAATTATAAACGGTTTTGTCAAATCGGGATAGGCTAAGCATGGTGCATTTGTGAGTTTATCCTTTAATTCATTAAATGCTTGTTTTTGTTCTTCTCCCCATTGGACTGTAGCTTCTTTTTT
Source organism: Coenobita brevimanus (assembly GCF_032717465.1). NCBI lineage: Eukaryota > Metazoa > Arthropoda > Malacostraca > Decapoda > Coenobitidae > Coenobita > Coenobita brevimanus. Next base: position 18,934,515 of record NC_137008.1, on the reverse strand, counting down.
GGGTAATTTGATTGAGGAAAAGCTATATGAGAGAATTGTTGTAAAAAGGCCCTATAATATCCTGTTAGACCTAAAAATTGTCTAACTTCGTCTATAGTAGTTGGTTCAGGGAAGACTTTCACTGCTTGTATTTTATCATTGGATGTGTGTATGCCTTTTGCATTCAGTTTGTGGCCTAAGAATTTTATTTCCTTAAAGCAAATTTTGCATTTAGACAGTTTAATTTTTAAACCAGCATCACCAAGCTTTTGTATGAGTTGGTCTCATTTCTCGAGATGTTCCTTTATGTCGTTAGTTGTGATAATTATATCATCAAGATAGACGAATACTCCTTGTCTTAGGATTCTGGACAATATGTAATTCATCAAACATTGAGAAGTGCCTGGTGCTGTCTTCAATCCCACTGGTATTCTTTTGTATTGATAATGACCTATATTTGTGGAGAAGGCAGTGTATTTACGTGAATCCACATCTAATGGTATTTGGTAGTATACATTAAACAAAAATATCGTGGAAAATACATTATTTTCTGGTCCAATATTTTTTAGGACGTCACTAAGCAATGGCATGGGAAACCAGTCTGGGATTGTGTGATTGTTTAGTTTACGGTAATCTACTACCGCACGCATTTCTACATATCGTTTGGGCACGAAAAATAATGGGGCATTCCATGGGGAGACTGATGGCTCAATAATGCCAATTTTTAGCATTTGGTCGACATACCTGTTTGCAAGTGTAAGTTATGATTGTGGGACTCCATAGGCAGGTACAAAAATCAGTTGTGTGTCTGGGTGCACGTTAATTTTGTGAGTAATCAGGTTAGTACACCCTAATTGTTCTCCAGGTAATGCTACCGTTTGCCTATGTTTTTGCAACAGTTTTAACAAATTGGTTTCTTCATCAAATTCACCTGAGTGAATTAAATTCTCTTTTATGCTTTTTTTTATCTGTAGATATCCCCCTTGGGGATAGGGTTTTTTTCAAGAATACTCCCCCAGTATGCCTGCTTTTCGTACAAGGCGACTGAAAGGGTTGGCAGAGGGTTAGTGCCCCTCCCTGGAAAACAACTATGGTCAGACTCAAATATGAAGTCCGTTTGGGTGGGGCCCGAGAGGGGATTTCCCTCTCTACAGCTCTGTCGCATCAACCCCAATACCTATCTCTCTCTCTCTCTCATATGTCAGCTATTTACTATTTGAAATTGTATATTAAATATTCTGTACTTATTAAATATATTAAATAAGGCTATATACTGTAGTGCTATGAATGTGTCGCTTTTTAGAATAATAGCAATGATTTGTATAAATTCCACACCACGTGACAACGTCGCTTTCCGACGTTGCCAGAGGTCAAGGACACTATGTATGTCACCACCTCAGACTACAGGTGACCGGTCACTTCCTCCCTAATCCCCACCCACGATGGCAGCTACTCCGACTCGCTCTTGTGTGCTCCACAGTCGGGAGAAAGAACTTATTTACAGTGTGAACAAGTATTTTCTAGAAGAAAGATCAGAGAGACGACTTATGCCTACTGGGGAAACCTCTGTAAAAAAAACGCACCAAGACTTTTACCTCAGTGGTGGTGTGGAAAAAAGGTCGAAACAATATAGAAGAAAACAAAACTTATAAATATATAAAAACTTTCTCATCAATCAACTGAGAGAGAGAAAGAGAGAGAGAGAGAGAGAGAGAGAGAGAGAGAGAGAGGAGGTTTGGCTGAGCTGTAGAGAGGGAAATCCCCGCACGGGCCACACCCAAACGGACTTCATATTTGAGTCTGACCATAACTAAAAAGACGAACAAGAAGCCTCGGACAAGGACTGACTAAAAGATGACGACCAAGGACCGGACAAAGGACATGGTGATTACAACATGGAATGTACGAGTGGATGGAGTGATTGGTCAGTGGGGTGTGCCAGCTGAAGTAGATGGGAATGGTAGTGCTTTGGTGGACATCTGTGCTGGTAAGGGGTTGGCAATAGCCAACACCTACTTTCGGCATAAGATGATCCACTGGTATACATGGAAAGTAATGAGGAGGATGGATGGTGAACTTGTTGAACGAAAGGCAATGTGTGTGGATGAGCGAATGAGAAGACAAGTGTTGGATGCAAGAGTGTGGAGAGGGTGGGGGAATGGAGTCTCGGACCATCACTTAGTGATGGCCAAGATAAAGCTGCAAAGAAAATGGTTAAGGAGACAAAGGGAAAGACAGGAGGAAACAGCTCCTGTGAGAAGAGTGGAGAATTTGCAAGATAGTGAGAAAATGGCAGAGTATAAGAGTATTGTGGAAGAAAGATTGGGAAGGTATGAGCTAGAGCAGATGGAAGGGGTGGAAGACGTATGTAAGATATTCATGGAAGAGATAGGCACAGCGTGTGAGGTGGTTTGTGGAGTGAGGAGGAGATGCAAAGGTGTGCAAGGGACAGCATGGTGGAATGATGAGGTGAAACAAGCTGTGGAACAAAAGAAGAAGGCATATAGCGAATGGTTAGCGAGTAGAGGTAGGGGAGAAGATGAGAGAGAGAAGAGAGAGGTATATGTGAGCAGGAGAAGAGAGGTGAAGAGACTGGTGAAGGAGAGTAAGAAGAAAGTGGATGAAGAGTTTGGGAGGAATCTGAGTGTGAAATGGAGGGAGAGTAAGAAATTGTTTTGGAAGGAGGTAAAGAAAGTAAGGCAGTGTGGAAGGGGATATAGTAGGGGAGTGAAAGATAGGAATAATTGATTGTTGGTGGAGAAGAGAGAGAAATTGAGGAGATGGAAGGAGCACTTTGAGGATTTGTTGAATGTAGAGAGTGAGAGCAATGCAAGTATAAGTGGTTGGGGAATGGCTGAGAGAAGAGGAGACGAGAGGAGGGAGGGTGAGATCAGTAGGGTGGAAGTAGTGGAAGCAATGAAGAAGATCAAGAAGGGAAAGGCCCCAGGAATTGATGGAGTGTGTGGTGAAATGCTGAGGTATGGGGGCGAGATTGTTGTGGAGTGGATATGGAAGTTGTGTAGATTGGCTTGGGAAGAGGGAAGGGTTCCAGAGGACTGGAAATCAAGCATAATTGTTCCTTTATACAAAGGATAAGGGGAGAGAGAAGTATGTGGTAACCATAGGGGTATTTGCCTTCTTAGTGTGACTGGTAAAATATATGATAGAATACTCATTGATAGGGTTAGGCATATGACAGAGGAGCTAGTTGGAAAAGAACAAGGGGGATTTAGGAAGGGAAACTGGTGTGTAGATCAGATATTTGTTCTAAGATGTTTAGTGGAGAAGTATCTAGAGAAGGGAAGGAAAGTGTATGCTGCCTTCATGGACTTGGAAAAAGCTTATGACAGAATAGATAGGCAAGGTATGTGGAAGGTATTAAGAATATATGGGGTGGAGGGGAAATTGTTGAATGCTGTGAAGAGTATGTACGAAGGAGCTAGGGCTACGGTGCAAGTTGGTGGTGAGCTGAGTGAGTTCTTTGATCTCAGTGTGGGACTGAAACAGGGTTGTGTGATGTCCCCATGTCTGTTTAACATATACATGGATGGGGTTATAAAGGAGGTGCAAGGTAGGGCAGTGGATGTGGGGGTGGCTCTAATGAATGAGGGTGAGATTTGGAAGATTCCTGTGTTGCTGTTTGCTGATGATATAGTATTGTTGAGTAAAGATGAATGGGAGTTGCAAGGTTTGGTGAATGAATATGGGACAGTGTGTAGGAGGAGGAAGCTGAAAGTCAATGTAAACAAAAGTAAAGTTATGGTGTTTGAGAGGAATGAAGTCACAGAATGTACAGTGAGGTTGGATGGTGAGGATATGGAGAATGTGAGTGTATTCAAGTACTTGGGTAGTGTGATGAGTAAGGATGGAATTTGGGGGGATGGAGTGCGTGAAAGGGTACAGCAGGGAAGGAAGGTTGTTGGTTCACTGAAAGCAGTGATGAGCAATAGGGAGGTGAGTATGGAAGTTAAGAAGTCACTGCATGATAGTATTGTGATCCCTACCCTGAAGTATGGAAGCGAGGCGTGAACCTTGCAAGAGGGGAACAATTCAAGAATGAGAGAAGTGGAAATGAGTTACTTGAGAGGAGCATGTGGAGTGACATGGAGGGACAGGTTGACGAATGAAGAAGTGAAGGAACGTTGTGGGGTGGATGTGGATGTGATTGAGAAGATAGGAGAAATACACTGAGGTGGTTTGGACATGTGGAGAGAATGGAGAATGAAAGACTGACTAAGAGGGTGTATGTTGGTGAGGTGGAGGGAGGGAGAGGGAGGGGTAGACCGAGGATAAGCTGGAGGGATGGAGTTGATAGGTATATGAGGGAGGGGGGGTGAGTTGGGGGGAGGGTAGTCAAATGGTGGGTGACAGAACGACTTGGAGGCGTTTTGTTCGTGGCCACCCTTTGCGGGATTAGGGCGTCGGGCTATAGATAGATAGATAGATAGACGTGTCCGACTCTGGGCAAAGGCTTCAAGGCCTATTTCTTGGGGGCAGTGACCTATCCCAAGGCCCAGTAGTCCTCCTACACCTCCACATGTCATCACTTCGGCGCTAACACCCATCGTCCATACTGAATACATGCTAGGGCTGTCTCATACAGGACTGGTGTACTGGTATTAGAGGGGGTATTTTATGACATGTTGGAGGGTCATCTGGTAGATCAGGAAAGTCTGCTTTTTAGGAAAAAATCCTTAAACTGTTCCCAGCCCCAGCTGGGATTCGATCCTGGGTCCATTAGGACTACAGGCCGCCTCTCTACCAGTTCAGCCACCGCCTCCTTACAATTGTTTTACATTTGCTGATCCTATGACCTTGGGACTGGTGATGCCTACAGTACGGATCACACCCTTGCGCCTTTTGTTTATCTGCTTTTGTTTTGATATAGCATTCATTCTTTGTGTGTCCTGGGTTTTGGCAATAATTACATAGAATGGACCTGTCTCCCAAATGTGATCTTCGAGATGACTTCCCATATTTAGTGGTGTCTGTGGCGCGACTTCTGCTCGGACTGCGTGCAAACTTGTGTGACTGCTTATGACCTGGTGTTTGAGAACGCTGCCTCGAAGCATGCGGGTGTTTATTTTGTCTGTTTTGGGGTCGCGATCAATTTTGTTCTTTGTTTTAGGTAGTTGTAGCTGTTTTTACAGCTGATGTTGTGTCTGGCACTCTCACTCTAGTAGAATGTGATTGTGTTTCGGTCACCCCTGCTTTGCTACAGTTCATTCTACCTCATTTATAAAGTCTAGCAAGCACATTCCTGGGGTGTAAGGAATCATCTTAGCTATTTTGAGGATCCTGTCAGGTAATTTACACAAGGCAGCTACATAACCAATGATGTCTATGACAAGCGATGGTGGCATCTTTCCATCTCCTGTTATTCAGTTTGAGTTTTCTAAGGTAGCTACTAATGTTCTTTTAATCGTAGAGACATCTGCTGTTATTTCACTTAGCACATGATCTGTAGTGTGCTCCCTTACAAGATCCACAATCTTTTGTAATTCTGGGATTATGCCTGGAAAAAAGTTTATGCCTCCAGAAAATTTTTTCAGGATTTCTGTTTTAAACTCATCATATGTTTTAGCCTTAAGAAGCTTATCTGACCTGAGCAAACCTCCTGTTGGGCATCTCTCCTGATTAATCCAGGAGGAAAATATTGCTATTTTCTCCTGTTCATCCGTTACGTGCCTCTTTACGAAGAGTTGTTCATATTGGTTGATCAAAGACATTACATCAGTGCGATCTTTTTCTGTGCCTGAGAATTTTGGGATGTTTTTATCCTCATGATAAACGTAAACATCAGGTGGGGATGTTTGATCTGTGGTATTGCTTGCGTTATTCCTTTTTTACTGGTTGCTTTGTTAGGTTAACTTGGACTTGTTTATTGTTGTGTGAAGGAATAATGGAATAAGTTTTACCCGAGCGATGGACCCTGTTAAGAAAATTTTCATAGATATGCAAGTCAGAGACAAAGTCCTCACTTGCTACATCAGAGGAAGTTTTCCAATAATCATCATTATCATCAAGAAATGATGTATTTGTTTCTTTGTCTTTAGTTTGTGAAGATTTTGTAGGGTGGGTGTGTTGTCCTGTTGTTCTACTAATTGTGGATCTGCAGTGGCTGCTGACTGTGTATCATCTGTCACTAACACGGGTGGTGATGAAAATATCCCGGTCATATCACTCAGCTAAAATGAACTCATGTTGCTAGGGTATGGTGTTATGAAACACTTCTTTTATCTGTGTCTTAACTGAATAGATGAGTAAATGAGTTGCAATAAATGAAAGATATTAAGTATAAAAAATAAGTAAAGGAGGTGATTGTACCTAATTTAAAGCATTGGGAAGAAATAAGTAAAGTATAATCACACCCACTTGATACAGATGATGTCACTCGGAGAGGCATGTTGATAGAAGATGTCAATCTCGGAAGGTAAGTGCAGTGTTGATAGAAGATCTCACTCTCAGTAATTCTAGGGCTGTGTTGACAGATGATATTACTCCCGGAATTTTCAGGGCTTAGTGATATCAGTGTTGACTAGTGCACAACAGGTTAGTCATAGTCGAACCTCACCATACACATCGAATTCCCACTCAATAGCTCTAGGAAATAAATGAGTATGAGTAGGAATGTGTGAATAATGATGAGTAACGAGCATTGGGTGAGAGGTGCGTGGTTTGCTGCCATCGTCTTGACCTCCTGCGCTCCTGCGTCAGCTTGATGGAGGTAGCAGTGGTTGGAGAGAGCGGTGGTCAGGTGGTTGTTGCTGTGTACTTGCTTGTCGTTTGCATGTTTTGTTATTCCTCACTCGTAACTTGTCCTTCTTATTGTATACTCGATTATGTTTAATTGATTGTAGAAGTGATGGTTTGTAGGTGTTGGGTCATCCGTTACTGCCACCAACAATGATATGTGGTATCTTGACTATATAATATGCAAATCTTGAGATTTGGTTTAGGTATCGTGTAGTCGAAGACAGAAGTTAAAGATGGATACTGGGTCTTGATTGCAGTTTATTATCTTCAAGGAAAAACTTGAGTAGTGTATGTATTACACAGGAACTTAAATTACTAGCTAAGTTCTTGCTGGATCCCTCGTCTCTCTTCCTCTCTCCACAACCTCTCGGTTCTATGGCTAGCCCCTTTCTGACTCTAATTCTTTCTTCCCTGTCTAGGAGGGCTTTGTGTCACGTGTACAACCCATAGGTCTGGGTTCCAGAAGCTTGTGTGTGTCTGTGTGTATGTAGTGCTTCCAGTGCCATAGTGCACGTGTGGCATTCCTTACAGAAATGCTGACACATTTCCTTTCCCACTCTTATCACAAACACATTTCCTTTGGTTAACTCTTACTGACATATTTCCTATTCCCACACCTTCAACGGTGTTCCTATCTATTACACTATCTAGATATGATAATGTAGATTCCTTCGTCTGTCTATCATCCTATGAGTTGTATTATTATAATATGGAGTCCTGACAATACCGCACTTAGTTAATGTTGTCACCACTGTGGAGCACACAGACAATTTCTTCATCAGAAAGAGTCTCTTCTGAGGTTTCACATTCCCCCAAACCACTGGGCAAGTAAGCATATTCCATATACATCTGCCATGCACTCTTCCTTCCCTTCCCTCCAAGGTGATTGGTTGGATCGCAACTTGTCAGTGCATGGAAAAACACCAAATTTAGTCTCAGAGCCAATGGAATGCTGATCATGTAAACTGGAATGTACATCCTCTTCTGTGCCGTGCCTAGATAAAAGACATACAGCCATAACCAGGACATCCGAGTCGCAGCATGCTATAACAACCCGATCAAATCCTTGATCAACGGCATCCTGTGCATGACTTCCTAATGTTTGGCACACAGGTGTCAGACATCCCACTGACTAGTTGTGAAAGTTTCCTGGATATCTTCAAAACCATCAGCTGCTACCAGTTCAGTATTTGCTGTAATTTTACCACACTTACCCATAAGTTCATTGGTGGGGATGGAAGAAAAGTTTGCCTTATTAGCATGTAAACTTATATGCTGCTTCCAGTTCTGAGGAACTTCCGCTGCCCTGTTTTCCACCATTCACCTGACCTGTCTTACTGATCCTGCTTTTGGCTTTGGGGTCTCACTTTTGATGCACAAGCCACTGTACCTGTCAAAAAGCACATCGACTCTTGTGCATGGCGTCTCGTAATTTTTCATTACACTCAAAACAAATATGTCAGCCAAGTCATCAAAGGCCTTTGCACCTGAGGGCTTGCCTATTACATGGACGACCACCTGATGATCTATCTGAACACAAGTTAGTCTTCCAACTATCATTGGCAGCTCAGCCACTACATTTACATCCTTCATGACAATGTCTGCCAGATCAGCTTTGTTTGTCGTCTTGAGCTTCGTATTAGTATCTGTTAAGGAAAGTGGAACAGGACTCTGTTCATGTTCCAAAATGGTCTTGATGTCAATGTCTCGACCACCCTGTAATGCAACAAGAAGTCGCCTGAGAAGTTCTGTGTCTGCCTTCACGATCTTATGCTTGCCATCACCACTTGATACTTTAATGCGTTACATGGTCTCAAGTGTGTTCTCATTGTGCCTTGGTATTTTTGAATGAAAGTCAACAGTCATTTGCTTAAGTCAGGTGTCAACAAATGCCTCAATTTTCTTTTGTCGCAAATCCCTAGCATTCATAATGTCATCAGTCACGTCCTCTGGAGTTATATCAGATGTTATGATAACAACCAAGTCATTAGATGGCCTGTTGAAATATCTGAAGCATTCAAACTCATGAGCCAACTTCATTGTATCTAACTCATCTCGTGCCAGTCCTGGTGGTGCAAACTAGTCCTCCACTAACCTTTGCCACTTAACTGATGTGCTACTGAGCTTGGTATGTTGTGACATGGCAGAATTTGGACCTGGACATCTTGAACAACTTGCCCTTTTCAACCTCTTGGTGGAATAAAGGTGCTGTTTGTGGTAGTTGTCGGATGTCAGCAAGGTATGTTGTGCCCCCTCGTGCATAACTGGTGTGCTCATAATGAGAGAAGAAAAGCAACATTATTGAAAATGATTCAAGATGAGGTTGCCAGTTACCCTCACGATCTGCATGTATGAATCTTAGATGGCTGGAAACCATGGACATGTATTCTATCCAAGTTTGTACATCTTTTTGTCCGCATTTGACTTATCAAAATCATCCATTAAATCCAACCTTCTCATCAGTTCCACAAGACTTTGATAGTCATAGTTGTCTATCTGGTCAAGAGATGTCAGTACTGCTACCACGTCCTTTGCCGTGCACTGTACTTGCTCAAGGATAGGTTTTCCCCAACCCACGTTATAAATTTGGGCCACAGCTTCCTCCAAAGAGCTTCCAACGTAAGTTTATGTTGCCGAACTGCTTTCTTGTATGATTCGCCTGTCATCATTCCGTCGGCTATTCACTCGCCAAATGATCCACTTTCAACACATTATCCTTTAAACTAGAACATTGCTTGTGTTGCACAACGGCTTTCATAAAGTTCATGGCTGAATGAAATCGTCCTAGATGCACAACAACATCTTGAAAATCAAAGAAGTTTGCCCAGACGACTTCTTTTGCCCTGCAGTATAGGCCTGGTCAAAGGTTATGACCGTAATGGGAACGTTGAAGGTTTTGACAGTATACCTGCACTGGGCTATGATTGGGTAGATGGTGTCCATTTCATCAGCTGGGATAGGTAGGATGGGCAATTGGGTATATCACCAAGCGTCAACACCTCAGATTTCTACTGGGACATGGTTTCTTCTTTTCTTTGTAAAGAGGACAGGGATTGACTGCCTATCTCTTGGTCCCCAATGAGGGTATTTTCATCAAACTTAAAAAATAAAAAATCCATATTAATACTCTCTCAGACAAATGTTTTAAAAACAAAATAGTCATACAGATTAAAGTTTTCTGAGTGGTCGAACAAAAAGAGGCTCAAATTCCGGGGGGTACAGGGGTCACCTGATCATTTGACCTTTGGCAACCTGATTATACAATTAATCAAAATAATGTTCAATGCATCTGATAGTGGACATTCTCAGTTACAAAATGAGGTATAATTTATTCATTTGCCATCAGTTATAAAAATGTTACAACACATTATAATTACCCATACCGCAAAGTTCTGAATTTTGTCAAAACTGCAAATTTATGAGAAAGGGATTAAAATACGACCCTAATGGAAAAATCCAGGGTGGCATCGACCCTGGCTTTATATCTCATCCTATGGCCTAACCATCCACGGTGGATGCCTGCTTCAAACACAAAATGATTTTAAATTTCTATCCAGGCATCGTTTTTGGACTTGGCCTCTCTACTAAAGCTCATGCTGGAGCATGCTGAGTGAGCTGGCAACCCATCTGACGAGCAGGGAGCCTGGGTAACAGCCTGTCTCTTCCACTAGGTAAATACTACGCTCACAACATCATTAGGAACAATATAACAATTCACTGGTGTGATTAAATACAGCTAACATACTAAAATGACAGTAGAAAAATATTCTTTATGAAAACTGACCTTCTCAAAGCATAGTTTTCATGCTCCTGTCAAAAATGCATTTTCTGACAATTATTTCTCCAAAACTGCACCAATTAAAAAAAAATCCATGGGTAGATGTGCATTGCAATTTCCTAACAACCATAGTTGCGGCACATGACTCTGAGGTTGTAATTATCATACCCTGGCAACTTACCATTCAAAAGTGCATCCGATTTTGTATCATTTTGTACACGAATCATATTATAATGCACGAATATATTATACATGAATATCATTATACATGAACATATTATATACGAATCACATGTGTCTCACATCATACACGAAATGAGATGCACTTTTGAATGGTAGGTTGCCAGGGCACGATAATAACAACTTCAGAGACGTGCATCGCAACTATAATAAACATTTCATGGAAATCTGTAACAATGATCAAAAGTGGCATTTCGCTGCATCACGAGGGATGTTTGCACAACCCCTCGCCGCAGTGCATGAGTTAACCCTCCCTGTGCCAGTGACATACGTGTACGTCGGCCCCTATATGCTCGGACAGTGACAGCAACATACATGTACAACGGTGATTTTATATATTTGCCAAAACTCGATATTTCAAATTAGGCGCCAAAAAATCGGCTGGGATAGTCCCATGCCTCTCTAGGCCTCACACAGGTATGAGTCATCACCACACACCTGGGCCCACGTGGGAGCCCACCACGTCAGTCTGATTTTGACAGTCAGTGAGTGGGGATCGTGGTGCGTTGTGGCCTAGCCCAGCATGAGATTGACTCTCTCCTTGAGGCTTGAAGTCCCCTGTGATGGGGAAAGCGTTTCCCCATTAGATGACGATGTGGCTGACAGGGATTACATTCAGTCAGTTTCAGAATCTAGCAGCAATGAGGAAATACCATCCCCCAGGAAGGTCAAATATATGAAAGTGATGATGGTATCCTCCCAGGCAGCCCCACCACCACCACCCCTTCCCACAACCCTCCGCCGCCCTCGATCCTATGACGATTCCTCTAGTAAGGATGAATATCAGGAGGATCCTAGTGCTACTTACCGTCTTCCAAAATGGGTTGGATCCCCCCATAAAGGGCTGAGGGCCAGGGAGGATGTTCAAAAAAAACAAAACAAGGTGAGTAGTGCTTTGTTTTACGCTCACGGCATGAGGAGGACCGGGCCCCCACTGACCTCACAAAGGCCTGAGTCACCTCAGCCCAGCACCTCTGGAACACGTGACCTTCCCCATGGAAATTCCCCACCTCATTTTGGTGCTTCCTCCTCCCTCATTGGTAGCATGGGGATGAAAGGAAAGGGGAAGTGGAAAGGAAAAGGGAAAGGTATGGGGAAAAAAGGTGATAGTCGGGAGGAAGGTGAGGATGCGAAAAATATTCCGCAGGTGTCTTCCAGTTTTCCTCCCCATCCTGACGATAGGGACGGTGGTGGTAATGGTGGAGATAGTGAAGCAGAGGATGAAGTGTCATGGGAGTGGAAGGATGGAAGCAAATTTTTTCCCATTCACTAACCATTTACTCGTGGGGACATGGCAGGCTGTACTGTTCCAGAGTTGAACCATTCCTTTAGGAGGATCGATTTCTTCAAAACCTACTAAAATAGAGAGTTGGTTCTCAGAAACTGCATATCACAAAGACCACTGATTACTGCAGTAAAAAATGTGTGCACATTTGGAAGCCTGAGGCTTTAATTGATTACAATATCAATATGTGTCAAGTAGACCAGTCAGATGCAATGATATCGAGAGTCGAGTGTGCAGGCCTATGATGAAGTGGCTCAAGACACTGTTCTTTCACCTGCTGAATATAACAGTTTTGAATGCTCACCCCTTGACGCCAGCACCTCAGGATCCAGCAAGACTTTCGAGGACTTCATCAGGGAGCTGTGCAGGGAGCTGATTGACACTCATGGTCGTGATTGTGGCCCTAGAGAGCATTCAACTGCTGGTGAAAATCCCCTTCACCTCAGTGAACGTCATTTCCCAGAGTTAGTGATGGTGCCAGGTGCGAAGAGGAATCCCCAGTGCAGGCGTCACGTGTGCCAACACAGCACAGTATGGCCAGGAACACAGTGAAAGGACACGCGTTCCCAGTGTGTAGGGTGTGATGTAGGAATGTGCCTCACACCCTGCTTCAAAGAATACCACACCCTACTCCACTTCTGAACTGTGTGGTGTGTGTGCGATAAAAGAAGCAGGTGAAATGTATATAATTGTAAATAATATGTTGATAATTATCTCATAAGTAAGTGTAATATCATAAGAAACTAGTGTTAGTGATATTATAATAGTAAGTGAAGTAAAATAATTTAGTTACATATGTGTGTGAGTGTGTGTGTGTGTGTGTGTGTGTGTGCGTGCAAGAAAATATACTAAGTGAAAGGACACGGCACGAATATCTTGCTGTGCAATAAAAGAGAATGGTAGTAAGTTGAGTGTGAGAAAAAACACACCAAGAGTGCACAGACTATGAAAAAAGTTATAAGTTATGTGGAAAACACATATAATGTACAGTATACTACGTGTGGGCACAGACTTTCTACCTCAGAAACGTAGAAGGAGAACTATCACGGACATTATATGGGCAATCCAACTCACTCACTCGCTTGTCATAATGCACCAACATACATAACTATGCTTGGGAACACTTCCTATATCATCTGTATACCCAACAAGAGTGTCCTTGGCTCGAACAGCATATTTACTGATGAAGAACATCCAAAGCTTCTGCCTCCTCTCGCTCTGTGGCGGTGGCAGGTGGTGTCTATGGGCGTTACTCCAAAGTTTTCAGCCGACTACTCATGGAAAATCGACCTCAAAATCGACCTAAATGGCCTCTGTGAGTACTTTTATGGTTGTTCTCCATGTTTTCTCATCATTTCTAACCTACCTGGCAAAAAAAAAAAAAAGTCAAAAAATTGGCCGGCACCACAGCACTAGGAGGGTCCAAAGTCTGCTAGCATGTGGCTGGTTAATCCTTCATGGAAAATTAGGTGACATCCGGAATATGCGGAAAAGTCTTTTTTTTTTTTTTTTACCCATTTGAGGTCAAGCCCACTGCTCTTGTCCATGTTACCTTTGAACTTCACAGTCTATAAGTCCAACAGACTTGGTGGCTTTAGCATAAATTGTTCATGGAAACTTAGGTGACACATGCAATGCCCAGAAAAGTTAGAATTTTTGACCCCAGGCAAGGTGAAGGTCACTAACGTTGTGTATGTCACCTTGGGTCATGAAAGTCTATACATTCACAATGCCTTGTGGTTCTAACTTTAGTCTTTCACAGATAATTAGTTGACATTCATAACATCCGGAAAAGTCCCAATTTTTTTTTTATCCCAGGCGAGGTCAAGGTCGCTAATCTTGTCTACGTTACCTTGGGTCATCACAGTCTGTAAGTCCACAAAGTTTAGTGGCCATAGCTTTAATCGTTCATAGAAAATTAGGTGATATCCGGAATATCTGGACCCCAGCAGTCTCAAACAATAACCAACTAATTAAAAACATACTCGATTCCTGTCTGCAGCCACCCTAAGGTTCTTTTCCAGTAAAGTTTCAGCTTCCTAGACTGAGCTGCTCTTGAGTTAGAGTGGCTGACACTTTCCTTTGTTTCGGATAATATCTGGGGATCTGGTTGATGAACTGCCACCATATTTGGCCAAAAGAAACGGACAGTTGTCCAACTAAGTTGACCCAGTTGAAAGCTCTTAGCCAAATAGCATTTGAAATTTTGCGGTTTTAAAAAAGTTAGATTAATAATAACAATAATAATAGTAATCATAATAATAATAATAATAATAATAATAATAATTAATCTTCTTCTTCTTCTCCTTTCGGCTCTCCCCTTAGGGGTCGCCACAGCGGATCACCCGTCTCCATCTTACTCTGTCTTCAGCATCTTCTTCTCTTGCACCTACCACCCGCATGTCCTCCTTCACTACATCCAAAAACCTTCTCTTTGGCCTTCCTCTCTTTCTCCTGCCTGGTAACTCCATTTCCAGCATCCTCCTCCCGACATACTACTCATCCCTCCTCCGCACATGTCCAAACCATCTCAGTCTCGCCTCTCTAGCTTTGTCTCCAAACTGACTTACGTGCGCTGTCCCTCTAATATGTTCATTTCTAATTTTGTCCAACCTCGTCACTCTTAGTGAAAAAAGCAACATCTTCAATTCTGCTACCTCCAACTGTGCCTCCTGTCTTTTTGTCAGTGGTACTGTCTCCATTCTGTACAACATGGCTGGCCTCACTACAGTCTTATAAACTTTCCCTTTCATTTCTGCAGAGACCCTTCTGTCACAGATCACTCCTGTCACCTTTCTCCACCTACTCCATCCCGCCTGCACTCTCTTTTTTACCTCTCTACCACACTCTCCGTTACTTTGTACAATTGACCCCAAGTATTTGAATTCACCTACCTTTGCCACCTCTACACCTTGCAGCCTCATGGTTCCCTTGTCATTTCTTTCATTTACACACATGTACTCAGTCTTGCTTCTGCTTACTTTCATTCCCCTTCTCTCCAGTGCATATCTCCATCTCTCAAGCTCTGCCTCAGCTTCCTCCCAGCTCTCACTACATATCACAATGTCGTCCACAAACATCATTGTCCACGGAGGCTCCTGTCTAATCTCATCTGTCAATCTGTCCATCACCATTGCAAACAAGAAGGGGCTCAAAGTCGATCCTTGATGCAATCCCACCTCCACCTTGAAACCCTGTCATTCCTACTGCACATCTCACTGCTGTTACACTATCGCAGAACATGTCCTTCACCACCCTCACGTACTTTTCTGCCTCTCTTGACTTTCTCATACAGTACCACAGCTCCTTTCTCGGTACCCTGTCATAAGCCTTCTCCAAGTCTATAAATACACAATGCAACTCCTTCTGGCCTTCTTTGTACTTCTCCATCACCATTCTCAAAGCAAATATGGCGTCTATAGTACTTCTCCCTGACATGAAACCAAATTGCTCCTCGCAGATCCTCACTTCTCTTCTCAGCCTAGCTTCCACCACTCTTTCCCATATCTTCATCGCATGGCTGATCAGCTTTATACCTCTGTAGTTGCTGCAGCACTGCACAAATCCCTTGTTCTTAAGAATCGGAACTAGAATACTTTTTCTCCACTCCTCTAGCATCCTCACACCCTCCAGGATTTTGTTAAACAATCCGGTAAACCATGTCACAGCCATCTCTCCTAAGCTCCTCCATGCTTCCACTGGTATACCATCTGGGCCCACTGCCTTGCCATCCTTCATCCTCTTCATGGCATTCCGCACTTCCTCTCTGCTGATCTCTTGCACTTCCAAACTCACTGCTTCCAACTATTCCAACTTTCACTCTCTCATATTTTCTATATTCATCAACTCTTCGAAATACTCCTTCCACCTTCTTAGTACACTCTCCTCACTTGTCAGTACATTGCCATCTGCATCCTTTATCATTCTAACATGCTGCACATCCCACCCGGCTCTGTCTCTCTGCCTGGCTAATCGGTACAGGTCTATTTCCCCTTCTGTGCTATTCAACTTCTCGTACAGCTTCTGGTATGCCTTTTCTTTTGCCTTAGCAACCTCTTTCTTGGCTATGTTCCTCGTCTCCTTATACTCCCAAATGCTTTCTTCATCCCTGTGTCTATCCATATTCTTCTTTGCCTGCTTCTTCCTATTTATGCTGTCCTGTACTTCCTCATTCCACCACCAAGTCTCCTTGTCTTCCCTCCTCTGTCCCGATGTCACCCCAAGTACCTTCTTGGCTTTCTCCCTCACCACTTCCGAGATAACTGCCCATCCGTCCTCGTCTTCCCTGCCTCTGAAAGTGGCTCACCTCACCCCTAAGTTTACTTCTGAAGTCTTGCTCCGTCAGCTTCCACCACCTAATCCTTGGTTCAGCTCTCACTTTCCTCTTTGTCTTCATTTCAAACTCATCTTTCCAACCAACACCCTATGCTGTCTTACTACACTCTCCTTTGGCACTACCTTAAGGCCCGTCCAGACGATCGAGCAATGCCCGCGGGCACAAGCGAGCAGTTTGCCTGTTGACAGGCTCACCGCTTGTGCCCGCGGGCAAATGTGTAAATTGCCACGGGCAATTTACGCATTTGCCCGCGGGCACAAGCGGTGAGCCCGTCAACAGGCAAACTGCTCGCTTGTGCCCGCGGGCATTGCTCGATCGTCTGGACGGGACTTAACAATCACTGAATTCTTTCAAATTGCATCTCCTACATAGGATATAATCTATCAGCGTCCTCCTTCCCCCACCCTTATACGTAATCCTGTGCTCCTCCTCCTTCTTGAAATAAGTGTTTACTACAGCCATCTCCATCCGTTTTGAAAAATCAACAACCATCTGACCCTCAGCGTTCCTCTCCCCAACACCGTACCTGCCTATCACCTCCTCGTCACCACTATTTCCTTCTCCAACATGCCCATAATAATAATAATAATAATAATAACAATGAGAAAAACTAGAGGGGCACAAAGAGAAGTTCATCACTCCGACAAGGGCAATGTAATTTCCAAATCACTCTTCACAGTGGGTTAGGTTTTCATATCAATGATCAGGGTTTCACAAAAATTGTTTTCTGTATCCGGAATCTGTAATATTATCCAAATCGGTCCCAGATGTTAATTTATTGTTTCCTGGGATATGGGCTCCCTACCTACAAAACTTGGTCCAAATCTGTCTTTTAGGTTTGAGTAATTCTGATGACAGACAAGTAAACAAACAAACAAACAAACAACCAGGGGTGAAAAAATACTTTCCTTGTCAGACAGAACAAAAAAAAAACTTCCCACAGGGATATGGGAAGTTTTAACTAGAACACCAATTGTCCAAGGACAATTTTGATTATGAAAATGTTCCCATAGCCATTGCCTACCAGTAACCGAGCAATAAGGAGACCTTTCTAGGTTCCAGAAAATATCTGGAGAATCACTTAACTGACTGCCTTCTAATTTTGCAAGATGAAACAGATAGCTGAGGGACTCAACTGACAAAGTTTGAAGGCTCTGTGCTCTATATCCTTCAAGTAATGGCCATTTACGTCTGATGAAGGAAAAATGATAAGAATACTGACAAAAACAATAAAACATCCCACAGGGATGTGGCAAGTTTTAAAAAGAATACTGAGAAAAAAAAAAAAACTTCCCACAGGAGTGTGGGAAGCTTTGACTAGAACACCATGCAATTATCCAAGGATAATTTGATAAAGAAAAACTTTCCACTGCCCTTGCCTACTAGAAGCCAAACTATAAAGAGAACCTGAGGTCATGGTCACTGATCTGTATATGTCACCTTTGGGCATCACAGTCTATAAGTCCACTAAGTTTGGTGGCACAAACTTTAATCCTTGATGGAAAATAGTGACATCCAGAATATCCACAAAAGTCCCAAATTTTGACCCCAGTAGGTCTCAGAGAATATTTTACTGATTGGAACCATACTCCTCTTTGCACTGCAACCTCCTTAAGGCTATTTTGTAGTAAAACTTCAACATTGTAGCTTAAGTGGTTCTTGAGATAATGTGCCAAATTCACTTTTCTGTGTTCTGGATAATATCCAGACCCGGTTGACAGGTTGCCACCATATTTGGCCCAAAGAACCAGGAAAGTGTACGAATAAGTTGACCAGGTTGTAAGGGTGTAGATTGCTTTTGAAAAAGCATAATTTTAAAATAAGGTATTATAACAGCAATAATAATAATAACTAGTTTCATATTTACCTGCTGTGTAGCCACAGCAAGGGAGCTTCACCATAATTATTTATGGCATGTAAGGTATGAAATTTTCACATCATAAGCAAGCCTGTGACCTTTAAAAGTTCAAGGTCATTCATATTTGAAACGTGTACTTAGAATAACCTAACATAGTTTCTTGTGTAATATCAACAAGATCTGAAGACAAAGGCCAGGAAAAATGCATGGGTACATGATGTGGGGTAAAAACACATCAGGGCCTATATGTAGGCTTTACTCAACATAAAACTATGATACATCTGTAACAAGCATAATATCTTTGGAATAGGAACGGAACACAGACACTCGTACAACACAATAATCCACAAGTAAAATATCACTGGACTGTATATTAGAATACACACCTGGCTTGGTTGCCTGCTTCTCCCGAACTGACACCACACCTACAGACTTGCTCCCAACTCAACTAGTATACAGTGTTGCCAGACCTAAGCGCCAACGAATAAGTAACTAGTACGACCAGTTAAATGGTTACATTGTTACAGAGTTAACAACTACAGACAATCATTATAATTATCATTACATTCTCCCCCTACCACAAAAGTGCATATACGATGCCTCAAAACGAATAGGAGGACGCCTGATACGCTCGGATCTCCTCAGAACCGGTGCACCTTCCGACTCAGGTTGTCGACCAGAGAGGGAATTCTCAGGACCGGAACCCTCATCTCCAACATTAACTGCTTCAGGAGTACTCAACCCTGGGGTTGCATCAGTAGTATCCTGAGACTGTGCTGGAAGTTTGCTGCCGGCTGGGGCCAAATGTCAAGTAGATACAGTATCCTCCTTGCCGTCTGGATACCGAATATGAGCGTAATGAGGACTTGCTTGTACGAGCTCCACTTCATCAACTAGGGGATCCGTCTTGTTAGCTCGTACATGGCACTTCAGCAGCATAGGACCAGGGTTACACAACCGGGATGGGACAGCAGCTCCTGTAAATGAACGACGAGCATAATTATAAAGTCTTTCGTGAGGGGTAACATTACTGGTTGTATTTAGTAAAGAGTGAATGAAATGAAGGGCATCAGGAAGAACACTCTGCCAGTACTGCATTGGTAACCCACGACACTTCAAAGCAGTAGTGATGGCCTTCCATATGGTTCCATTGAAATGCTCCACTTGCCCGTTGCCTTGAGGGTTGTAACTTGTCGTCCTGCTGCAAGCTATTCCTTTACTGGTGAGGAACTCTTGCAGTTCCATGCTCATGAATGATGTACCCCTGTCTGAGCGGATATATGCTGTCATGCCAAAAATGGAGAATAACTGAGAGAGACAATTATTGTCGATGCAGTCATATTAGGACATGGAAATACAAAAGGGAATCTGGAATACTCATCCACGACATTTAAGAAATACTGGTTCTTATCAGTGCTTGGAAGGGGTCCTTTGAAATCTAGATTTAGCCTTTCGAATGGCTGAGAAGCCTTTACAAGTTGGGTCTTATCAGGACGGTGAAAGTTAGGTTTGCACTCTGCACATATTCGACATGAACCAACAACTTTTCTAACATCCTCAACGGAATAGGGTAGATTTTTAGACTTCACAAAATGTAGCAAATGAGTAACACCTGGATGGCACAAAGCATCATGAAGAGAAAACAATGATCGATGGTCATGACATGTTACTCCACAATATGACCTGGAAAATACGTCAGATGGAATATTGTCTCTCCCTGGTCGGTAGATAATGTCAAAATTATAGCATGACAATTCCATCCTCCATCTTAAGATTTTATCATTCTTAATCTAGTTTTTGTGCTGTTTATCAAACATGTACTTCACTGAGCGTTAATCAGTTTTGATAGTGAAATGCTTACCAGACAAGTAGTGCCTCCAGTGGCGAACTGCCTCGATGATAGCCTAAGCTTCCTTTTCTACAGCAGGAGAGCGTGTCTCAGATCCGTGTAGAGTTCGTGAAAAGAAGGCAACCAGACATCCAATCTGAGTAAGAACTGCTGCAATAGCGGTGTTTGAAGCATCTGTTTCAACTTCAAAGGGTGCAGTCTCATCAATAGCCTTGACCACCGATGACGCTATGTGATTCTTGAGTTGAAAAAAAGCTTCCTTCGCTTCCTCTGTCAGGGGGAAAGTAGTTGTGGCACTAAGTGGGCGAATCTTGCTCGAGTAGTTATATACCCACTGTGGGTAGTAAGCAAAGAATCCTAAAGTACGGAGGAGTGACTTCATGTCCCATGGTAGAGGCAAGTCTCGAAGTGGTTTCAGGCGATCCAGGTCTGGGCGAATCACTCCCTCCTCCACCACATAGCCCAAGATGGTGAGGCGTCTGGTTGAGAAAATACACTTGTTTTAATTGTAAAGTATGTTCTTTTTCTTAGCAGCTTCCAGGAATCTCTGGAGATTCCTATCATGCTCTTCCTGAGTCATCCCACAAATGGTGACGTCATCAAAATAAGCGAAGGTTCCAACAAGGCCCTCTTCTTTGATGAAGGAATCCATGATCCTCTGAAAACAAGCCACTCCATTGGTAACACCAAACAGGACACTGGTAAACTGATATAGCTTACCACATGCTTCGAAGGCGGTATATGGCTTGTCTTCATTTTTAATGAGCACTTGATGATATGCACTGCGGAGATCAGTCGTACTGAACACACGATACTGAGCGATCTTGTTTACTGTGTCGTCGATATGAGGCAAGGGGTACCCGTCAAGGAGCGTGAACCTGTTGACTGTTTCCGAGTATTCAACAGGCGTTTCTTGCGCTACTCACTCTTTACAACCACTACTTGAGCACGCCAAGGAGAGTTGCTCAGTTCAATAATTCATTCACTTAACAACCTCTCCACTTCCTTTCCTATCAATTCACGATCCTCAGCAGAATAAAGTCGTGACTTTGCTGCGACTGGATAACAGTCAGCCGTTAAATTTGCGAATAGTTCCGGGGGGTCAATGTTTATCACGCTGAGTCCACAGATAATGGGAGGGGGCAAGTCACCACCATAGGTCAGCGTAACCTTTTCATGCAACCTCTGGAAATCCTGACCCAAATTTATGTCAGAGCACAACTCTGGTAATACAGTCAGGCGTACATTTCATACTCCCAGCCGTTCACTTTGATATCAACTCTACAGAATCCGGATGTCTTAGATGAGAGTGAAGTATTCGCCATAGTCACGGTACTCTGGGACTCGTGCACCTTTAGGGAGTGTCGTTTAATTAGGTCGGGATGAATGAAGTTTTCTGAACTGCCACTATCAATAAGTCCATCAGTTTTCACCCCATTGATTGAAACTTCAACAACAGCTTTGGATAATGCGCCTGGAGTGGCTGCTGCAGTTACACTAGCCAGCCTAACATGGACAGTAAGGGCTACCGAGGCACTAACACTGGAGGATCGACACATTTTAGCATAGTGACCCTTTTTCTGACATTTGTGACAAACTGCTTCACGCGCAGGGCACTTCGTGCGTGAATGCCTCGAAAGGCCACAAAAGAAACACTTGATACTGGTGCCAGCCATTAATGAAGCAGCCTCGGGCTTAAATTCACTGTTATTCTCACACACTGCACTTACCAGATGCGAGGACGGAACACCACCATACGACTCCGAATCCTTTTGAGCGGACTTAAGAGCTCGCGCTTGATCAAACATGGTTGCAAGATCGAGAGTTTTGTTTTCTAACAATCGCTGCCTGATTGCCGGAGACAGTAGACCACTGATGAAAGCATCCCAGATAGATTCCTCACAATGCAATGTTGCACTCACAGCCTTGAAATTAGTCTTTAGCTAACACTTTAAGAGCACTGAGATACTCATCTACAGTCTCACCAGTTTGTTGGTGGCGAATAGCGAGGCAGTGACGTGCAAACACTTCATTCGTAGGTTTCACTTAGCTAGCTTGCAGTGTTCTGATAGCGTCATCGTAAGTAGTACACTCTGATATAGCTTCATACACTTTCGGAGACACAAAGTTGATAAGGAGCCTGAGCTTGTCCACTTTTTCTCCCGGCACTGCTTCCAGAAAGTTTTCGAACGTCTGTTGCCAATGTCTCCACTCCTGCGCTGCCGACGGTGAGCTGGGGTCCGTGTTGAGTCGCTCTGACCTCAGCAGACACTCCATTCTGGCAGCGAAGTGATGGGTGCTGGCCCCTGAAGTTCCGGAGATTTTATGTTAAAATGATGTGGGGTAGCAAACACATCAGGGCCTATATGTAGGTTTTACTCAACATAAAACTATGATACCTCTGAAACAAGCATAATATCTTTAGAATAGGAAAGGAACACAGACACTCGTACAACACAATAATCCACAAGTAAAATATCACTAGACTGTATATTAGAATACACACCTGGCTTGGTTGCCTGCTTCTCTCGAACTGACACCACACCTACAGACTCGCTCCCAACTCAACTAGTATACAGTGTTGCCAGACCTAAGCGCCAGCGAATAAGTAACTAGTACGACCAGTTAAATGGTTACATTGTTACAGAGTTAACAACTACAGACAATCATTACAATTATCATTACAGTACATTTTACATTTGTCCCAGTAACTGACTAACTTTATGCTTAATTGCAACTACAGTATATTCTTTTCACATAATATGGGGGACATCAGCTCTGTTTCTGTAAAGCTGCAGGTTTGCAATTTTTTTTTTCTCTAAAACGTGCAATAAAGAAAACACTGATCAAATTTGAGTTTGGTACTTTACACTAGGATAATTGGCAAAATATTAAGCCATAATTCACAGCAAATTTTTCCATCATATGATTTTCAACGAAACAGCTGTTTCTCAATTAGTTTGTGAGGTACTTCGATTTCAGATATGAAATTTTTGCTAAAAAAATGAGTATATGACCTTCAAAATAGATCAGGGTCATTTATATTTGGCAGTAACACTTGGGTTATTGTAGGGTACCTTCCTGTATAATATCATAAAGATGTAAAAAAAATAGTGCAAAGAAAAATAATACAAAAACAATAAGCTTCAACATTTATATGGTGAAGCTTAACTAGTTATCTATATACTTATTATGTAGCCACAATAAGGAACATTTGGGGTTTATAAAGGATGAAATCTTGGCATCATAAACAAGTCTGTGATCTTTAAAGGTAGTTCAAGGTCATTCATATTTGGAACATGTACTTAGATTAACCTAAGGTAGCTTCTTGTGTAATATCAACAATATTTGAACACAAACTTGTGGAAGAACGCATGGATACACTTTTTGTATGTCTCAATAAATGGCTAAATGTATGCTTAACATTTTTTTTCATTTCTTTTACAATAACAGAACAGAGGAAGGAAAAACAAAAGAATATAAAAGTCCATGCACCTGGTTACAGGTGTCCTCCATTCATAAAAAAAAAATAATAATAATAATAATGGTTGGACTTCAACTGCCGTAGATTGATGTTTGTGGAGAAAACTGTCTGGGGAAGTGACCTCCAAAGTGATGCAATTAGAAATATAAGAGAATTCTAATAGGCTGAAATTCTGCAGTATGGCAGTGTGACAGTCCTGTAATGAGCGCTAACAGATGCCCGGGTAGCTTGGGGAAAGGTGTGGAGGGGTGGCACAAAGGATGCAGTTTCGTCTGAGAACGTGCCATGAACGTACTTGTAACCATACTCCTTTCAGATATTAAGAAAGACCACATTTATATACCTGTAAAGTTACAGTTTTACAGCTTTTGTGGTTTTCTCTAAAACATGTGACAAAGAAAAACACTGAACAGATTTGAAGTCTATACTTTCTGCTAGGCTAAATGGCAAAATATTTAGCCAAGATTCTCTAAACATTTTTAACATTGGATTTTCAACCAAAAACAGTTGCTGTATCTCAATTATTTTCTGAGATATTTCAATTTCAAATATTTTTTTTTTTATAAATAACAGAACGGAGGAAGGAAAACAAATTAGTAAAAAAAACAAAACAATCCATACACCAGATTACTGGCGTCCTCCGTTCATAAGATATCTGTAACAGTTAGACTTGAACAGCTGTGGGTTGAAATTTGGAGGGAAACAACTCTGGGGAAGCGAATTCCAGAGAGATGCAGTTCGGGGAAAGAAAGAATTCTGATAGGCAGAAGTTCTGCAATATGGCTGCGTGACATTCCAGTCATGAGCACTACCAGATGCCCGTGTAGCACGAGGGAAGGCATGGAGAGGTGGCACCATGGGCGCAACTTCATCTGAGCATTTGCCAAAAAAATATCTGTAAAATAATGCAAGGGAGGCAACATTCCTTCTTACTTGCAGGGGACGTAGTTTATATGTAATGACAGGGTTGTTAATGATTCTAACAGCTTTGTTCTGAATTTTGTCTAGTTGTCTTAATGCAACCTCTCCACAACCATTCCACAAGCAGTTTTTGCACCAATATTGAGTATACAACTTTCAGAAATAGGTCAAGGTCATTTATATTTGGCACAGGAGTTACCATAGGGTACCTTCCTGTATAATATCTTCAAGATCTAAGGAAAAAAGTGCAAAGAACAATAATAACAATAATACTTTTGAAAACAATTAGCTTTGTCGTTTATGTGGCGAAGCCATATAATAATAAATAATAATAATAATCCATCCATCCATCCATCATCCAATCCTACGCTGCCCCATGAGGAGAGTAGAAGCCCGGGGATAGGCAGTTGGCCCTGACATTTAAGATGAGCGTGAATTTAAGATGAGAGTGATATAATAATAATAATAATAATAATAACAACAACAACAGCAAAAACAATAAGCATTGTCATATTATGGCGAAGGTATATAATAATAATAATAATAATAATAATAATAATAATAATAATAATAATAATAATAATAATGAAAAAGACAAGAAAACTTCCCACAGGGATGTGGGAAGTTTTAGTAAACAAATAAATGATTTAAAAATATTTACAGGATACGATTTGTCTCGAAAGGCAAGATGTGAGTTACGAACATATCATTGCAAACACTTTTAAATAATTAGAAAAATGACAAGACCTAACCAAGATTACATAAATCAAGACATTAACAAGAAATCTCATTTCGGCTCACGGCAACACTCCCAGCAGTAGGCCTGCCCATGCAGAGAGCAAATTATTTCGCTACCTCCACCCCTTGCACGAACAGGTGCAATGTACTCTCCTGCTGTCTCCTGCTGTCTCTCACTCAACATAACACGCCGTAAAACGAAATACACACAATATTCTACAACAATGTGTATGAGTACATAGACCATTACTTTAGCACATTATACTAGTATTAGCTCTCAGAACATAAAATTCATTGGTTGGTTCCAGCACATTATAAAGGTGATAATAAACTACAGCTTCAGTTCATTCTCTACTTCCAAAACATAAAGCACGTTTGAGCACAATATCCTGGAACTACTCGCACCTCCAAGGGGTGCAAGCATGCCGTTAAGAACATCTGCTATACATGATTATAATGCACTGGCAACATAATCATCTGCAGCCTATAATGCCAGTGCATATCAGTACACTCAACAACACCTTACTTACAATCTTTCACATTACTGCTTCCTAAAGTTGACAAAAGTACGTTGATTGTTCCCTTGGGATGTGGCTTATCTACCTGCCAAATTTGGTCCGAATCTCTCGTTTAGTTTTTGAGTAATCCTGCTAATAAGCAAACAAGCAAACAAGGGTGAAAACATACTCTCCTTGTCGGAGAGATTTATGGCTTCATCATTTTTTTTTTTTTTTTTTTTTTTTATGTGGCCGACTTTGGGCATAGGCTTCACAGCCTGCTCTCAAAGCCCAGTAGTCCTCCTACATTCCATACACCTCTACATGTCACCACTTCGGCGCTAACACCCACCGTCCATATTGAATACATGCTAGAGCTGTCTCATACAGGACTGATGTATTGGTATTGGCGGGGGTATTTTTACGACGTGTCGGCGGGCCCTTTGGTAGATCAGTAAAGTCTGATTTAATATAATTCAAATCCATAGACTGTTCCCTGCCCCAGCGTGGATTTGAACCTGGGTCCGGCAGGACTACAGGCCACCTCTCTACTGATTGAGCTACCATCCATTCAGTTGATATAGTGCTGCCCACTTCTTCCTACACCTTTATCATTTTTTTCTGTCTGCCCTCCTCTCTCTTTCTCCCATCTTTCCAATCATTTTTATTACTCTTCTTTACATTTCAGGTGGCGTTACATTGAGTAACAAACCTAATGGTTTCCTGTAAGCCAGAAAAGCATGCACAAAGCTGGTTGGTAACCATATAAGCAACCCATACATGTCCCTTACGCGTCAGCAAGTGGGCTGGCGTACGGTTAGTGCCCCTTCCCAAAAAACAGCTAACTCAAAGCCAAGCGGCTATCCCTTGCAGAGTTATGGCGTCTGGCCTTAGATAGACAGATTATTTGTATTATGAGATTTTTAACACAATGTTTTTAAAATTTCTTTGAAAATATAGTGCATTGACTTGCCACGTTTTGTCTTATCTGTTTATGTGCAGTGTTTAGCCTTGATTTGCTATTATAAATATATACACGTGTTAAAAGAATGTATTGCTTCATTTCTATTTTTCTGCTGTAGATGTTTGGAGAATGAATTTCATTGTGTAATATAACGTGAGTACTATAGTTTCTTCGGGATATATCTACTGCACAACTGATGATTTAAAAACATACACAGTACAACCACGCCTAATTATTTTCCAGAGGTATGTAGAGTGTTTTCGAATTACAACAGGGTATATACACAGACGTTCTCTCATAGTTAAGGAATATTTTACGATGGTCAAGAGATAAAATGTAGAAGAAATAATGTAACTGTGTTGCAGAATTATACAACATGGCATATTTTTCACTGTTAGTAACATTGATGAACTAGTATTGTGAACTTACCGAAGGCCCATGTTTCTGATACGTTTTAAATCGCAAGTGTGTTGTTTAGTCTTGAACTTTGCTGTGAACTATAAAAAATAGTAAAATGGTCGGTGAATGTGGGAGTGATTAACACTGAACATCGAGATAACACTAATAATACACCAAGCACAAGGTGAAGGAAATTATAAAAACAACGTACTCTAGTTACAAATAAAATTTTGTCTTAACTGCAAAACACATAAAATGCCCACCAAACATAAGCATTTTCATATAGTTCCTGTAACTTTAAGATAACTTATGAAGCCGACAAACCCTTCCAGAAAAAAAAAAATGTTAATCTAGTGATTTATGAAATAATAACTAGTTAATGGAGAGCAACTGAATGCAGCTTCACAAATCAGGTCAAAGGGGTGGGGGGTCATCATATGATCACTTATATTGGAACTAGATTTTAACATTAAGGAATATACGTAGAAGAATCTTTTAATCAGCAATTGCTTATATAACTTTGATTATGAAACAAAACACCCAGCGAACTATTCCTATACATGCACGAACGTGTAGAGCTGCAGGTAAAGTATGTTGACTTGTAGGGTCCCAAACTACAGTAATAAGTTTGTTTATATGCAGCAAAGCAAGAAATTCAGATGCTCTTTGTAAGTGCAATTAATGTTTCTCACGAGTGGTCAGTCCAAATCAGCACGACCTATTCGGTTTTGGAACCAAAGTGATTGGTGAAAATCCCTTACTCTAGCATGGTATGTTAAACTCTATTGTAGCATGTTGAAGGATAGCTAAATTCAGCAGATTCGATGCTGTTTCACAAAATGTAAGCTCCAGCGTCCAAAAGCAAGGGATGAGGATATGGCACACTCAATGTCTGACTTGGCTGATATCTCTGGTTGGGGTCAAAATAGTCTTGTTGCTTTCAAAGCATCAAAAACTCAGTTCAAACATCTCTCAACCCACAAAATCTTCCACAGGATTACCCTCTAATTTTTAACAATATCCAGCTGAATCCTGCATCATCTTTAAACATATGTGGGGTTTCATTCTCTCGGGATCTAACTTAGAAAGAACATATTACCTCTCTACTAAAATCCGCTTCATGGAGACTGGGTGTTCTAAGCCGACTCCGTACTTTCTTTACCCTTGCACAGTTATTGACTTTATACACAGGTTTTATTCGCCGCTGTGTAGAGTACAACTCCCATGTATGGGGAGGCTCCCCACACGGCTCTTCTTAACAGGGTGGTCAAAGGCTTTTCGTCTCATTAACTCTCCTCCTCTTACTGGCTCCCTTCAGTCTCTGACTCTTCGCCGCACTGTTGCATATATAGCTCTTTTCTATCGCTACTTCAAAGGTCGCTGCTCCTCTGAACTGGCTGCTTGCATCTCTCCATCCCTACGGCAGGCACGTAGCACCCGTCTAGCAACGAACTCTCATCCCTTGTCTGACCAACTCTCTAATGCAAGAGTTAACCGCTACTCCCAGTCCTTCGTATATGCAACAGATCATCATTTGGAACTGTCTCTCTCTGTTCGTTTTTCCTACTGCCTGTGAACTCCAGTCTTTCAAACGCAGTATGTCGAGGCATCTCATAATGAATGGATCTCGAAGTTGGCTGACTGTTATCTTGTTTTTGTTTTGTTCTTCCTAGAGGGAGTAATTTGCAGGCCCCAGGCGATTGATTCCTTTTTCCTTGCATTAAAAAAAAAAATCATTCCGAAACAGTGAGGCCTGGGTAGTCTCGAAACACTTCCTGGCATTTCCATGGCACAGCAGTCAGGTCAGTTCTGCTGTTCAGTGGAGTGTTTTTCTGGCATTTCATTCCATACATCCTGATTCTCTCTCTCCAGCTGCCAACATTTTCTAAGGTCAGACGGCAGTCTTCCTCTTTCACCACCTCTGAACAGGACATTGCATATGTAGAAGCACGAGCTTTTTTTTTTTCTTTTTTTTTTTTTTACTGATTTTGGTGG
Source organism: Coenobita brevimanus (assembly GCF_032717465.1). NCBI lineage: Eukaryota > Metazoa > Arthropoda > Malacostraca > Decapoda > Coenobitidae > Coenobita > Coenobita brevimanus. Next base: position 18,905,436 of record NC_137008.1, on the reverse strand, counting down.
TGATACAGACTCTTTCATAATGATAAAATGTCAGACTCTATGAGCTTTTCTCCAATCAGATGTAGTTACTACATGTTTTACGTAAGTTAACCTTTTCCTTCTGTGTATGGTTAGTAGAGTTTGGAGTGGCTGTCCATAAATGGGTAATAATACTAATACTCGGCAACTTGCTTGTGAAAAAAATAAAACGCTCTCTAGCAGTTTCTCCGGAGTCACACCAAAAATTCAGCCTTCTCTGGGGTGATTGCAAATTTTAATGAATAACATCCCAACTGCTAGAAATCTTCAAACACATAGGGCAGTAACCTTACAATATAGCCTGGCCAGATCCATTGTAGTTGGACAGTTTCAAAGGACATTACTTCCTAACCAATACCAACTTCAACTGGAGAGTAGCCAAACAGATTATCTGGAGTCTCTCTGATACCGAGCAACACAAAAGGAAGTCTTTTACCCCAAACTTATTCCACTATGGAAGTGCTTACGGACAAACTCCACTCTTTGAATTACGTTTTTTCCAACAAAGTGCAAGGGCATCAAAAAAATTTACAATTACCGATCAAAGAATAATGTTAATAAGTGGTGGAATTCTGGGGCCAGCTAGGTGGCCTCAATTAGCCTTGTTGAGGGTATTTCTGGAAAAATTACACCCAGCAGAAGTAACAGTTGAATATGAAAAAGAAAGTCTCTCTCTCTCTCTCTCTCTCTCTCTCTCTCTCTCTCTCTCTCTCTCTCTCCACAGAGGTTTCGTGCCTTTTACGATCCATGGCCCCCGGAACCAATTACGCTAGCATCCGTGACACCGTCGGCGTTTTCATGCAAGAATCAAACAGAACAATTTTGCTTGAATGAGTATGCTGGAAATGAGATTATAATAACTCGAGTGATAAAAAACAGAGATGAGGCACATGCACATAAAAGAACACTTGGAATCTGAACTGGAAACTCACTGGTACGGTTGAATCTGCATTTTTTCCACCCAATGGAATGTCGGCTTATGAGTCATAGAAATGTTACAGACGACATCCTCTGTGCAGAACTGATAATGTTCTTTCAGTCTGATGTTTAACGTCTCGTACAACACTTCGCAGCGAAAAAAAAAATAAAATAAATAAACGAGACTGACAGGAACACCCGGGCAAACAAATTCCTGATTCTTGGGTGGCATCCTATTCTCACCCAATCTGGGCCAAGCTCCTCTTTGTATCATTAGCTACTGATTTACAACTTCGAGGAATGCATCTTTCACTACCTCTAGTTATGTGCCGTACAAAATGATTGGAAGAATAACACCTCAAAATTAAAGCTTCAGGAAAGTGATCATGACTTTCCGTTACTAGTGACTCCTGATTCTTGAGGCTGCATGAAGCCCCCATGAAAAATATACCATCGCCCCGTTGGAGGGAATTACTGTACTGTCCTATACATTATTTCCGCTTCTTTCTCTCTCCTTCTTCACTCCAAACTTTCTCCGACATTTTTCTCCTCTCTAACCTTTTTACACCTCTCCCTCCCTCTCACACCTTTCAACGCCTTTCTTTCTCTCTCTCTCTCTCTCTCTCTCCTCGGTCTATATGCGTTCATTCTCTCCCTTTCTCCAACCTCGCTCTACACACACACACACACACACACACACACACACACACACACACACACAAATTGATATGTACCCGGTATCTATCTATATACATGTATCTGTTAATCTATCTTTTTGCCTATCTATCTATCTATCTATCTATATATCTATCTTTATATATCTATATCTACTGTATATCTATCTATCAATCTATCTATCATCTATCTGTCTATCTATCTATCTATCATCTATCTGTCTATCTATCTATCTATCTATACAGTATATATATATATATATATATATATATATATATATATATATATATATATATATATATGTATGTATGTGTATACACATCAAAAATGAGTTGATGAGGTTGTATACGATAATCGAGTTAAGTCTGTTTCCTGACAATGCATTCTGTGATGGCTAAGCTTCTTAAAATGATCTATATGGGCTTCTGTCCCTATTCATGAATAACTCTTCTTCCTGCATAGGGAGTGAGAACCTGACTACAACAGTATGGGAGCTCGAAGGTGTGGACAAGTTCCTGGTTTCTTGGAATAATTTCTGAAACATGGGATGATGAAAAAACACGCCTGAAGTTTCCGCAGCGCTGTTGGCTGGATTATAAAAATATGGGAGGCAGGCTGATTACATCTAACAGTTACAGGTATTCCAAAACTGATCGCCAAAAATAATAGACTTACACTCTTGTACTCGCAGTTTTCATAGTTCGGCTATAAGATTGCTGGGGGAAAAGATGAAAAAGAAGAGCGAGGTGGAGAGAGAAGATGGGAGAGCACATGAGGAAGTCTGACATGTTGAAGGAAGGAGAGGCAGATCAACAACGAGGTGGAGAAAGAAGGTTGGAGGGTACATGAAGGAGGGTGGTGTGTCGTGGTACATGAGGTTGTTACTGGGTACGGATGAAGATGGCTGGAATTGCTTTGTTGAGGCCAAACGTTACGAGAACAACGGATAGATACATAGATAGAGTGGCTACAGAGCATGGATAGATATATGGATACGGAACATGGATAGGTACATGGATAGGTACATGGATAGATATATGGATACGGAACATGGATAGGTACGTGGATAGATATATGGATACGGAACATGGATAGGTACATGGATAGATATATGGATACGGAACATGGATAGGTACATGGATAGATATATGGATACGGAACATGGATAGGTACATGGATAGATATATGGATACGGAACATGGATAGGTACATGGATAGATATATGGATTACGGAACATGGATAGGTACATGGATAGATATATGGATACGGAACATGGATAGGTACATGGACAGGGGACATGGACAGATATATGGATACAGTGACATATATAAATATACAGATGCAGGACAAATGGTACATGGACACAGGACATGGACAGATATAAGGGATACAGGATACGGATGGGTACAGGTATGGGACATGGTTAGGTAAATACATATATGGAAGTCCTTGATACATACTGTACACAAATTCAGAACATGGATAGATACAAAATTACACACATGGATAGATACAGAGATTAATGATGTGGACAGAAGCTTGAGAGATACCGTGCCTATTGTCCATGCCGTCAGTCAGGCCCTTGGGCAGGCGCGAAATCTGCAAACCCGATCAATTGATTCATTAGAACACACCCATTGTAATATGACGGACGAGTGCGGGGGTAAACACTAGTTAATGAGTGAGGAGATATAGGCTAAGGAGTAATGCCTATCGACCACTCGTTGGTCATTAACTCATTCAGCCTGGTGACGTACAGTAATTTACAGGATATTCTTGGAACTTCAGAGCGATTTTATTCTGCTCATAGTGGTTTTTTGTACTGGACTGACTGATTAACCTATATAAAAAATGGCAGCGCAGCTGCCAGGGTCTTACGCCGTCGGTCAGCACTGAAAAATATGAAAATGAAAAGGATAAAACGAGATAAGACGATAAGACATATTGTGGAGGAAAGAAAGCCACTAAAGCCACTAAACACTAAATCTTTCAGTGAAGTCTGGGTGCCTCCACAAACGATAAGATCCTCCACCCATCGCACAGCATCGAGCTGGAAGGATTCTAATTTTGTCCCATGAAATGCACCCTTCCATGAAACTTCCAAGAATAATTTAGTCAACTTGATAATGCTGAAGTAGTTACCCGTTCATTATAACGACAAGTAATTCTGTCTTACTGTTGCACCTAAATCACGATTTTATTCTACATCATAAAAAGTTTTTGATAACTAATGGGTTAATGAAGACGGTGTCCCTGCTAATGGGCTAATGAAGGCTGTATCTAATGCCTGCTAATGGGCTAATGAAGGCTGTATCAAACCCGTTAATGGGCTAATGAAGGCTGGGGCCACTGCTAATTGCTAAAAGGGTTGTATCAAACCCCTGCGAATGAGGTAATGATGGTTGTATTTAATCCCTGTTATTTATTTTTTTTACGTGTCCGACCTTGGGCAAAGGCTTCAGGGCCTATCCCCATGTCCCAGTAGTCCTCCCTGGGGCCCAGTAGTCCTCCTACATCTCCACATGTCACCACTTCGGCGCTAACACCCACCATCCATATTGAATACATGCTAAGGCTGTCTCATACAGGACTGGTGTACTGTTAGGCTATTAGCGAGGGTACTTGTAAGACATGTAGGCGGGTCATCTGGTAGATCAAGAAAGTGCTTTTGCTGAAATTCGAATCCTTAAACTGTTCCCTGCCCCAACCGGGATTCGAACATGGGTCTATTAGGACTGCAGGCCGTCTCTCTACCGATTCTGCCACCGCCGTATCAAAACCCTGTTAATGGGCTAATGACAGTTGTATCTAATCCCTGCTAATTGCTAATGCAGGCTGTATCTAACCCCTGATAATGGGCAAATAAAAGCTGTGTATAACCTCTGCTAATGGACTAAACAGGGTTGGAAACACGACATGACTGATCTAACCCCTGCTAATGGGCTAATGAAGGCTGTATCTAACCCCTGCTAATGGGCTAATGAAGGCTTTATCTAACCCCTGCCTATGGCCTAATGAAGGCTGTATCTAACCCCTGCTAATGGGCTAATGAAGGCTCTGTCTAACCCCTGCTAATGGGCTAATGAAGGCAGTATCTAACCTCTGCTAATGGGCTAATGAAGGCTGTGTCTATCCCCTCCAGGAAAGAAAGTCTCCCCTAAGCTTATTCTTACCTTCCATATGTAACCTAATCCAATATATAACTTGATTTGAATTTACTGGTTAATGAGGTAGATGTGTGTGTGTGTGTGTGTGTGTGTGTGTGTGTGTGTGTGTGTGCCCTGGTAGTCAGCAGGAATCTTGATGTGGAAACACACTTGAGTAGTGTTCAAGGTGGCACAGGAAGCTTCGGGGCACATTTTTCTTAGCGATTTATTTTGCATAGTACACCTTACTATGTAATTTCAATAATTTTAATAGTTTGGATCACTCACGCAGAAGAGGATATTAAGCTGCAACTTGCAGAATATATCGTTAAGGAAGGGGTGTTACAAAGCCTTCTTTGCCACCTGGGGTACGGCCTTTAACTTCTACATGATGTCGAGTTCCTATTTTACACAGGTCACCAACAGACGATTTTGTTCAGTTGAGTAAAATTTTTTATTCGTGTAATGGTTTTAAGGTCACGTTCAGTCTTGTACTTCAAACAATTGTCCGAGCTTGAGTAAAAATTTATGGTGGTTGTACAACGAAAGATCTTGGGATTAAGACTCTAGGACAAGTGTTTGTGTGTGTGGAGGGGAACAGAAGTTGAGTGACGTCAAACAAACCCAAAGAAACAGTTGGGAAACCTCGCCACGATGCCTTCACAGTATATTGGAGATTTCAGCTACAACACAACTGAAGACATCCCATTGTCAGGGCATCTCTTAGGTTGCTGGTCTGAGTAATCTGTATAATACTATGGGCGTGATCATGGAAGCAGGCCATAGGTCGAGCACGGCCTGATCACGTTTTGTTGACGCTTGACTGACATGCAGTTACTCTGATCTGGTCACAACAGGCTCTTAGCAGCAATGCTGAGCATTCCTGCCACTATATCGTACAATAGCCATACATCAAGGTATATTCATTATAATACAACTAATTATACATCAAAAGATAAACGTAACAATTCTCCTCCGAGTACACGAAATGTCTCCCGATGTGATAGACGCAGTTATAAAAAGATAAGATACTATAACAATATTGATAATAAAAAGATAACACGAAGGTGATATAATCGTATGAATGGTGGGTGGCCACGATATTAATAATAAGAGTATACTAGTTAACAGGGAAATATACAAGGTAAAGGCAATGGTAAATTAATGAATTAATGGGGAGTCATTATGGGGTTTAGTATCATAGAATAAAAGAAATGCAGTTAATGTCCATGTAGAAAGAGGGTGGTAATTTGATCAGTAAATAATATGTGAGTGATCAAATTACCACCCTCTTTCTACATGGACATTAACTGCATTTCTTTTATTCTATGATACTAAACCCCATAATGACTCCCCATTAATTCATTAATTTACCATTGCCTTTACCTTGTATATTTCCCTGTTAACTAGTATACTCTTATTATTAATATCGTGGCCACCCACCATTCATACGATTATATCACCTTCGTGTTATCTTTTTATTATCAATATTGTTATAGTATCTTATCTTTTTATAACTGCGTCTATCACATCGGGAGACATTTCGTGTACTCGGAGGAGAATTGTTACGTTTATCTTTTGATGTATAATTAGTTGTATTATAATGAATATACCTTGATGTATGGCTATTGTACGATATAGTGGCAGGAATGCTCAGCATTGCTGCTAAGAGCCTGTTGTGACCAGATCAGAGTAACTGCATGTCAGTCAAGCGTCAACAAAACGTGATCAGGCCGTGCTCGACCTATGGCCTGCTTCCATGATCACGCCCATAGTATTATACAGATTACTCAGACCAGCAACCTAAGAGATGCCCTGACAATGGGATGTCTTCAGTTGTGTTGTAGCTGAAATCTCCAATATACTGTGAAGGCATCGTGGCGAGGTTTCCCAACTGTTTCTTTTGGGTTTGTTTGACGTCACTCAACTTCTGTTCCCCCCTCCACACACACAAACACTTGTCCTAGAGTCTTAATCCCAAGATCTTTCGTTGTACAACCACCATAAATTTTTACTCAAGCTCGGACAATTGTTTGAAGTACAAGACTGAACGTGACCTTAAAAACCATTACACGAATAAAAAATTTTACTCAACTGAACAAAATCGTCTGTTGGTGACCTGTGTAAAATAGGAACTCGACATCATGTAGAAGTTAAAGGCCGTACCCCAGGTGGCAAAGAAGGCTTTGTAACACCCCTTCCTTAACGATATATTCTGCAAGTTGCAGCTTAATATCCTCTTCTGCGTGAGTGATCCAAACTATTAAAATTATTGAAATTACATAGTAAGGTGTACTATGCAAAATAAATCGCTAAGAAAAATGTGCCCCGAAGCTTCCTGTGCCACCTTGAACACTACTCAAGTGTGTTTCCACATCAAGATTCCTGCTGACTACCAGGGCACACACACACACACACACACACACACACACACACACACACACACATCTACCTCATTAACCAGTAAATTCAAATCAAGTTATATATTGGATTAGGTTACATATGGAAGGTAAGAATAAGCTTAGGGGAGACTTTCTTTCCTGGAGGGGATAGACACAGCCTTCATTAGCCCATTAGCAGAGGTTAGATACTGCCTTCATTAGCCCATTAGCAGGGGTTAGACAGAGCCTTCATTAGCCCATTAGCAGGGGTTAGATACAGCCTTCATTAGGCCATAGGCAGGGGTTAGATAAAGCCTTCATTAGCCCATTAGCAGGGGTTAGATACAGCCTTCATTAGCCCATTAGCAGGGGTTAGATCAGTCATGTCGTGTTTCCAACCCTGTTTAGTCCATTAGCAGAGGTTATACACAGCTTTTATTTGCCCATTATCAGGGGTTAGATACAGCCTGCATTAGCAATTAGCAGGGATTAGATACAACTGTCATTAGCCCATTAACAGGGTTTTGATACGGCGGTGGCAGAATCGGTAGAGAGACGGCCTGCAGTCCTAATAGACCCATGTTCGAATCCCGGTTGGGGCAGGGAACAGTTTAAGGATTCGAATTTCAGCAAAAGCACTTTCTTGATCTACCAGATGACCCGCCTACATGTCTTACAAGTACCCTCGCTAATAGCCTAACAGTACACCAGTCCTGTATGAGACAGCCTTAGCATGTATTCAATATGGATGGTGGGTGTTAGCGCCGAAGTGGTGACATGTGGAGATGTAGGAGGACTACTGGGCCCCAGGGAGGACTACTGGGACATGGGGATAGGCCCTGAAGCCTTTGCCCAAGGTCGGACACGTAAAAAAAATAAATAACAGGGATTAAATACAACCATCATTACCTCATTCGCAGGGGTTTGATACAACCCTTTTTAGCAATTAGCAGTGGCCCCAGCCTTCATTAGCCCATTAACGGGTTTGATACAGCCTTCATTAGCCCATTAGCAGGCATTAGATACAGCCTTCATTAGCCCATTAGCAGGGACACCGTCTTCATTAACCCATTAGTTATCAAAAACTTTTTATGATGTAGAATAAAATCGTGATTTAGGTGCAACAGTAAGACAGAATTACTTGTCGTTATAATGAACGGGTAACTACTTCAGCATTATCAAGTTGACTAAATTATTCTTGGAAGTTTCATGGAAGGGTGCATTTCATGGGACAAAATTAGAATCCTTCCAGCTCGATGCTGTGCGATGGGTGGAGGATCTTATCGTTTGTGGAGGCACCCAGACTTCACTGAAAGATTTAGTGTTTAGTGGCTTTAGTGGCTTTCTTTCCTCCACAATATGTCTTATCGTCTTATCTCGTTTTATCCTTTTCATTTTCATATTTTTCAGTGCTGACCGACGGCGTAAGACCCTGGCAGCTGCGCTGCCATTTTTTATTTAGGTTAATCAGTCAGTCCAGTACAAAAAACCACTATGAGCAGAATAAAATCGCTCTGAAGTTCCAAGAATATCCTGTAAATTACTGTACGTCACCAGGCTGAATGAGTTAATGACCAACGAGTGGTCGATAGGCATTACTCCTTAGCCTATATCTCCTCACTCATTAATTAGTGTTTACCCCCGCACTCGTCCGTCATATTACAATGGGTGTGTTCTAATGAATCAATTGATCGGGTTTGCAGATTTCGCGCCTGCCCAAGGGCCTGACTGACGGCATGGACAATAGGCACGGTATCTCTCAAGCTTTTGTCCACATCATTAATCTCTGTATCTATCCATGTGTGTAATTTTGTATCTATCCATGTTCTGAATTTGTGTACAGTATGTATCAAGGACTTCCATATATGTATTTACCTAACCATGTCCCATACCTGTACCCATCCGTATCCTGTATCCCTTATATCTGTCCATGTCCTGTGTCCATGTACCATTTGTCCTGCATCTGTATATTTATATATGTCCTGTATCCATATATCTGTCCATGTCCCCTGTCCATGTACCTATCCATGTTCCGTATCCATATATCTATCCATGTACCTATCCATGTTCCGTATCCATATATCTATCCATGTACCTATCCATGTTCCGTATCCATATATCTATCCATGTACCTATCCATGTTCCGTATCCATATATCTATCCATGTACCTATCCATGTTCCGTATCCATATATCTATCCATGTACCTATCCATGTTCCGTATCCATATATCTATCCACGTACCTATCCATGTTCCGTATCCATATATCTATCCATGTACCTATCCATGTACCTATCCATGTTCCGTATCCATATATCTATCCATGCTCTGTAGCCACTCTATCTATGTATCTATCCGTTGTTCTCGTAACGTTTGGCCTCAACAAAGCAATTCCAGCCATCTTCATCCGTACCCAGTAACAACCTCATGTACCACGACACACCACCCTCCTTCATGTACCCTCCAACCTTCTTTCTCCACCTCGTTGTTGATCTGCCTCTCCTTCCTTCAACATGTCAGACTTCCTCATGTGCTCTCCCATCTTCTCTCTCCACCTCGCTCTTCTTTTTCATCTTTTCCCCCAGCAATCTTATAGCCGAACTATGAAAACTGCGAGTACAAGAGTGTAAGTCTATTATTTTTGGCGATCAGTTTTGGAATACCTGTAACTGTTAGATGTAATCAGCCTGCCTCCCATATTTTTATAATCCAGCCAACAGCGCTGCGGAAACTTCAGGCGTGTTTTTTCATCATCCCATGTTTCAGAAATTATTCCAAGAAACCAGGAACTTGTCCACACCTTCGAGCTCCCATACTGTTGTAGTCAGGTTCTCACTCCCTATGCAGGAAGAAGAGTTATTCATGAATAGGGACAGAAGCCCATATAGATCATTTTAAGAAGCTTAGCCATCACAGAATGCATTGTCAGGAAACAGACTTAACTCGATTATCGTATACAACCTCATCAACTCATTTTTGATGTGTATACACATACATACATATATATATATATATATATATATATATAAATATATATATATATATATATATATATATATATATATATATATATATATATATATATATATATATATATATATATATATATATATACTGTATAGATAGATAGATAGATAGACAGATAGATGATAGATAGATAGATAGACAGATAGATGATAGATAGATTGATAGATAGATATACAGTAGATATAGATATATAAAGATAGATATATAGATAGATAGATAGATAGATAGGCAAAAAGATAGATTAACAGATACATGTATATAGATAGATACCGGGTACATATCAATTTGTGTGTGTGTGTGTGTGTGTGTGTGTGTGTGTGTGTGTGTGTGTGTGTGTGTGTGTGTGTGTGTGTGTAGAGCGAGGTTGGAGAAAGGGAGAGAATGAACGCATATAGACCGAGGAGAGAGAGAGAGAGAGAGAGAGAAAGAAAGGCGTTGAAAGGTGTGAGAGGGAGGGAGAGGTGTAAAAAGGTTAGAGAGGAGAAAAATGTCGGAGAAAGTTTGGAGTGAAGAAGGAGAGAGAAAGAAGCGGAAATAATGTATAGGACAGTACAGTAATTCCCTCCAACGGGGCGATGGTATATTTTTCATGGGGGCTTCATGCAGCCTCAAGAATCAGGAGTCACTAGTAACGGAAAGTCATGATCACTTTCCTGAAGCTTTAATTTTGAGGTGTTATTCTTCCAATCATTTTGTACGGCACATAACTAGAGGTAGTGAAAGATGCATTCCTCGAAGTTGTAAATCAGTAGCTAATGATACAAAGAGGAGCTTGGCCCAGATTGGGTGAGAATAGGATGCCACCCAAGAATCAGGAATTTGTTTGCCCGGGTGTTCCTGTCAGTCTCGTTTATTTATTTTATTTTTTTTTTCGCTGCGAAGTGTTGTACGAGACGTTAAACATCAGACTGAAAGAACATTATCAGTTCTGCACAGAGGATGTCGTCTGTAACATTTCTATGACTCATAAGCCGACATTCCATTGGGTGGAAAAAATGCAGATTCAACCGTACCAGTGAGTTTCCAGTTCAGATTCCAAGTGTTCTTTTATGTGCATGTGCCTCATCTCTGTTTTTTATCACTCGAGTTATTATAATCTCATTTCCAGCATACTCATTCAAGCAAAATTGTTCTGTTTGATTCTTGCATGAAAACGCCGACGGTGTCACGGATGCTAGCGTAATTGGTTCCGGGGGCCATGGATCGTAAAAGGCACGAAACCTCTGTGGAGAGAGAGAGAGAGAGAGAGAGAGAGAGAGAGAGAGAGACTTTCTTTTTCATATTCAACTGTTACTTCTGCTGGGTGTAATTTTTCCAGAAATACCCTCAACAAGGCTAATTGAGGCCACCTAGCTGGCCCCAGAATTCCACCACTTATTAACATTATTCTTTGATCGGTAATTGTAAATTTTTTTGATGCCCTTGCACTTTGTTGGAAAAAACGTAATTCAAAGAGTGGAGTTTGTCCGTAAGCACTTCCATAGTGGAATAAGTTTGGGGTAAAAGACTTCCTTTTGTGTTGCTCGGTATCAGAGAGACTCCAGATAATCTGTTTGGCTACTCTCCAGTTGAAGTTGGTATTGGTTAGGAAGTAATGTCCTTTGAAACTGTCCAACTACAATGGATCTGGCCAGGCTATATTGTAAGGTTACTGCCCTATGTGTCTGAAGATTTCTAGCAGTTGGGATGTTATTCATTAAAATTTGCAATCACCCCAGAGAAGGCTGAATTTTTGGTGTGACTCCGGAGAAACTGCTAGAGAGCGTTTTATTTTTTTCACAAGCAAGTTGCCGAGTATTAGTATTATTACCCATTTATGGACAGCCACTCCAAACTCTACTAACCATACACAGAAGGAAAAGGTTAACTTACGTAAAACATGTAGTAACTACATCTGATTGGAGAAAAGCTCATAGAGTCTGACATTTTATCATTATGAAAGAGTCTGTATCACCACCAAAATCAGTAAAAAAAAAAAAAAGAAAAAAAAAAAGCTCGTGCTTCTACATATGCAATGTCCTGTTCAGAGGTGGTGAAAGAGGAAGACTGCCGTCTGACCTTAGAAAATGTTGGCAGCTGGAGAGAGAGAATCAGGATGTATGGAATGAAATGCCAGAAAAACACTCCCACTGAACAGCAGAACTGACCTGACTGCTGTGCCATGGAAATGCCAGGAAGTGTTTCGAGACTACCCAGGCCTCACTGTTTCGGAATGATTTTTTTTTTTTTTTTTTAATGCAAGGAAAAAGGAATCAATCGCCTGGGGCCTGCAAATTACTCCCTCTAGGAAGAACAAAACAAAAACAAGATAACAGTCAGCCAACTTCGAGATCCATTCATTATGAGATGCCTCGACATACTGCGTTTGAAAGACTGGAGTTCACAGGCAGTAGGAAAAACGAACAGAGAGAGACAGTTCCAAATGATGATCTGTTGCATATACGAAGGACTGGGAGTAGCGGTTAACTCTTGCATTAGAGAGTTGGTCAGACAAGGGATGAGAGTTCGTTGCTAGACGGGTGCTACGTGCCTGCCGTAGGGATGGAGAGATGCAAGCAGCCAGTTCAGAGGAGCAGCGACCTTTGAAGTAGCGATAGAAAAGAGATATATATGCAACAGTGCGGCGAAGAGTCAGAGACTGAAGGGAGCCAGTAAGAGGAGGAGAGTTAATGAGACGAAAAGCCTTTGACCACCCTGTTAAGAAGAGCCGTGTGGGGAGCCTCCCCATACATGGGAGTTGTACTCTACACAGCGGCGAATAAAACCTGTGTATAAAGTCAATAACTGTGCAAGGGTAAAGAAAGTACGGAGTCGGCTTAGAACACCCAGTCTCCATGAAGCGGATTTTAGTAGAGAGGTAATATGTTCTTTCTAAGTTAGATCCCGAGAGAATGAAACCCCACATATGTTTAAAGATGATGCAGGATTCAGCTGGATATTGTTAAAAATTAGAGGGTAATCCTGTGGAAGATTTTGTGGGTTGAGAGATGTTTGAACTGAGTTTTTGATGCTTTGAAAGCAACAAGACTATTTTGACCCCAACCAGAGATATCAGCCAAGTCAGACATTGAGTGTGCCATATCCTCATCCCTTGCTTTTGGACGCTGGAGCTTACATTTTGTGAAACAGCATCGAATCTGCTGAATTTAGCTATCCTTCAACATGCTACAATAGAGTTTAACATACCATGCTAGAGTAAGGGATTTTCACCAATCACTTTGGTTCCAAAACCGAATAGGTCGTGCTGATTTGGACTGACCACTCGTGAGAAACATTAATTGCACTTACAAAGAGCATCTGAATTTCTTGCTTTGCTGCATATAAACAAACTTATTACTGTAGTTTGGGACCCTACAAGTCAACATACTTTACCTGCAGCTCTACACGTTCGTGCATGTATAGGAATAGTTCGCTGGGTGTTTTGTTTCATAATCAAAGTTATATAAGCAATTGCTGATTAAAAGATTCTTCTACGTATATTCCTTAATGTTAAAATCTAGTTCCAATATAAGTGATCATATGATGACCCCCCACCCCTTTGACCTGATTTGTGAAGCTGCATTCAGTTGCTCTCCATTAACTAGTTATTATTTCATAAATCACTAGATTAACATTTTTTTTTCTGGAAGGGTTTGTCGGCTTCATAAGTTATCTTAAAGTTACAGGAACTATATGAAAATGCTTATGTTTGGTGGGCATTTTATGTGTTTTGCAGTTAAGACAAAATTTTATTTGTAACTAGAGTACGTTGTTTTTATAATTTCCTTCACCTTGTGCTTGGTGTATTATTAGTGTTATCTCGATGTTCAGTGTTAATCACTCCCACATTCACCGACCATTTTACTATTTTTTATAGTTCACAGCAAAGTTCAAGACTAAACAACACACTTGCGATTTAAAACGTATCAGAAACATGGGCCTTCGGTAAGTTCACAATACTAGTTCATCAATGTTACTAACAGTGAAAAATATGCCATGTTGTATAATTCTGCAACACAGTTACATTATTTCTTCTACATTTTATCTCTTGACCATCGTAAAATATTCCTTAACTATGAGAGAACGTCTGTGTATATACCCTGTTGTAATTCGAAAACACTCTACATACCTCTGGAAAATAATTAGGCGTGGTTGTACTGTGTATGTTTTTAAATCATCAGTTGTGCAGTAGATATATCCCGAAGAAACTATAGTACTCACGTTATATTACACAATGAAATTCATTCTCCAAACATCTACAGCAGAAAAATAGAAATGAAGCAATACATTCTTTTAACACGTGTATATATTTATAATAGCAAATCAAGGCTAAACACTGCACATAAACAGATAAGACAAAACGTGGCAAGTCAATGCACTATATTTTCAAAGAAATTTTAAAAACATTGTGTTAAAAATCTCATAATACAAATAATCTGTCTATCTAAGGCCAGACGCCATAACTCTGCAAGGGATAGCCGCTTGGCTTTGAGTTAGCTGTTTTTTGGGAAGGGGCACTAACCGTACGCCAGCCCACTTGCTGACGCGTAAGGGACATGTATGGGTTGCTTATATGGTTACCAACCAGCTTTGTGCATGCTTTTCTGGCTTACAGGAAACCATTAGGTTTGTTACTCAATGTAACGCCACCTGAAATGTAAAGAAGAGTAATAAAAATGATTGGAAAGATGGGAGAAAGAGAGAGGAGGGCAGACAGAAAAAAATGATAAAGGTGTAGGAAGAAGTGGGCAGCACTATATCAACTGAATGGATGGTAGCTCAATCAGTAGAGAGGTGGCCTGTAGTCCTGCCGGACCCAGGTTCAAATCCACGCTGGGGCAGGGAACAGTCTATGGATTTGAATTATATTAAATCAGACTTTACTGATCTACCAAAGGGCCCGCCGACACGTCGTAAAAATACCCCCGCCAATACCAATACATCAGTCCTGTATGAGACAGCTCTAGCATGTATTCAATATGGACGGTGGGTGTTAGCGCCGAAGTGGTGACATGTAGAGGTGTATGGAATGTAGGAGGACTACTGGGCTTTGAGAGCAGGCTGTGAAGCCTATGCCCAAAGTCGGCCACATAAAAAAAAAAAAAAAAAAAAAAAAATGATGAAGCCATAAATCTCTCCGACAAGGAGAGTATGTTTTCACCCTTGTTTGCTTGTTTGCTTATTAGCAGGATTACTCAAAAACTAAACGAGAGATTCGGACCAAATTTGGCAGGTAGATAAGCCACATCCCAAGGGAACAATCAATTAATTTTTGGGACCGATCCTGATCGTATTACAGATTCTGTATCCGGAAAACATTTTTTGTGAAACCCTAATCATTGATGAGAAAACCTACCCCATTGTGATGGACTGGTCTGGAAATTACGTTGCCCTTGTTGGAAAGATGCACTCCAATGAGTGTCCCCTCCAGTTTATTCTGCTCCCATTTGTGATTTTGTATAATGCCGTTCGGTGGGTTTTCTCTGTATTGTTAAACAGTTATCCAAAAAGTATGGACAGAAAGAAAAATGTGATAACGTTATACAGGCTTTCTCAAATAGTTATTAAAGTGACGACACTGTTATAATGGAGAAAAATGTAAAATTAAAAGAATTATGTAACAGTACACATTTACACTTAAAGATTCAGTGATTCTTTCACTCACAAATAATGATCTCCGGACCCCTTGTCCCCCAATTCAAAACTCCTGAAAATGTTGTGTTACCCTGGCCTGTCTTGCCAAGCCAGCCTATCAGGTGCAAGGAAGCAGTTGCTCCTGCAGGTCCGATATTCCCTCTCTGCAAACAGCGCTTCATCAAAGCGAGGTGTTGGGAGGATTGTGGAAATTTGTTCCTGGATAGACGCCATATTTGCGTCTCTATAGCCAGTCAACAGGGTCACCACTGCAAGCTCCACACCGCCCCATCATTTGGTTACATGTTAATCACCCAGCGTTGTAAATGGTTCCCTGGGTTACAAGAAACCATTAGGGTTGTCACCCATTGTAGCGACCTGAAGTGGAAAAATAGTAATACAAGGTGACAGGAAGAATGGGAAAAAAAATAAAAGAGAGGATGGCAGACACAGAAATCGAATGATAAGGGTGAAGGAAAATGTAGGCGGCATTACATGAACAGAGTGGCTGATGAGCTTCCCAACCCTCCACCAAATTCTTGACGCTGGTGATGGTTTCCTTGTTGTCATTTTTGTTGATTTTTTTTTTTTTAATGCGAGGAAGAAGGAACCAAAGGCCATGAGCCCGCAGTAACTGTTCCCTCCAAGAGAAAAACAAAATACAATAGAGAGCCAAATTCAAGATCCGAACATTTTGAGATGCCTGGACACACTGCGTTTGAAAGACTGGAGATCATAGGCAGCAGGAAATACAGACAGAGGGAGACAGTTCCAGAGCTGACCTGTTGCATAAATGAAAGACTGGGAGTAACGGTTAACTCTTGCATTAGAGAGTTGGACAGAAAAGGGATGAGAGTTTGCTGCCAGACGGGTGCTCGCGCCCGTCGCAGAGGTGGAGGAATGCAAGCAGACAATTCAGAGGAGCAGTGACCATTAAAGTAGCGATAGAAAAGAGATAAAAGATTCAACAGTGCAGCGAAGAGACAGAGGTTGAAGGGAGTCAGTAAGAGGAGGAGAGTTAATGAGACGAAAAGCCTTTGACTCCACCCTATTGAGAAGAGCTGTATGTGGGGAGCCTCCCCACACATGAGAGTTGTACTCCACACAGGGGTGGATAAAACCCCTGTATAGAGTCAACAATTGTGCAGGGGTAAAGAAAGAGCGGAGTCGGCTTAGCACACCCAATCTCTTGGAAGCAGATTTTACAAGAGATGTAATATGATCTTTCCAAGATAAGTCCCGAGTAAATGAAACCCCAAGCATGTTCAAGGATGATGCAGGATTAAGCTGAATATTATTAAACATTAGTGGGTACACCTGTGGAAGATTTTGTCAGGTTGATAGATGTAAGAACTGAGTCTTAGATGCATTAAAAACAACCATATTATTATTACCCCAGTCAAAGATACGAGCCTAGTCAGACATTAGGTGTGCCATAGCCTCATCCCTTGTTTGTTGAAGCAACTGTTGAGATGGGCGTTGCGGGAACCGAATGGAAAGGTGAAGGGTGGAGTCATCAGCGTATGAGTGGATAGGGTTAGTTGTACAGCTTAGAAGATCATTGATGAACAAAAGGAAGAGAGTTGGTGATAGGACAGAGCCCTGAGGAACACCACTGTTAATAGATCTAGGAGAAGAACGATGGCCGTCTACAACAGCGGCTATAGAACGACCAGAAAGGAAGCTAGAGATGAAGGCACAGATAGAAGGATAGAAACCGTAGGAGGGCAGTTTGGAATTTAAAAATTTATGCCTGACTCGATCGAAAGCCTTTGAGATGTCAAGTGCAATGGCAAAGCTTTCGCCAAAGTCCCGAAAGGAGGATGACCATGAGTCTGAAAGGTAGGTGAGAAGATCGCCAGTGGAACATTCCTGACGGAACCCGTACTGACGATCGGAAAGAAGGTTGTGATAGGAAAGATGCATTAAAATTTTTCTATTGAGAATTGACTCGAAAACTTTTGAAATATAGGACATTAAAGCAATTGGACGATAGTTGGAGGGTTGGGAGTGGTCACCCTTCTTTGGGACTGGCTGAATGAGAGCAAACTTCCAGCAAGAAGGAAAGGTACAAGTTGACAGACAAAGGCGAAAGAGTTTGACTAGGCAGGGTGTAAGCATAGAAGCACAGTTCTTGAGAACAACAGGAGGGACCCCATCAGGCCCATATGCCTTGTTAGTACTGAGGCCAGTGATGGCAGAAAATACATGAACTGAAGAAATTTTAATATCAGCCATGAGGAAGTCAGAGGGGAGAAGTGATGGAGGAACAGCAAAAAAGACGACGACACTGACAACTGCATTATTAATGAGACTACCTGCATAAAAATTGTCACTGTCTTTGATCTGCCTTACTTAGACATCTAATTAGTAGGGAAATATTTTAAAATTCATCATTATTTTTGCTTGTTCCACTTGCTTCGGAAAAAATAGAGAAAATGGGTCCTAGAAGTGAAAGATTAGGAAATCATAAGTACTTAAGTAGCATTATCTGCAGCGTCCTCTCAACTTCAGTATCAGGAGCACAGTCAAACATCTTTTCAACAAACACAACCTTTAGGCTTCTCCCACCTTTGCCTTTAGCCTTTCTATACCGTGTCTTTTTTTTTTTTTTTTTTTTTTTTTTTTGGTACATGTAGCTACGATCCCTAATTCCTTTACCCCCATGTTAAGAAGGAAGTGGAGGACAAACTGTGAGAAAGGCCAGGAGAACAGATATTGGCGTCTCATCAGTTTCGCTCTCACATACCGTACAGTACATAAACACTGTTGTACCACCAATATCTGTCTCCCTGGCTTAATTTTAACCGTATCCTCACCTTCCTCTCGCTAGAGGGGGAGGGGTTATTAAGCAAATAAGGACTGTGGCTTTACCTCTTTGTGTTTAAAATATGAATCAGTATAGTACTCTCATATACTTTAACTCGGCTGATCTTTTTGTCCTTTAGCAGCTAATTTCCTGTAGGTCACTGAGAGAATATGACAATACTGTGTCTCTACATCCTTTCCATATCACTTCCTCTTAACTAGCACCATAATCTAGTGTTAATCTCTAGTTACGCCTCAGCAATCAAGATGAAGAGACGGCACTTTTAGGCAAGGTTAGAGTAAAGAGTATAATCACGAATCACACAATGCTCTTTTTATACATGCTATTCAGCCGATAAGCAAGCGTACCCATTACATCATGCATAGGATCTGTATCAATTCTTCCATTTGTCACTGATCACAGACATTTAATAATTTCGTGGTATTGTTACATCCTCATCCCAATGCCACAGGCTCCAACAGCAGTAGTTCAGGATGGAAAGACGTCGCCCAGTGAATCGTTCGTCGTTGGGTCAGCCTTTGTATGTACATAAGATCAACTCATGTGTCATAATAACACAGGCTTCTCACGTTCATAGTATTTATTTTCCAAGTAATTAAACTGTATGCTTGCCAACTAAACTTAACTAATTTCACCAGGGTACACTAACTTCACAAGACCACAAGTGAACTGACTCCATTATTATCTCCCCATCCTGTTATAACTTTCCTTGCTACTCGAAAGTTCTAGGTACCCCTAGCAACAATTCCAAGTTGGAGACATCCAAAATATTAGAAAGCTTTCTTACACTGCTTAGCACTCTAAATACTTCATCATACAAACTGAAATTTAATCTGGATATTACATGATTTAACAAACATCCAAATAAAACATTATGGGAAGAAAGTAAAGGTTAACAAAGAACTTTACAAAATACCTCCGCACCCCTCGGTAGGCCACCTGGCAACTCCGACTAGCAACTAAAAATGCGAAAATTATCAGGAATTTTGCCCTAACACCTAGCTAGCACTCCTGCTTCACAACAGTATATATTTTACCTTTCTACCCACATGTTTTAGATCACATCCCGATCTTTCACACACTATTTATCAGTCTCTGTTTTCAATTGAATCCTATTGATATTCACTCATCCCTCTCCATTACTCCGATGCACACTAATTTTGTCTAATTTTTTGTGCATGCTCATTATTCTCACCCCTCCCCATTAATTTACTTTAATCTTACCTCAACCAGATCTTGCCCAAAACCATTACACCATACATTGATTTCTTCAACGCCTTCACAATTTCCATGTCTTTAAATTCTTCAGTTATATCTGCAGTATTCCACATAACCATACTAACATGCTTGATTTCACTGGGCTCTTTGCAGGCATGGGACCAGATCCAGGCTTCCCCTTTTCACGTGTTCTTCCCCTAATGTGTTGAGTTCTCACCACCCCCTCTATTTAGCCACGTGACACAGAGAATCGGTGGGTATTATTGCCCCCCCCCCCCTCCTCCATCCAGCCCCATGGATAAAAAACACTGCTACCTTACTGATGACACAGTTGAATGAAATGAGCAATGAAGTAATAGTGTGTGCATCTAGTGTAGTTTGAACATGGATAGGTGTACTTATGGCTGAGTTATCTTGAGGAGTGAAATCATCATGGTTTAGTTACCATTCTTATAGCCATAATTTTCTTATACAGTTGCTCCCAGGTTTGGTGAGAAGTGGAGTGCACACAAGTGAAGCGATGTCCCAGCCACTACACTGCCACCGGCACTGGGCTCACCCACCCGCCGAACTTGTCCTCGAGGGCCTGAGCCACTGCCAGGCTTACGTGGTCCTGCCCGGGCGACACCACCACCTGACCAAACCCCAGATACAGATGTTCATAATTTCCATATTAATATGGGTGTGTCTAAATAATGCTCAGGCCAATCATGTGAATATTTCTAAATTTTCCAAACCCCTGTGAGGTATCTCTCATGAACTAAGTAAATTCGCCTGAAGGTAGCAGTGATGCCATGATTTGGAAGGTGTTAATGAAGATTAAATATCACCCCTTCAATACAAGAGGTCTCATCTGAGCCATGCAGGATCTGACATAATCTGAAATATATGAAATACATCACTGTACTGAAGATATTTAAGAAAATTTCACACCAAGCTAGTCAAAATCAAATTTCAACAGTGTATTCAGCGCTGCTAAACGTACCCTGCGTTCCATGGTACATGTAGCACTAGGTATAAGAACAGAAAGAAAGCAGGTTACCCGCTTGTGGGTTACCAATACTAAATGGTGCTGACATGCATCATGGATGTGACCATGATTTCAAGTGCAGCCACATAAAGTGTAATCGTGTTCAAACCTTCCCGCATTGGTTACCCAGGTTAACAAGTGTACTGGAATGAAGAAAACATTTTCATCTCACCGACATGGGTGGATGTATTGTTCTGGACGTTTACATCATGTTATTGTTAGACGATGTTAAATGCTCCTTGGAATGTTACCTAAATCCAGGGCAGGATCTAACACTTTGGAAAACCGGGGGAGGGGAGGGGAAGAAGCGATTCCATACAGAATGACCTCAAGTTTGAATTCATGATGTCTCATTACCAAATTCCTCAAAATCTATTCAAGTCTCTCTTTTCTTTGAAATAATTATATGATAACATTTACGTAAAATATTTAAAATTTATATTTTGGTTTTAAAAAAATGCTTTTATTGTGAGAAATCATTCGTCTGCCGAAAATTCGGAATACAGGCATGGATACAATTCTTACACCCAACCCCCTAAATCAGTGCCTGTATATCTTTAGTAGTAATACTGAGGAAATTCCTAGGGTCCCCATTTTACTCACCAAGTAATTGGTATTTTTCACCTTAATGCTCTATACTGTGTTTTATATATTCCAGTTATTCTCCTCCCGATATTAGCACAAGCACTATCGATGAATGGATGAGAAATAGGGGCGTGGAAGAAGTTGAGAGGCGGAAGAGAGAGTTATATGTAGAAAGAAAGAGAGAGGTAAAAAGATTAGTAAGAGAGAGTAAGAAGATAGTGGATGAGGAATTTGGAAGGACTTTGAGTGTAAAGTGAAGGGACTGTAAGAAAATGTTCTGGAAAGAGGTGAAGAGAGTAAGACAGGGTGGAAGCGAAGTTAGCAGGGGAGTGAAAGATAAAAATGGTAGATTACTAGTGGAGAAGGGAGAAAAAGTGAGCAGATGGAGAGAACACTTTAAGGAATTGTTGAACATAGAGAATGGACGTGATGCGAATATATTGTAAGTGGCTGGGGAATGGCTGGATAGAAGTAAGAAATCAGTAGGATAGAAGTTGTGGAAGCAATGAAGAAAGTTAAATTGGGGAAAGCCCCAAGAATTGATGAAGTGTGTGGTGAAATGTTGAAGCATGGGGGAGAGATAGTAATAGAATGGATGTAGAAGATGTGCAGATTGGCCTGGGAGGAAGGTAGAGTTCTAGAGGATTGGAAGTCAGATATAATTATTCCCTTGTACAAAGGAAAAGGGGAAAAAGAAGTGTGTGGTAATCATAGGGGCATTTGTCTTCTTAGTATAATAGGAAAAGTGTATGGTAGGATGCTTATTGACAGAGTTAGGGAAATAACAGAGGAATTAGTTGGAGAAGAACAGGGAGGCTTTAGGGAGGGAAGAGGTTGTGTAGATCAGATATTCATTCTTAGATCTTTAGTGGAAAAGTTTCTAGAGAAGGGAATGAAGTTGTATGCGGCTTTCATGGATTTGGAGAAAGCATATGACAAGGTGGATAGACAATGATTGTGGAAAGTATTAAGAATATATGGAGTGGATGGGAAGTTGCTGAATGCTGTGAAGAGTATGTATGATGGTGCTAAGACTGCAGTGCGTGTGGATGGTGAACTGAGTGAATTTTTCTCTTTGAAGGTTGGGTTGAAACAGGGATGTCATGTGTCCATGATTGTTCAATCTGTACGTGGATGGGGTAATAAAAGAGGTGCAAGGTGGGGTAGTGGATGTTGGAGTGGCCCTGATGAGAGAGGGTACTGTTTGGAAACTCCCTGTACTGTTGTTTGCAGATGATACTGTGTTGTTGAGTGAAGACGAAGGGGAGCTGCAAGGCTTGGTGGATGAGTTTGAGAGAGTGTGTAAGAAACGGAATCCAAAGGTGAATGTAGGGAAGAGTAAAGTGATGGTCTTTGAGAGAGGTGAAGTCAGTGAATGTACAGCGAGGTTGGATGGTGAGGAACTGGAAAATGTGAGTACGTTTAAGTACTTGGGTAGTGTGATGAGTAAGGATGGAAATATGGAGGGTGAAGTGCTTGAAAGGGTACAGCAGGGAAGAAAGGTTGCTGGTTCCTTGAAAGAAGTGATAAGAAACATGGAAGTGAACATTGAAGTGAAAAAGTTACTACATGACAGTATTGTGATACCAACTCTAACGTATGGAACTGAAGCTTGGACGTTGTTGGATGGACACAAGTCAAGAGTGAGAGCAGCGGAAATGAGTTATTTAAGAGGAGCCTGTGGAGTCACATGGAGAGAAAGGCTGACAAATAAGGATATAAAGGAGCGTTGTGGTGTGGATGTGGATGTGATAGGAAGCTTTAGGAGGAACACACTGAGGTGGTTTGGTCATGTGGAGAGGATGGAGGGAGAAAGACTGACGAAGAGAGTGTATGTGAGTGAGGTGGAGGCGGGTAGAGGGAGGGGGAGGCCGAGGATGAGATGGAGGGACGGGATGGAGAGGTATATTAGAGAGGGGGGTGTGAGTTGGGAGCAGGAGAGTGAAATGGCGGGGGACAGGGCGACGTGGAGGCGATTTGTTTGTGGCCACCCCGAACGGGATTGAGGCGTCTGGCAATAGATAGATAGATAGACTATCGATGAGAGAAAATCAGACGATTAACACTACACCTTTACTGTACGAAACCTGGGCCATACCTAGCAGATAAACCTGCATCCTGTGCACTGACTGCAGGTGCGGGAAACCAGCTAACGGCAAGCTTGCGTCCTTTGTATTTTACCCTTTAAAAAAATCAATCAAGAAGGGACAAACACCGCTGGGTGCATAACCTAACTCACCCTCCGACTCTACCCACGCAAGTACCTCTGTGAAATCCTCCAGGTTACGACTCTGCCTCTTCTAAGTATCTCCCGGCGGGAAAGATCGACTGCTCCAGTCATGAGTTATGTGGCCTTCCCTTTGGCCTCCTCCACCCTGGGTTAACTCGTTTAGAGATCACCCTGCGAGCAGATCAGCCTCAGGAAAGTGGGCCACGTGCCCATATTGACGTATTATTTGGGTAATAGGCCTCGATTCAGTTTCATGCAGTAGTAACTTGTTACGCATCTGGTTGTATGATTGATATTCCATGATCCTGCTAAGATACTTAGTACCAAAGGAGTCAATTTGTTGCTTCAAGTCACTGTTTAGTGTCCATATCTCACAGCCATAAAATGAGCCAAGGAGCAACAGCGCCTTGTAGGTGTAAACTTTCGTCCTTCAGCACAAATAACGACAGCTCCCAAAACCCGAATTGAGTGAATCCGTAACCTCGTAAGCCAGATCAGTCCGACAACAGATCTCATTGTCTGATCAACCGTTGCTTTGGACCACACTACCAAGGTAAGTGAATCTTTCCAAGACTTCTATATCCTCATCACATGCTTGGACAGACTGAACTGCTTCATTCAGCAAGCCACAAAATGCCTGGACCATGGTCTTGGCCCAAAAGACCTTCAATCCGAATGTCTTCGCATTCTTGTGAACTTTCTTGAGGTCATCTGAGAAATTACCAATATGCCGGGAATCGAACCCAGGACTCTCAGGTGAGAGCCAGACAGCATACTACTACACCACGACCAGGTAAAAGTTAACTCACGTTGTCACAATCTTGTAACCAACGTCCCTCACATGAGAGTCCCGGGTTCGATTCCCGGCATATTGGTAATTTCTCAGATGATTTTTCCTGTGTAAAATACAGGTTTCTCTCTTCTTTCTTGAGGTCACTCAGTAGTATCTCCAGCGACTCCGCTAGGATAACTGCATCATCAGTGCCAATTGATACCCCACAGTGACTTCGATTCACAGCCCAGTCCAGTACCCAGTCAATATATGCGTTGAAAAGTGTGGGGGCAAGGACACATAATTATCTTACGCCAGAACTTACTAGGAAAAATATCCCATTAACCACAACCACTGTCATTGCTGTCACTAACCATTATTACCAATTATAGCACAACCGCCATCATCATCTCCACTACCAAACGCAGTAATATCATAACATCAGCATATTATTAATCTGATTCAATGGCTGAACGCTAGTTTTGCTTATTTCCACATGCTCATTCAGGAGCCTAAAGTATGTACAGCTGCTCATAATCTCCGAAATATACAACTTAGCAGTAGACAGAACTGTGCTTGCATTTGGCTCAACAAGAAGCTTGATGCACAAATGCCCATTTAGAACCCCCTACCTAAGGGGCAATTCAACTGTATTTTGAAGCAAAATGAGGGTCCCTCAGATGAATGTCCTATGTCTTTCCCAATGGAGAGGGGTAATATATATATATATATATATATATATATATATATATATATATATATATATATATATATATATATATATATATATATCTATCTATCTATCTATCTATCTATCTATCTATATATATATATATATATATATATATATATATATATATATATATATATATATATATCATCAACCTTTGCATGTCCACTGCTAAACAAAGGCCCTTCCCATTCTTCCCCACGAATTTGTTCACTGAGCCAGTTTCTCCCACTTTTTGCCAGCACACCTCTCATCGTCTTCTCTCCATATATATATATATATATATATATATATATATATATATATATATATATATATATATCCATCATCCAATCCTACGTTGTTCCATGAGGAATAGAGCCCGGGGCTAGGCAAGTTGGTCCTGACATTTAAGATGACAGTGACCAGCCTCACTCATTCCTGAGTGGCATCATGAGAGCAATAAATC
The DNA here is from genome assembly GCF_032717465.1 of Coenobita brevimanus. NCBI lineage: Eukaryota > Metazoa > Arthropoda > Malacostraca > Decapoda > Coenobitidae > Coenobita > Coenobita brevimanus. Next base: position 18,879,814 of record NC_137008.1, on the reverse strand, counting down.
CCAACCATCCCTTGGATATAAACCTTCACCGGCTCAATCCGATTGGAGCGCCGTAATCACCCACTAAACCATCAGGCGCCAAAATTTGGTTACGGTACTCGCTGTAGAGTCATCCACAGGCAGAAGGAAGAAGAATGAAGGAAGGAAAGCAAGACAGAGGAGGATGTGTAAAGTCAACCGGAGGCAGAAGGACGAGTAAAGAATGAAGGAAAGACAGAATATGGAAGGAAAGTAGGATGGAGGAGAGGTAAGGGCAGACACCCGAGGGCATCACTATATCGAGTAAGTGGATGGTGAGCGCCCCCATCTACCATATATATATATATATATATATATATATATATATATATATATATATATATATATATATATATATATGGGATCCCAGGAGTGCTGGGCGAGGCATTGCACTGGGAGGGTACTAAGCGTACCGCCCTCCGCCTATCGGCTTATAGTCGCAAAGCTCATAGGTCCCTACCCGGGGGTTCCCTATTTTATAAAGACTTGAAAAATTTCAGTTCTGTCCAGTACTCGGGACACTGGGCTCCAATGGGAGATATATATATATATATATATATATATATATATATATATATATATATATATATATATATATATATATATATATATATATATATATATACTGTATATATATATATATATATATATATATATATATATATATATATATATATATATATATATATATTATATAGATATATATATATCCCATTGGCACCCAGTGTCTTCAATATAGAACGGAACTGGGCATTTTCTAATTTCAATAGAGAAGGGAACCCCGGGGTAGGGACCAATGAGCTTTGCGACTATGAGCCGACAAGCGAAGGGCTGTACATTAGCACCCTTCCAGCAGTCTCTCACATATGAAACCTGGGAGCCAAAGATATATACAGTATATATATATATATATATATATATATATATACTTGTTTAAGATATTTAAGAAGGCTTGGATGAGAGAAAGTGTGCCAGCAGAATGGAAAAAGGCAGTGCTTGTACCCCAATACAAAAATAAAAGTGAGCGGAGTGAGTGCAAGAATCAACGTTACATAAGTCTATTGATTGTGGTAGAGAAGGTATATGGAAGAATTACAATTAAGTAAGAGAGAGATTAGAAGTCCTACGGAGTGACGAACAGGGTGGTTTTAGGAGTGTCAGAGGATGTGTGGATCAAATATTTGCAGTAAGACAGATAGTGGAGAAGGCACTTTAGGAGGACTATATATAAGGTGTTTATGGCATTTATGGATCTGGGAAAAGCATACGAGAAAGAAGGATTGTGGAAGGTTTTCCACATGTACGGTGTAGGCAGTAAGCTGCTAGGTGCCGTCAGAAGTTTTTATGGTGGTACTGAGGCATGTGAGCTTCACGATCATTGTGGGCGTGTGACAAGGTTGTGTGATGTCCCCATGGCTGCTCAGTACATACGAGTACATATATATATATATATATATATATATATATATATATATATATATATTGTCAGACGCCTCAATCCCGTTTGGGGTGGCCACAAACAAATCGCCTAGTAGGTCGCCCTGTCCCCCGCCATTTCACTGCCCTGCTCCCAACTCACACCCCCCTCTCTCATATACCTCTCCACCCCATCCCTCCATCTCATCCTCGGCCTCCCCCTCCCTCTTCCCCCCTCCACTTCACTCACATACACTCTCTTCGTCAGTCTCACACCCTCCATCCTCTCCACATGGCCAAACCATCTCAGTGTGTTCCTCATAACGCTTCCTATCACATCCACATCAACACCACAACACTCCTTTATATCCTCATTCGTCAGCCTGTCTCTCCACGTGACTCCACAGGCTCCTCTTAAATAACTCATTTCCACTGCTCTCACTCTTGACTTGTGTCCTTCCAACAATGTCCAAGCTTCACTTCCGTACGTTAGAGTTGGTATCACAATACTGTCATGTAGTAACTTTTTCACTTCCATGCTCACTTCCCTGTTTCTTATCACTGCTTTCAAAGAACCAGCAACCTTTCTTCCCTGCTGTACCCTTTCAAGCACTTCACCCTCCAAACCTCCATCCTTACTCATCACACTACCCAAGTACTTAAACGTACTCACATTTTCCAATTCCTCACCATCCAACCTCGCTGTAAATTCACTAACTTCACCTCTCTCAAAGACCATCACTTTACTCTTCTCTACATTCACCTTAAGATTCCGTTTCTTACACACTCTCTCAAACTCATCCACCAAGCCTTGCAGCTCCCCTTCGTCTTCACTCAACAACACAGTATCATCTGCAAACTACAGTACAGGGAGTTTCCAAACACTATCCTCTCTCACCAGGGACACTCCAACATCCACTACCCTACCTTGTACCTCTTTTATTACCCCATCCATGTACAGATTGAACAACCATGGAGACATGACACATCCTTGTTTCAACCCAACTTTCAAAGAGAAAAATTCACTTAGTTCACCATCCACACGCACTGCAGCCTTCGCACCATCGTACATACTCTTCACAGCATTCAACAACTTCCCATCTACTCCATATATTCTTAACACTTTCCACAATCCTTGTCTATCCACCCTGTCATATGCTTTCTCCAAATCCATGAAAGCCGCATACAACTTCTTTCCCTTCTCTAGAAACTTTTCCACTAAAGATCTAAGAATGAATATCTGATCTACACAACCTCTTCCCTTCCTAAAGCCTCCCTGTTCTTCTCCAACTAATTTCTCTGTTCTTTCCCTAACTCTGTCTATAAGTATCCTACCATACACTTTTCCTATTATACTAAGAAGACAAATGCCCCTATGATTACCACACACTTCTTTTTCCCCTTTTCCTTTGTACAAGGGAATAATTTTACCTGACTTCCAATCCTCCGGGACTCTACCTTCCTCCCAGGCCAATCTGCACATCTTCCACATCCATTCTACTACTATCTCTCCCCCATGCTTCAGCATTTCACCACACACTCCCATGGTTGTTCAGTACATACGAGTGTATATATATATATAGAGAGAGAGAGGGAGAGAAAGAGAGAGCGCCTCTGTGGTACAGTGGTAGAGTGTGCGTTTCGTACACGGGTGAGCCAGGGTTCGTGCCCCGCCAAGGTAATAATCTTTGGGAGTGTTCACCCGGCCACGTACTGCATTGGCGTACACCAGGGGTGCTGTGGTTGAACCAGTGTCGCTTACTATAATAAAGTATGCTTGCACCCAGTCGGCTAGTGCGGGCCGATTACACTTGGTTCACAGACAACACACACATCCAAAGCCACCCCAACACGACAATTACACTAACAAGCACTTCTCACCCTATATTCAATCTCTACTAGACAACCTAAGCCACTTAGTAGAGATACATTGGCTGTATCGTCCCGACTTCGGCCGGGATAGGCCATTCCTGCAGTAGATACTCAAACAGGTGATGATGATGATATATATATATATATATATATATATATATATATATATATATATATATATATATATATATATATATATATATATATATATGGATGGGATGATGAAAGAAGTAAAAACACAAGTAATGGAAGGAGGAGTGGAGCTGGTAATGAATTGTGATAGATGGATTATCTCAAATTTGTTGTATACTAATGATGCAGTGCTACTTGCAGATACCGGACAACAGCTTGGTAGACTGGTGCAGAGTTTTGTATATGTCTGTGAGCGTCGTGCCTTGAGAGTAAATGAAGAAAAGAGTGAAGTGATGGTTAATGAGAGGGAAGGTTACTCCCAGTGTAATATTACAGTGAATAAAGAGAGACTGAAATTGGTAAGAGAGATCAAATATCTGGGTACAGTGATAGAAAAGAGAGGAAAACGTGCAAAAGAAGTGGAAACTAGAGTGACACAAGGAAAAAGGAAAGTAGCTGTTGCTATGAAAGCTTAAAAAAAAAAAAAAAAAAAGCTTTGGTGTTGCAGCTGCGCGAGGCTTACATGATGGAGTGGTATTGAGAACTTTAACATATGGATGTGAAACTATGGTGTGGCATGAAAATGAAAATTCAGGAGTAAGAGCAGTAGCGATGGGACTGCTGAGGAATGTATGCGGAGTACAGAGAGTGGATAGGATACGGCATATGTGATTCGTGAAAGATGAGGAGTGAGGAAGTGTGTGGACACCAGAATCGGAGAGAGTGTACTGAAACAGTTAGGTCATGTGGAGAGAATGAATGACAATAGAATGGAGAAAAAGGTATATCTCAGCGAATTTGAAGGAGGGAGGAGGTAAGGTAGGCCAAGAAGAAGGTGGAGGGATATGGTGGATGAGTGTATGAGGAAGAGAGGTATGGGAGTTGGTAAGGCTAAGGGACTGACAAGAGACCGAATTGGCTGGATGACTTTTGTACGGAGAAGTGCATAACCAGGGATTTGGCACCCCTTTTTTACGTGACAGCGTTCGGATTGACTCTATCAGACTGGTATATGTGAAGCTACAGAATGTGGTGAAAGTATTTTGGCCTATCTAATGGAGCCAGAAATCCGTGGGCTTGAATGATGAGTGGGTGGAAGCATGACCCATTGAACTGGGCAGACTTAAGCTGTCTGGACGTTGCAACTCCTGACCCTGCTCTAGGGTGGGAAAGGAGGTTCAGATGATGGTGAATATATATATATATATATATATATATATATATATATATATATATATATATATATATACCACGTTGAGTACACCGCTTCCCGTCCGATCAGCGAAGTTAAGCAACGTTGGGTCTGGTTAGTACTTGGATGGGTGACCACCTGGGAACACCAGATGCTGTTGGCATCCCTACGTGTCAAGTGGGGTTGGTGGAGGATTAGTGCCCCTCCCTGTAAAACAATTAACTCTAAACCCTTGGCCACCCCGTGTGGGATAAATGGCGTCTGGCAATGAATGAATGAATATATATATATATATATATATATATATATATGGCAGGGGAATGCCTGCGAGACGGAGGCATGTGAGAAGAGAGGAAGAAATCAGTTGAATGGAAGTTGCAGAAGCAATGAGAAAAGTCAAAATGGGGAAAGCTCCGTGAATTGGTGGCGTGCGTGTCGTGAAAAGCTGAAGCATGGGGGAGTGATAGCGGTAGAATGGATGTGGAAGATGTGGAGACTGGTCTGGGAGGAAGGTAAAGTCCTGGAGGACTGGAAGTCAGGTTTGATTAATCCTCTGTACATAGGAAAAGGGAAAAAAGAAGTGTGTGGTAATCATAGGGGCACTTGTCTTCTTAGTGTAACAGGAAAAGTATATGGCAGGATACTTATTGACCTAATTATGGAAATGACAGAGGAATTCGTTGGAGAAAAACAGGGTGGTTTTAGGAAGGGAAGAGGTTGTGTAGATCAGATATTCATTCTTAGATCTTTAGTTGAAAAGTTTCTAGAGAAGGGAAAGAAGTTGTATGTGGCCTTCATGGATTTGGAGAAGGCATGTGACAGGGTGAATAGACAAGGATTATAGAAAGTATTAAGAATACATGGAGTAGATGGGAAGTTGTTGAATGCCGTGAAGAGTATGTACGAGGGTGCTAAGGCTGCAGTGCATGTGGATAGTGAACTGAGTGAATTTTTCTATTTGAATGTTGGATTGAAACAGGGATGTGCCATGTCTCCATGGTTGTTCAATCTGTATTTGGATGGGGATGGAAAAGAGATACAAGGTAGGGCAGTGGATGTTGGAGCGGTCCTAATGAAAGAGGGCAGTGTTTGGAAACTCCCTGTACTGTTGTTTGCAGATGATACTGTGTTGTTAAGTGAAGACGAAGGGGAGCTGCAAGGCTTGGTGGATGAGTTTGGGAGAGTGTGTAAGAATGGAAACTAAAGGTGAATGTAGGGAAGAGTGAAGTTATGGTCATCGAGAGTGATGAAGTCAGTGATTGTACATTGAGGTTGGGTGAGGAAGAAATAGAAAATGTGAGTGAGTTTAACCCGCCCCGTCCCGACGACGTATGGGTACGTTGGAACGATTTGCATTTGCCAGTCCCGGCGATGTACCAGTACGTCGTGCAATTGCAATGTGCATAATTACGACAATTTTCAAATTTCGCGCTTGATTTGTGGTACGTACCCTCGCCTGACCTTCCCCTACCTGCCACCAGGCGAGGACACTCGGCGACCCCTCACAACCCACGCTAGCCCGCCACTCGTCCACTCACCTGGTAGCCACGGTCCTGCTCAGACATGGCTAAGAGAGGTCTCTCAGAGAGCGAGATTCAAGTCGCCCTGGACACCTTTACCGGCGACAGTGATTCCCCACTGGATGACGAGGAGATGGACAAAGATTATGTGCAGCCAGAGGAGGAAGAAACCACCAGCAGTGACGAGGAAGTTCCGTCACCCAGGAAGCGGCAGTACGTGACTTACCGTGCTGCTAGAGAGGGGCAGGAGGCAAAGAAGGCACGTGGTATATCCTATCCCTATCCCAAGCGTGCTTTGGAAGGAGAATTCGAGGTCGAGGACGAGGACGAGGACGAGGACGGAGCCGTGGGACGTGCTGCCATGTGGTATGGATGGGAGGTCATAACATCGTGGCCCAGAGTGCACACCACGTCGTATGAGCAGGTATGGGCCTAGCATTCTGTTTGGGGAGCTAGGAAGTCAAGTGGAGGGAGTGGGGAGTGAAATGAAAAGTCCTGGGATTAGGGAAAGTGAGAGTGACGTGAGTGAGTCATTGCTCTCCCTACGTAGTGTGAGGCGGCAGAGTGGATCACGTGGGCCAGTGCGGGTGCGTTCCTTATCACGTGGGGTTGTGAGGGAGGGGGAAGGTGGGGAGGAACCACTCCAAAGCACGTCTTATGCTCCCCAATATCCCCTAACACGTGGTCGAGCTAGGTTGCGTGAGAGAGCACGTGGTGTGGTAATGGAGGGGGAAGGTGGGGAGGAACCACTCCCCAGCACGTCTTCTGCTCCCCAATATTCAACTATTTCATCCCCACAGCCCCCTAATGTTCCTCAAGGCCGTAAGGGTAAGGGAAAGGGAAAGGGTAAAGGCAGAGGGAAGAGGAGTGACAGTGGGGAAGCCCTCCGTACTCCTTCTCCCCCACCTCCCCAACCAGGATCTCCTCCCCACCCAGACGAAGGCGGTGATGGGGACGAGGGATTTGTGTCGTGGGATTGGGAGGATGGGAGTGCATTTTCTCCCCTCATTCACCCCTTCACTGAGCAAGGGCGATCTGGCTGCATTGCACCAGGTATTCACAGTAATTCCACCAGGTTGGATTTTTTCCACCTGTTTTTCAGTGAGGCATTCGTAGATCAGATCATTTATCAAACAAACCTGTTTGCAAGCGCCCAGCGCCTAGAAAGTGAAAGATTGGGAACAAGGAGTAGGCATTCTATGATCTATGATTACCCTGTCTCCCTTCCAGAAATGTTCTTATTTTTTGCCCTTGTCCTTTTGATGGGTATTATAAGAAAGAATAGAATTCCTGCTTACTGGACTAAGGACCCTGTTATGTTTACCCCCATATTTGGTCAAGTGATGAGCCGTAATCGGTTTCAACAAATTCTAAGTCGCCTCCATTTTTATGATGCTCATGACCCTGCAAATGCAAACAACACTGACAAAATGAGGCGAATTCGGTTGGTCTTTGATCACCTCAGGCAAACCTTTCGATCCTCATTCTATCCCTATAGAGATCTCGTCATAGACGAGAGTCTCGTGTTGTGGAGAGGCAATATTTCATTCAGACGGTATATACCCAGCAAAAGGCACCGTTTTGGGTTCAAGATCTTTGTTATGTGTGACTGTAGGACTGGATACGTGCAAGACATAGTCTTGTACACCGGTGCACAGACAGACATAATAGAAGATCGAAGTATTGGACTTTCGGGAGCAGTGGTAAAGACGATGATACAAGACTACCTTCATCGCGGTCACGTTCTCTACCTCGACAACTGGTACACTAGCCCTCTTCTCGCTCGTTATCTTCACACACATGAAACGGGAGTCTGTGGAACCATAAAGGTGAACCGGCGTCACATGGTCAAGGTAGGGCGGAAACTTGCAAGGAGTGAGGTTGTCTTCTTCAAAGCCAACAACATCCTTGCAACAATGTGGAACCACAACAGAGAAGTAAGCCTCTTGTCCACGGTTCACCGCCCCTTGATGCACCGTACTGATTCTGTAGATTACCATAGCGAGAGCAGGCGTCGTGTTTGGAAACCTGAGTGTGTAATGGATTACAATACTCGTATAAACATGCGCCTCGTGGACCAGTCTGACTCCATGATATCGACGGTAGAGTGTGCCAGGACAACGATGAAGTGGTATAAGAAACTGTTCTTTCACTTACTAGATATCACTGCTCCGAATTGCCACCACCTTCACGCCATGACCACAGGAGTTCAGGAAACATTTGAAGGGTTTGTGAGGGAGCTCACAAGAGAAATCTTTGCTAAGTATGCTGTTGAAAGGCTCCAGCAGCGCCCCCGCACTGCCCCTATTACCCAGACTCCCCAGAGAATATCCGGCCGCCATTTCCCCATTCCTATCCCTCCCCAGCCCAACAGACCTAGGCCCCAGCGCAGGTGTCACGTGTGCAGTAATTTCCAGGTGAGACTCACGACACAGAGGAAGGACACCCGCTATGAGTGCGTGCAGTGTGACGTGGGTCTGTGTATTCACCCATGTTTTAGTGAATATCACACGTTGATGCAATTTTAGCATGGTGTGAATGCGAAAGGACGCTGAAATTATGAGGTAAATGCGACAGACAGACGCTCAGTGAAATTATCAGTCATGTGGATCTCCAAATATTAGTATAAAGTGCCTACGGGTAGAACATAAGTGAAAACATTGGGTGTAAGTATATAAATCTGCCCTAAGTTGAAACTTACATAGAGAGGGTTGTAGGATGCGATATTCTGTCGCTCAGTGCAATAAATACGGCCCGTAATTATATAATTATTTTTATGTGACATTCTTACGGGTATAATATAAGTTCAAATTATTGTATATGATGATGTATATTCTAAGTCAAATATTCATAGCGTGTGTATAAAGATAAGATTTCCTGACGCTCAGTCGAATGAATAAGGCACGTATTAGTCAAAATAAAAGTCAGCAAGTGATAAAGTGAATAATTAGTAAATAAGTGTGTGAGTGAATTAGTATATAAGTGTGTGAGTATTATGTATGACGAAACATTCCTTGCGAGGGTATTTTCAGGCGATATTCTCACGCTCACTTGAATAAATAATGGCAGTAAGTATGTACAGTGCATTCTAGGGGTGTAAACGTGTGTAATGTAAGTGGGAAAATATAATTGGAGTGAATAAATAAAGTAGATGATGAAACACGAGTGTTTGAGATCGTGGTTGCTACGTGAATATGCGCTAGCATATCGCTAAATGCCCTCGTAATGAATGAAAATAATTGAAAACCTTTACAGTGGTGGAGGAAAGGTTCTATGTAAAGGGGAAAATAATTGGAAAGTGATAAAACAATTTGGTATGTTGAAATACGAGTCATAGCGAGTGCGCTTACTAAGCTGATGTGCGCTAAACTTATGCTGCATGTCATCATAATGAATGAAAACATCTGAAAACACTTACAAACAGTTGTAATTGGTCAATTGTCATTGAAACACAAGTATACAAGTAGAAAAAATGATAGGTTGACTCATACCAGACACTTAGCATATAGCATGTTACGACTCGGACCAAACTCGCTATGCTCGCGCGATGGTACAATGCTTATTTTTCATATACATGTGTCTGAAATCCATTATATTGTTACTGTTATTGTTTATTAGTTCAAATTCAATAAATGTAGAGGTGTTGTGTGTTGTTTCTCCCATTATTCCTTACCATAGAAAACGTAAACGCATATCCAGCCCATTACAGAATACGATACCTGCGGGGGGAAACCGCACCTGTACAGACCACTTATAGACCGCAGGGACCACTTTCTTTATGATCTTCCTTTGTTTCTCGACCTAAGCGGAAGTTTTAGCAGAAAAAAAAAAATTCCAAAAAGGCTCGGGACTGGGGGATGTCATAGGTGCGGAAAGCCTCGGGACGTGACGGGTTAAGTACTTGTGTAGTGTGATGAGTAAGGATGGAAGATTAGAGGGTGAAGTGCTTGAAAGGGTACAGCAAGGAAAAAAGGTTGCTGGTTCCTTGGAAGCAGTGATAAAAAGGAGGGAAGTGAACATGGAAGTGAAAAAGTTACTACATGACGGTATTGTATACCAGCTTTAAAGTATGGAAGTGTAGCTTGGACGTTGTTGGAGGGACAGAAGTCAAGAGTGAGAGCAATGGAAATGAGTTATTTGAGAGGAGCATGTGGAGTCACACGGAGAGACAGACTGACAAATGAGGAAGTGAAGGTGCGTTGTGGTATGGATGTGGATGTGATAGGAAGCGTTAGAAGAAACACACTGAAGTGGTTTCGCCATGTGGAGAGGATGGGGAGTGAAAGATTGACGAGAAGAGTGTATGTGATTGAAGTAGAGGGAGGGGGAGAGGGAGGGTGAGGCCAAGGATGAGATGGAGGGATGAAGTGGAGAGGTATACAAGAGATGGGGGTGTTAGCTGGAAGCAGGACATTGAAATGGCGGGGGACAGTGCGACATGGAGGCGATTAGTTTGTGGCCACCCCTTACGGGATTCAGGGGTCTGGTAGTAGAGATACATTTTTTTTTTTTTTTACGCCACTCAACTCTGGCTGTTATGAACAATGTTGCTCTTCAGAATATTATTCGAGATTTGTATACTACTGCAATCGTTCTTGCTTCTTGCCCTCGTAAACCACTTTGCGTTTTAAATAATGATTTTACCATCAGTTATTGGGCGATTTGCTAGTATGATATAAACTTTACAAAGGTAGAAGCCATTAACATCATTCGGCTGTTCATCAGGAAATTTGGCAAAGCTGGGTTTTCACTGCGAAATTTCGTCATTAATCACATGTTTAACTAATTGAATTACGTATTACAGATAGGGGGATGAAAAGAGTAATCGCTGGTGAGGGGTGAACTATCTCAGCTACGATGCACGCGCATGACTGTGTTGCTTGCTAAAAATGAATAGGGGCTTTGCAGACCCCCCCCCACACACACACACTATATATATATATATATATATATATATTATCTGTTAACGTTGTTTCATGGAGGTAAATCCAGACAAGTGTACACTGACGGTTGTTGAACAGGTAGACATTAATAATAGGGCGTTTTCAAGCTGAAGAGGTAATCAGTATTCCTGTTACCTCCAGATTTTTTTTTACTTCATTTTTGAGAGACACATGTTAGATAGGAGCCTCCGAGTAATCTCTGTCCACCAAGTTCATATTTTTTCCCTCTTCATACTCTTAATTATAGCAGCCGTGGCTCAGACAGTAGAGCGCTCTGCTCAGACCGGAGAGTCGGAGGATCGAATCCACCCAAAGGTCCTTGGTAGAGATCAGGAAGGGTATCCGGTCATAAAATGCTGCACGCTCCATTCCAAAAGTCCTCTATTCAGGGGCAACGCCTTACCCCTTCAGGGATACCTGGCGTAAAACAATTTTTTAAATATTTTCGATTGTAGAGTTCCCCAGCGATTGTATGGCATTTGCAAGCTTATACGAATATCTTTAATGCACGAATCAGCAATTATGGTGATGTCTTTTGTAGATGGAGGCGTTTTTCAGTTTTATTTTCTACATTGAAACGATTTTCTCCAGCATTATAGGAGTACCTTAATAATGAAAGGATTAATGAATAACTGGAATCTCTGAGTCCTCCATCTCGGAAATCTCTGTTATGCTGAACAAAATCGGCCACCCATAGCAAGAAAAAAAGACCCTTATATAAAATAATATTCCTATTATCTCTATCTATCTATCTATATCTGTATCTATCTTTCTATCTATTAATCCGCCTGTCTACCTATCTCTTTATCTATATCTATCTATCTATTAATCTCTTTATTAAACTCTCTCTCTCTCTCTCTCTCTCTCTCTCTAAAATATATAGTTTAGTGACCACAGTAGAAACATTTTCTCCACATTATAAAGTAAATGGAGTACGGTTCCAGAGTATTAAAAATGGATAGTAGATATAGAGGCAGATATATGGACAAAAATAAGCAGATAGATAGACAGATATGGTATAGTAGCTTTATAGCACCTCTTCCTTAGCGTTTTATTTTGCGTATACACCTTAACACACTCTTGTCCGTTGTCTGCGGTACAGTATATCGTTATGTTATCGACATACTTAGCACCACTAGCATACAAGAGGATATTAAGCTGTAAGGGAGAGAATATATTGCAAAAGAACAGGTGCTGCGAGATCACGAAAGCCACCTGAAGTCCGAGAGGCAGCCCATCCTTGGAAAGTCCGAGGGGCACCGCAGTGACGGGCATCTCCGTGGCGTTGAAGATGCAGGTGTGGCCGATGTCGAGCATGTTGGGCGCGAACTCGTGGTGGAGGAAGGCCAGCTGTGGTAGTGTTGGCAGCAGCAGCACCCCAGTCTTTCCCAGGGTGCCCTGTTAAAACAAAATATATCGGCGTCATACCCCAGCAACAGCACCCCAATATCACCAAGCTTACCAGATTAGAAGTATTGTACTTCCATCGACACCGCGTCCCAGCAGAAGCGACCCAGTCTCATTTAGCCCATCCCCTCAGAACAACATTGTATAATCCATCACCATACCCCAGCAGCAGCACCTAAGCAACACCTAGCCTATCATATCTGAAGCACATATCCACACAGTACCCCGTCAGCAACAACCCTGTCTCACCCAGGCTACCCTGTCAGGACAGCCTATAATTTCAGCATATTAACAGTTTTATCCACTCTCACTGAGTCTGCCCTGGTAGAACCATATATTTCTACGCTATATTAATCTTACCCAGTCTATCCTGTCAGAATCATAGAACCAAAACCTATATTTCAGCGCCATATACCAGGTTCACTTTTATTACCCTCACCATTGAAAGAACCACATGTTTCCACACAATACCAACATCCTCCAGTTTATCCTTTCAGAACCACAACATATATTTCAGCATCATAAATGGCAGTTTTTGTTATGTGCACCACCACCGTGCACATTTCCTCTATACATTTCAATCATTCGTCAGTTCTTTGCACCCTCAGCATCGATGCTTCCCTTAGTTACAGATTCATTTATCATATTTGTTTATAATTTTTTGATCTTCCATGATATTGTCTTCCCTAAAACTCAGTCATATACAAAATTTTCTGAAGGGTATTCATGACCATAATCTCAGTATGACCATACCATCTCAACGCACATTCTCTACTTCCCAACTCCATATCTTTTATGAATTTATATTTTATTCTATCTACACACACACACACACACACACACACATCCTAAGCACTAAATAACAGTCCACTTCCTACTGTTCTCAGCTTTGATTTTTCATACGCTATGCCAAGGTCTCACATCGACATGTTCATGACAGCACTAATACACATATATTCTGCTTCCTCCTGCCAGTGTAGACTTCCGTTGAATACAAGGATTTTATTACACTTTATTTCTTTGGGTTACTCTGCTCTGAACTCCCTTTACTTAACCATGGAACGCAAACCCCAGGTGGAAATCACCTGGGAACATGAACATGACCTGAGCAACATGCGGTCTGTGGCTGAAGCAGGCCGGGTTTTTCCATACAGACAGTTTTGGATGATTTTAACCTTCCGTTTGCGACAGTGTATACCAGAAAGGTTGTGTGCCCTTGCCACTACCACCATGTCTGCACTGACTGCGTATCTCTCCAGGTAAGTGATAATGTGCTGGGAAGTTGTCAGCAATACTTATTTAGACTAGGAATAAATAAAAATCAAGTAATGTCAAACAAAATTAGGAGCATTTATTCTTTGGGAAAATCTTTCTATCTCTATCTATATACCTAGGCTGCTTCCCCCAAGAAAAGGGAGGTAGCCGAGACAGGACGACACACTCCCCATTTACTCATCCATTCAAACACGTTCATTCGCATCTTAGCCCCAAAGGGGAGAACGGACAGATCCTCACCGCACCACACTGCACAAGGGTCAGCTGCGCAATGCAATCAGTGACATCCGCAGCAGGGCCCGACAGCAGAACTGGTTTACCCCTGCCACATCATAACAGACCCATCCCCTTACCCGCACCTAACCTGACGAGCTGATCAGACCAAATGCGGGAGAATATCCCCTCAGGGTTGCGTCATCACTTATTCATTCACAATTTCTCTCCATTTATTTCTGTCACGCACAGCCACTCTTCCTTGCTCAACAGACATCCCTCTCGCATCCAACGCTCTCTTCACACTGTCCATCCATCCTATTCGTGGTCTTCCTCTCAGCCTTACACCTCTCACATCAGATCTAGTTATCTTTTTTACCAATCGCTCATTATCCATTCTCTCCATATGCCCAAACCATCGCAACACCCTCTGCTCAACTCTACCAGCCATCTCCTGAACAACTCCAGTTCTCCTTCGCACTTCATCATTTCGCACTCGATCCATACGCATCACTCCACACATACTCCTCAGACACCTCATCTCCATTACATTCAAACTTTTCCTGCTACACCCATACTCCATGTTTCAGCCCCATATAACGCAGTCGGTACCACAACACCCTCATACAGCCTTCTCTTTACATCCATTCTAAGCGAACGACATTTAAACACTTTTTTCATTCCTCCAAGCACCTTTCCTACTTCATTTATTCTAAACTTCACTTCTGCATCTATTCTTCCATCCACAGCAACATGTGACCCTAGATATTTAAAACACTCTACCTCCTCAAGCAACTCACCATTCAAAACTATATTCATCCCCCTACCATCTATCAACCTCGTACACTTCATCACTTTACTCTTATTCTCATTTACTTTCAATTTCCTCCTTTCACACACCCTTTGGGAAAAAAAAAACAAAATAGAAATTCATGGATTTATTGTTTCAATGAATAGGCAAAGCCTTAGTTATGATGAAATAGCGGTTTTTGTTCATGTACAGGGGTAAATAACTGTAAAAAAATATTTTTGCATATATGTCATTTTTGACTAAAAAAATATACTTTTTTTTTTTTGTCTGTCTCCAGCACGGTGCTGATTGAAGGCAGGGAGACACTGGGTATCCTTGCTGAGGCTCCTAGGCACCAAGTTTGTGTGCGAATGCTCAACTCTTCATGTCCAGTATTAGCCAATTTCTGGAATTTTTTGTTCAAGTCACTAGAATAATCAGGTATATTTAGCTACTTTTTTCAAGTCACCCCATTAAATTTCCAATTTCAGTGCAGTTTTTTTTGGGGAAATTAAAGTAGAAGAGGTCTACTTTCATTGAATGTTGTAAAATTTAATAAAAGTTTATTAGAAGTATTTTATATTACTTTCCTAAAAATGGGTATACTTCACCATGGGTTGGTAATGGTGTTCTGGAAACTAAGGGTTTCCATTCCAGGGTAAAGCACCTGAATTCTTCTATCTCACGCAGTCCTTCCTAATGGTGAACTTGTGAAGCTGCCTACCGCT
Organism: Coenobita brevimanus; assembly: GCF_032717465.1. Classification (NCBI taxonomy): domain Eukaryota; kingdom Metazoa; phylum Arthropoda; class Malacostraca; order Decapoda; family Coenobitidae; genus Coenobita; species Coenobita brevimanus. The sequence continues at coordinate 18,864,308 of NC_137008.1, read as the reverse complement.
AGGGGCCACCACCGTTAACAGCTTGTCCGCCTCGAGTACATGTTAAATTACCGGGATTTTTCTCTTTTGATGTCAGAACCTGTGTGGCAAAATACCATCATACACTACTGAAGCATTAAAAAAACTTCGTAACAATAATATAACAGGGGAGAATACATTACTCTCGTTGTTTTATTTCCCTGAAAACAATGCCCGAATTTTAAAAACCTGGCACATACATGTTTCTTTTCGTCGTTTTTAATGAAGCTGCTACAAAGCGGAGTTAATATTGCCTCTTGGAATGTTCGATATATACTGTAGTTTTAGCCAAGCACTTGTTTTGTTTGTGTCAGTCTCTCTTTTGGCAGAAATTTAATGATGATGTATTAAAATATTCTACATCAGCCATCCGAGCCCAGAGACAGTCCCCGTTCCAAGATTTGATACGACTTATTTGAAAGTTGTGATAGCGTGTTTTCCTAGCGGATACGTCATGATCAAATCTTGGAATGGGGACTGTCTCTGAGTTCGGATGGATGATGTAGAATAATTTATTACATCATCATTAAACTTCCGCCAAAAGAGAGACTGACACAAAGGAAGTGCTTGGCTAAAACGACAGTATATATTGAACATTTCAGGAGACCAGATTTAACTCAGCTCTAGAGCAACATCATTACAAACGACGATACGAAATATATAAGTGCCAGGCTTTCAAAATTCTGGCTTAATTTTGGGGGAAATAAAACAACGAGAGCAATGTAGCCTCCTCTGTCATATATCTGTTACGAAGCTTTTTCAATACTTCATTAGTGAATGATGGTATTTTGCCACACAAGTTCTCACAGCAACAGAGAAAAATCTCGGTATCTGAATAAGTGCTCAGGACAAAGAATCTGTTAACAGTGAGAGACATCTGTGGCAGATGATCTCCAGAGTCCCCCATTCTATCTATCTAGTGCCAGAGCCTTAATCCCGTAAGGGGTGGCCACAAACAAATCGCCTCCATGTCACCATGTCCCCCACCATTTCACTGCCCTGCTCCCATCTCACACCCCCCTCTCTCATATACCTCTCCACTCCATCCCTCCATCTCATCCTTGGCCTCCCCCTCCCTCTCCCCCCCTCCACCTCACTCACATACACTCTCCTCGTCAGTCTCTCACTGTCCATCCTCTCCACATGTCCAGAACCACCTGTGTGTTTCTCCTAACGCTTCCTATCACATCCACATCCACACCACAACTCTCCTTCACGTCCTCATTTGTCAGTCTGTCCCTCCATGTGACTCCACAGGCTCCTCTCAAATAATTAATTTTCACTGCTCTCGCTCTTGACTTGTGTCCCTCCAGCAAGGTTTAAGCTTCACTTCCGTACGTTAGGGTTGGTATCACAATTATGTCATGCAGTAACTTTTTCACTTCCATGCTCACTTCCCTGTTTCTTATCAGTGCTATCAAGGAACCAGCAACCTTTCTTTCTTACTGTACCCTTTCAAGCACTTCACCCTCTAAACTTCTATCCTTACTCATCACACTACCCAAGTACTTAAACACATTTACATTTTCCATTTCCTCCTCATCCAACCTCACTGTACATCCACTTACTTCATTTCTCTCGAAGACCAAAATTTTACTCTTCCCTACATTCACCTTTAGATCCCGTTTCTTACACACTCTCCCAAACTCATCCACCAAGCCTTGCAACTCCCCTTCATCTTCACTTAACAACACAGTATCATCTGCAAACAATAGTACAGGGTGTTTCCAAACATGCCCTCTCTCATTAGGGACGCTTCAACATCCACTGCCCTACCTTGCATCTCTTTTATAACCCATTCACTAGCATAAAAAACTGCGAGTCCCGTTCTCTCTTCCTGACAACGGTCATTCTCTTATCCTAACATACTTTCAGATTTTGTCGCCAAAAATCATTTGTCATAAGCTTAACCACTATACAAAGTTCCATTCATTATGAACGAGAAACACGCTTGTATATTTTAAAAGTAACATGCAGCCCACCTTATCATTTATCAATTTCACTATCATTTCAGGAGCTATAATTATGCGCACAGTAATACTGAATCTAACTTCCGTAATACACACACGTACATGAAAGCTCGTAATTGCATTTAACTAAGTGCTATCCAAACCAAACATACAATACATACAGTGCTACTTTCCATAATCTGTCCCCGCCCTAAATAGGAGTATTTAGGTGACACTACTGTAAAGTCCCGAGATATCGCTTGAGAGGCTGTGGCAAAGTACGGTACAAGGGCTGTTGTGTATATTGTATACGGTATATGACAGTTTTAGGTAAGACAGGAGCATGGAAGATCAATCCATAGTAAACAATTCCGATAAATAAATTTGCAACCAAGGGAAGCATCGACGTTGAGGCAGCAAAGAACTGGCGAATGCTTCTTATTTCTCTACTTGACATGCTGTCCTTATAATGCACTCTAATTTTTAAGGCTTCGGCTAAGGGAGGAAAAAACTTCGCATCAGCCTGCCTTCATGAATGAGAACTACCAGCCATTCCAAACCCGATAAAGGAACATCGCTCATACGTAATATCACTGAATATAGTTTAACTTCGTAAAAGGGAAAAACCTGAAACAAGCTAAACAGGTTCCTTAGTTCGTGCCGACTTACCATCAGGAACTCTTGCATTGGCTTCCAGTAGTGCGGCGAGTCTTGAGGGTCCTGATTCACTGCCAGGAGCTTTCGGATGGTGGCCATCATCAAGAGGGGTAAGGTGAAGCGTCTTCTCCCACACAACCACCGCAGCCCTTCTACCAGCAGACTCACTTCCCCCTGTCAAGTGGAAATACTATGTTATATAGAGCCTATTCTCCCAACTGGAATTACTTTTTCTTTTTTCTTTTTTTAAGTGGCGGTCTCTCTCTCTCTCTCTCTCTCTCTCTCTCTCTCTCTCTCGCTCGCTCGCTCGCTCGCTCGTTTTTTGCCGAATTAAAAGATCTGGTGGTGTGATGCCCAAATTTGTCCGAGTCATGTGCTATTCCTAGTTAGATTCATAAATAAGTATTTCAAGGTTTTTCGATTATGTAACACCACCCAGTGACATCCACTCGAAATTTTCACTTAATTATCCCTGGCTGTTTTATTCTAAACCAGGACCGCTGGCCTTTGTAGAGGATAATACGAGAGTACATGCCATCCTTACCGTTGTTTGACCTTTTTATTTCAAAAAATAGAGAAAAAGCCAAAATTAGCTTCATTTTCTCTATAACTAAGTGTAGGTTGTATTCTCAGCAAATTTGTTGGCTTATCAAAAGGGAAATTATTATATACTATATCTGTCTTCATTCTTACCGAACTGACTGAGCATGCTGATTATCATTTTAGAGGGGTTTATAGGCAAAGTAGTTATTAAATTCTTTCCTAATGATTTTTTCCACCATGTACCTGAAACTGCCATGTATGTGGTCTGAAAAGACACTAACTTGTGCTTGCTGTTATAAACGGCAATAGGATAATAACAAATTCCATTATGCATTGTGATATGTATTTATTTTTGATGGCCACCTAGTACCGGCCACTTAACTTTCAACTTTAATAATTATTTGGGATGTAAAGCAAAGGCAATCCCATCATGGTTTAGGGAGCCAGGACTGGGACAGACAAACGCACTTGCGATCAGTTCCCTGCCGTAATCCTGATTTTGATTAGCAGGAAGGACATGGAGGCTAGAATCTTCCTTCGTCTCTTGTTCTGACTTTACAAATATATCATATTTGCGAGACGAAAGTTATTGCAGGCTATAACTGTTTTCTGCAGGACGATCAAGGAAAAGAGTCCAAGATCTTCCCTTGTCTAGTTCTTCCTGTAAAAACATAATCTCAGTTACGACAGGGGATCGATCGCAAATATTTTTGCGAATCCCACTCAAGGCTAGGATACCGTAAATAGAACATTTTGAGGGTATACTGTTTTCAGTTTAGCTTGGGCTAAAATTAGTTTCTCCATTTTGAATGCTGAGGTATAACACATTAATATTAGAGAATGCATGTAGTTTGGTTTATGCTTTTTTTTAAACGCATTTAATTTGTTTTTCCTTCCTTTGTTCATCAAGAAAAGGTCACGAAGACGTGGTATGGGAAGGATACAGAGCCGGAACCCAGCTTTATACTGCCACTGAATTACATATAACCTGTGTAATGGCGAAAATCTCTCAAGTGAACGGTATTTGTAGGATACGAGGGCTGAATATTATGAAGTGTCTGATGTCCTTACCTTTCTGTTGGTCATGTTAACGGTCAAGGGGGGTTGGCCTCTGTAGTCATCTCTCATCTTGTTATTCCACATGAGGAAGGCAATGCTCATGTCACGCGGCCACTCCAGCTGCCACCACACCCACATGCAACAAATCAGGTGCCAAGTATACAAGAGATCCTAACCAGTTATAACTAGAGACAAGCACCCATGGGAAGTAGGTAATATGAATAATTTCGATTTTTTTTATATTATAAAGTATCCTAGCCAATTTTTACGCTAACAACAATTTTAAGAGAAGCAAATTTCCGTAGCACTTTTAAGATAGCTATCATTCATAATTCTATTTTATAATACTTGATAGGGTACAACAAGGAAGAAAGGTTCCTGGTTCTTTGAATGCAATGATAAGAAACAAGGAAGTGAGCATGGAAGTGAAAAACTTACTGCATGACAGTATTGTGATACCAACTCTAACATATGGAAGTGAAGCTTGGACCTTGCTGGAGGGACACGAGTCAAGAGTGAGGGCAATGAAAACGAGTTATTTGAAAGGAACATGTGGAGGCACATGGAGAGACTGACAAATGCGGAAGTGAAGAAGCGTTGTGGTGTGGATGTGAATATGATAGGAAGCGTTAGGAGGAACACACTGAGGTGGTCTGGCCATGTGGAGAGGATGGAGAGCAAGAGACTGACTATAGTAGCCGCAGCGAGAAATGAACGCTGTGGTGGGGCAGCCGGTCATCCGGGGATTCCCCCACTGTAGCCATATCTACATGTCACCGACCATAGAGGTAGGATGTCACCGACCATCGGCCACCGCTGCAGCCCCGCTCCATGATCCTTACCCTGTGTCTCTGGCTTTCTCTTTCTCTCTCAGTTTCTATATAAACTGCTGTATTTCCGAAACTAATTATGAAATTATTATGACTTTTGTTCCACACCACCACTGAGGTAAAAATCAAGGAGAGTTTTCTGTATAAAGGTTTCCCCCCCCTTGTCTGAGGGCAGGTCAGTTCTGGCGAGTGTATAATTATAGGTCAGGCGGAGGTATCAGCAAGGCCGCACTCCCCCGCTCACATGCCACATTTAGGAGGGGGGGGAAACCTTTATACAGAAAACTCTCCTTGATTTTTACCTCAAAGGTGGTGTGGAACAAAAGTCATAATAATTTCATAATTAGTTTCGGAAATACACCAGTTTATATAAAAACCGAGAGAGAAAGAGAAAGCCAGAGACACAGGGTAAGGATCATGGAGCGGGGCTGCAGTGGTGGCCGATGGTCGGTGACATGTAGATATGGCTACAGTGGGGGAATCCCCGGATGACCGGCTGCCCCACCACAGCGTTCATTTCTTGCTGCGGCTACTATAGAGAATGTATTTGAGTGACGTGGAGGGGGGGAGAGGGAGGAGGAGACCAAGGATGAGATGGAGAGGAGTGGAGATGCGAGAGGGGCAATAGATAGACATATAGATAGTTTTTTTTTTTTTTTTTTTTACTCTGGTTTGAAGTATTTGGTTGTGATATGAATAATGGCAAAAGTATAAACCAGAAAACAGTCACAAATGGCATATCTCCATCATCACCAATAAAATAAATGATTTACTGCAATAAATCCTCTTTCCTACCAGACCAATACTTTTACTTCTTTCTATAGTCAGTTAATTTTACAGTCTTAGTCTGACCCGTTACACAATCTCAGATAGCGTATAGCCTACCTCCGCCAGCGCAAAGGAAATTTATGGGCTTAAGTAACACAGAAATGTTCAGTAAGGTGTTATAAACAAAAGAAGTCGCTTAGCGAAGGATTATTATCTTTGTTCACCACCCCGGGAAAAGCTGTTACAGAGCTTCTTTAATCGGTGAGGATAAATATGTTCCCATTAACTCATCCGATACTCGTAACCTTTACTAAATTGATTAAAGTACTTTGGGAGCAGACAAAATAAAGTATACCTTTTTAACTTGGTCTATGTATTTGGCCTTCTGTAGCTTATTTCGCGTAGGTCAATGGCAGAAAAAGACAATACTACGGCCCTCCATTCTTTCCACAACGCTTTTTGACAAGCAACATAGTCTTGTGCTAATTTGTTGTTATATTTCAGCGTTCAAGATTGAGAGATGGCAATTATACGTCACGTTAGAGTAAAAAGTTGCTGGATAAAAAAAGCGGACTATATATATATATATATATATATATATATATATATATATATATATTGACCTTTCATCTTTTCTTCTTCGTTTTTTTATCTATTTATATACTTTTTTTTTATGCATTACTTAAAACCTGAATGGGTGAAAAGCATCTTTAACTCTGTAATTACGCCTCCATAATAACTACCAAGTAGAATAGCTTTTGTTTCAATCTTCTGTCTTTCTATCTATCTGTCTGTTTGTTTGCCTGCAACGATGTGGAAGGGCCACTGAATGAAACTGTACCAAATCTCGAATAATGATTACATGCTATCATAGGAACTAACGATACTTTTTTGGTTCGGGAAGGGAGATGGTCACTGGTCAAGACCAAGAAAACCATGAATATCAGCAAACAGTGAACCGATATAGAGACATGGTGTCCAAGGACAGTGTAACCCACTGAAAGCATTTTTATTTCAATCCAAATTGTTAATGTGTGACCTTTAAATTTTGCCAAGAGTTTAGACACAATACTGACTCTTCCTTTTTGAACTTTCTCAAATACTTATGTCTGTGAATATAATGAATGGAGTAAGATGAAGAGGGTATAATGCTGCCTTGTCAATGGTATGCCCTCACTGAGTGCTCTAATTTCAATTCAAACTGATAAATGCATTTTGAATAATTAAATCAAATACTTCTCTTGAGTTCTGAAAGACTTTTCTTTCAGATAATCCCTTGGACCTGTGGAGTTTTCTTCGTAAACCAACTCTATAATTAATACATTTTAAGATGGGTTACAGCTGATGCATAAATACATACTTAATACTCAAAAAGTACACACAATGTTCTTGGTGTCATATTTGTTGTAGAAATATTAGCTGTTAATGCGCAAGCAATTTTATTAGGGAAGAAAGATATGCCTTGAATCACTCTGCCTCTATTCCATAACTGAGTAGTTTCCAAACGTCGATTCCATGTAGTGCAACCATTAGGTTACTCTTAAGTTAACTGGTTTGTCGTAATTCAGGAAATCGTTTATTACGTTCGATGATAACCATAGAAACCAATGGACTCCTGCTGGTCTGGTGAGCTAAAGCGTTCCGACCGGATAGGGCCCGTCAGGGTTTTAATGTGAAGGGTGGTTCGGGTTTATTGCTCACATATTTCGACCCAGAGGCGAACGTGGCTGGTAAGTCCTTACCAGAAATGGTAACCTAGCCTTGGGCCCCTACGCTACTAATGGGAAAAAAGGATTGGATGATAGACACAGACATACTGTAAATTTTAGTGCGAAAAAGTACTTCGATGATTTTAAAAAATAATAATAATGGAACAGGTGCCCAATCTGAGACAAATAATCAGTATTAAGTGCTGAGTGCAAATCTGTTAACATCACTTGTTCATCTCGTACCTTTTCTAGCGGGGCTTCAAAGGTGGTGCTGAGGTAGTGTGTAGCGGCGGTGAGGGCGCGGCGCAGGGCAGGGTCCAGTGGTGAGTACAGGGGCGTGTCCAGACCCTCACACCACCTCAAAAAAGGCATCAGTATATTCACCTTTCACTCAAAATTTTATGCACACACACACACACACACACAGTAAATTATAGGCAATCATATCATCACATGTGAGCAATCAGGCAATCAGGCAGCCACAAAAAAAAAAAAAAAAAAAAAATCCTGAGGTGGCAACTTGATCATAATCCATATATATTTCATCACACACAGCTGGATCAGTGTGCAAACTCCATATATAATTATCCATCATAAGTTTCTTGTAATTATACCGCATCGAAACTATAAGGTCTGCAAACCGGTAGGGATTAAGGGCCAGATTCCCTCCCCTTCAGCTGACTATCCATGGCATTCATTACTAAGGCTGAAAGGAATATGTAAAAGAGTCAGATACTTTTACTTGTAGTTCTTTGTATCTCATCCTTCTATAACTGGTAATGCATTGATTTCTTTCATACTGTAACAAATTACAACAGAACGAACACTGTAATGAGGGGGGGGGGATATCACAATACTCATTATTTGAGCAATGTTGTTTGTTTGAAGTTTTGATTTTCCAAGATTTCTTCTAGTTCACTGTTCACAAACATTCGCAAGAAAACTTTCAGCATGATCAAGAAATTTCAATGACAGCTCTTCCTCGACTGAATTTGCACTTACAGACACTGAGGTACACCCGTAAGCACTAATTTTTCCTCCCCCCCCCCCTTGTAGCCGGAGTCACGGCCAGTGAGCTATCAGGCGATCGAACACCGCACATACACCCCCTCTCGCCCCGGCCCCAAGTGTAAGCGTTCTTGGATAGAGGTGGAACGGCCAAAGCTGGTGATGGTACAATGTGTCATGATTGTTTTAATCGACAATCAGAACAGTAGGGGCAAGTATATAAACGATAAACAACCGTAGGCCTACGTCTCTCCGAACACAAGGCTCAACTTGCAGTGCCTATATCACTTAGCTGATTACAACAAGATGAAGCAGCTGGCAGGTATACCGAAGTATTGTATGTTATTGATTTGTTGGTGTTTACCACAGAGGTGTATGATAATATTAATATGATCGATACGTGGCGGATCATTTCATCAATATCTTTTTTTATGCTAGTTAACAATAGATGGGAGTGGGGGACGACAGGGTATAAGAGGCGTTTGGTGGAGAACGAGACAGGAACCCAGAGAGAAAGGAGGTGGAGGTGGGAGCGAGAATGGATGAAAAAAAGACATCATATCTTTCAACAGATGCTTTTAACTATAATATACTTATCTGTAACATTATAAATATAGGGCATAAGTATATAGACAATAACACAGTACATTGTACGTCTTCTTTCATTTTTGTGCCTTTCTCATATGTTGTGGATAACAGCACAGTATTACACATTATACGCCTTTATATACTTATCCCTACTGGTTCTGACTGTCTATAGAAACAATCATGACAAACTGTAACATCACCAGCTTTGGCCGTTCCACATCTATCCAACAACGCATACACTGGGGTCGGGGAGGGGCGGAGAATGTGGGGTGTTCGATCGCCTGGTCACTCACTGGCCGCGCCTCCGTCTGCTTGGGGGGGGGGAATTAGTGCTTTCGGGTGTACGTAAAAAAATACTGTTAAATATACAGTACAGCTTCAGACACCTCATTTTCAACCTCCAGCACGTTATTATACATGTATGATCAGAGGATAACCAAAACTTCATCCTTTAGAGTGATGTTATTGGGTTACAACAGTCTGTGCTCCAGTGTCTTTATACTTATTTACGGGCAAGTGAGTGCAGCAAGTGAAGCGATGTTTACTCAACGTTCAGCTGAGAAATGAGTGGCCAGACACGACCCAGCTCAGCCCGATCGCGATGGTCTTCAGAGGCTAATAAATTTTCTACTATGTGATATAGAGAAAAGATTCTTTCAACAAGCAGTAGATACGTTCAGTATATTTTGTTTTTACTTATATATTTAGTCATGAGGCAATAAACTTGGAATCCCAGCATTCCAACGAAATGTGCCAGGGCTTCAGTTGTCATGGTGTCATAAAAAGACTGTATAAACTTGTAGAGAAGTTATAGATATATTTGACTTGTGGACGAGCGGTTGTTATACGTGAGTAGTTTGTATGTAGATAATCTTCATTCCCATTTGTCATGCAATGACAGGAGAGGTAAAGAATAGTATGGGACTATTTTTATTTGTCTTGGAAATATTAACAAAGTCTCTCACACACGAGTGAAGTTAAGTAGAGTCCCGCGAGCTACCTCCCTGTCTCTCTCTCTCTCTCTCTCTCTCTCTTCCATGTTCCTAAGCCCTTCTCCCTTGTACCTGCCTGTTCTATGACCTGTCTCCTTCTGCCTCTGCTTCCTAAATTCTGGTGTAGCAGGGGTCGTGTCACGTGTGTTACACTGTGGTTGGAAAGTTCTAGAAGCCTGTGTGTGAGTATGTATGTATGTGTGTGTATGGTCACGAGGTGCTGTCGTGTGCCTATAAAGCATTCCTTGAATTAAGAGTGTGTAAGCATGTTTAGCATTGCTCGATTCTCGCAGAAACAATACCTTCTCATCATCTGACTTCCTGTTTCTATCTGTCTCTCTGTCTATCTGTTCATCTATTTATCTATTATGATTTGTAATTATAATATGGAGTCCTAACAATGGTCCACTATGAAATTGATTTTAAGAAGATTTCTTGTTGTAACACTATGTGTTGTTGCATGAATTCTAACAAAATATCGGATATTAGGCTCAAGATTTTAAATGAACGTTTTTTCTATGCTGAGGGGGTGAAATAAAGATTATTATTACTAAGAGCAGCAGTGTTTGGAATATATGTGTGTCCCCTATATTCTTTTGGCATCAATTTCTTTATATTTTACTTGAAAATGTAATTTTGCCATAAATTATGATAAAATATTCAGTCCCTTACCTCTCAGTCTTACCCCTACCGTGGTTGAATGCGGACGTTTATGTGCTCTCTACCCCCAGACATTGGGGTGGCCTTCTGGATTATCCTTCCTCCCCATTGTGTAGTGTTAGTATCATTAATACCCGGCAAGATCAGGGTTACAGGTAAGGGAAAATCAATGCAAAATTCAAGCATGGTGCCATCCCCCCTTGTGCCACAACACAAACTGCTACTGCAACCAGTGCTGGCCCCCTTGGCTGCTGTGCACCATCTCACACACTCCCCCCAAACTTCAGCCCTGGCTGTTGGTCATCCTGTTTGCATCCAACAAACCTATTACTGGAACAATTAAATGCATCAAGCTCGATGGTACTCGTGGTGATGATGATGATAGTGCCTCATGTTTCCCAACAATGGAGCATATTGAACTTGTGGTCACTAACCTCAGCACCCCGCCGCCGAATGTCAACCAACCAGAACGGCCCTCTGCCATAAATTTATACTCCTCCAGCCCTGATGACTGCCTCTGCTCTCACCACCAGCACCTGTCCTGTGGACCCATATCCTGCTCCCTGCCCGAGGCTCCTTCTGTCATACCACAAGACCAATATGTGCATCTGGCATTCCCCTACACATGCACGCCTGTTGTTTATAATGCCTGGGGCCAACGTACTTCCATCCACTACCTCATCACTCGACATCCAGAAGTTGTTCACTTTATGCCCCCTGCACCTCCTATCATCTACGTCTATATGAATTATCCTGATCTCATCCAGACCCTAACAACTGAGGGCTTTTTGGCATCCAATTTGTACTTCATGATGCACTCCTTCGAACACACAAATTCCCGGAGTGCCTAGTCAAACACCTGGCAGTTGATAGTTCTGTTAATGTCCTACACAACACACTAGGTGTCAAGCGAGCACATTGCCTGTACAACTCTTTGGATGAACCCATCAACTGTGCCATTGTTGTATGGGAGGGAGAGGACTCCCCCTCTCCCGAATTCTGCTATGAGCTACTCCTTCGACCCTGTACCTTTGTAGAAGCCATGCCCTCACAGCCTTTGTGTTATTGCTGTTATGAGTCCAGCCACATCTCAAGGTACTGCTGGTCTGCAGATTTGCAGTGGTATGTGCAGTGCCTTCCATTCAACCACAACCTGCCCTGTCAGGCACTCCGCCACTTTTTCCTCTCCCAGTCTCTGTGCACCTGATCCCCACTCACCTGACTTCCCAGAATTGCCCCCACCCCCTGCACTGCAAGCCCCCCACTGACCCTATGGCTGCTCATCCTTGTCTCCTATGTTCACTGCAGTTCCAGCGTCCCTGGTGCGGGCGTGAGGGCGTAACTGCATGGCACCTGGACTGCCCAAGTCATCACTCGGTCCACCCTGCCCCTGCCCCCACCACCACCCCTGCTCCTATGATCATCAGCCGATACACCCTTCTTCCGCTGGTTCAACACCATGCCCCCTCCTTCCTCCCCCTCAGCCTCTGCCCCTCCCCGTGCCCAACAACAAGTTGTTCACCCCTCCCTCTCTCACACCCTGACCCACCAATCAGACCTTCAGCTGCAACTCTGCAACAACAGTACGATAAACTACGCAGTCTCCTTTTTTATGTACTCTCTTACCTTAATATTCCTTCTCTGCCAACATCACAGCTCCCACAAACCAATTCCAATGTAACAACCACCCCTGCTGGTATCCCTGCTCCTTCCCTCCTTCCCGTCTCACCTCAATCCAGCCTTGTCCCTCCACCTGTGTCCTAGCCTCACCCTTTCATGCAAGACTCCTCTGTTTGTGTTCCCTCACCCTCTTCTTTTCCCCACACATCCTCGTCTCTTTGCCACCCCCTCCTCTCCTCCACACTCCCCCTACCTCCCTCTCTCACAGCAACTGCACATATGGGACCCCCCTCTCTACTAACTCCCCACCCACCCTACTCTACCTTTCCTCCACTTTCCCAACCATGTGTTCCCCATCCCTCTCATGATAATTCTCCATCTCCCCTCTTGTCTTAATGGCTCCCAAACCCAGACAATACAAAATGTTATCTTGGAACAAACAAAGTGTCCATCTCCTCCTGGCTGACCTTCCTCATTATACTTCATCTCCTCACCCTGCTGGTATCCGCCTTCAGGAAGCTTTCCCTTCACTCAAATTGACCAAGACCCCCACCCAGGCTTCGGGGGTAAACTGGTATCATACCCATTCTGGCCAAGGCCTGGTTACATACATTCGTAACTCTGTTCCTCACACTCTTATTGCCAAATCACCATTCTCTTCATGCTCCTCCCTCTTTCACTTATTACACCTCACTGTCAATGATGAATCTTTGTCTATATGTAACGTCTATCTCAGTCCAATGGGGGTGACCCCACCACTTTCCCTACCCACTGCTCCTCACCTATATTTAACCTAGGCAATTTTAATGCATCTCATCCGTCATTTGGCAGTTCCCGTGTTTCTCCTGCTGGTCATCGTCTCCGTCACATTGTCAATAACCATCATCTGCATCCTTCCCCCACTCCTCATCCCACTCATATTGGGGAGAGTTATCTCAATCTCATCCTAGATAGCAAAGTGGTACAACATGCTGTCACTGTTGACACTGTCTCTACTCTTATCTCCGACCACAATGCCATCCTTGCCACATATTCCATTCCCATCCTAAACATTAAACACTGCCATGTCAGGAAAAAGATTTATACCCCTATCCCGCTGCAACCCACTTTCAAGGACATGCTAACCACCTGGTTTGCTAGTCATTCGTTCACCACAATCAACTGGGCTTTACACCTCCCTAATTACCATAGTACAGACCTTTTATAATCATTATGTGCTGCAAGTCAACCACACAAAATCCTCTGCCCACCAGGCTGGGGAGTGGGTACAAGGATCGCCGTCTATGTGGCAGCAAGGAGAACGTGCGGTGAGTGGTGGTCATGCACTGCATTGACTGCATGGCTCACAACCTCCACTCCTATCTCACTGGAGCAAAGTCTTCCTGCAACCTCAAAGACAGAGTTCGCCACGTGTATTGGCGTGACTTTCTCCAGCATATTAATGCACACATTCCTCAATCTAGGAACTGGAGGCTTGTTAACAATTGTTCAGTCACGTGAGTCCCCTTCCCCTCCTTTCCACCACAGTCCTGTGGAATATGTCAACAACCTAGTCGATAAATGGTCCACCCAATCTCAGATGACATCCCTGCCTCCCCCATCAGGGCTTGCCTCTTGGCGCTAGCAGCAACAAGCTAGCACTCATTGTAGAGGCTCATTCCATGCCCTCTCCCCTCGATGATCATCCCATCACCAGTGATGAGTTGTGCCTTGTGCTGTTGCAAGGCACGGCAACTGCCCCAGTTGCTGACGGGATCACCTATGCCACACTACGACTTATTGTTCAGGTTCCTGGCAATCCTTTCCTTACGCTGTTCAACTTGAGCATTTCTGAAGGCAGTCTTCCTGCAGAATGGACCCGTAGCACCATCATCCCCATCCCTAAGCTTAATTTCTCTGATTTCTGTCCCTTTCCCCTAACTTCCTGCACGTGCAAAGTCCTTGAGAAAATTCTTTTTGCAAGGCTCCATGATCTTCTTCAGAACCAGCTCTCTTCCCATCCCTTTGGTTTCCTCCCAGGCCAAAGCATACAAAATTGCCTTGTGGAATTACTCACTCACCACACATCCTCCTCCTGTACAGCCTTCATTGACCTCAAAGCTGCATTTTATGCCACAAACCAGGACGTCATCCTTGACGAACTTGCCCACCTGGTTGTCTCTGGCCACCTGTTCTGCTGGCTGGAAAGCTACATGTCCGAATGCCACTCCTGGGTTCTGTTTTGTGGGGTAGTCAGTGTTTACTGACCCTTCAATCTCTGCACACCTTAGGGTGGGGTATTTAGCCCATTTCTCTTCAGTCTTGTCATAAATAAACTCCTCCATTTTTTTAGGTCCTATCCCTGACTTCCCTCTGATCCTAATCTATGCTGATGATACCTGCATCCTCTCCCTGTCCCCCGTCTCTATTCAATGTCTCCTAGTTAAGTTTGGCCAGGCTACTTCTGATTGTGGGTTGATTATCAACACTGCCAAAACCAAACTGTTTGCCCGATCCCTCACTATTAAGATTGCTTGCACAATCATAACCCTCCTGGTTCTCATCTTGAGGTAGTACAGGATTATACATATCTTGGAATTCCTCTCTCTTCTCTCTTTAACTCCTCCCAGTAAGTCGCCATTATCTGCACCCTCCTCCACTGCAGACTTAAACTTCTTGACACGCTCACTTGTGACTCATATGGGGTTAGCATCCCAATCACTCAATCAATTTACCTGTTGTATATTTGCTCTCTTCTTGATTATCATACTATCCCTCTCTCTCTTGTCCCCCCAGCACAGCTCCTACCACTTGAAATGGCACAAAATCAGGCAGTGTGTCACATTCTCCATTGGTCCAGGTCTGCCAGAGAAGTCAACATTCTCCCAGAACTCAATCTGTGTCCCATTACCGACTGCATTCATACACTTGGAGTCTGCTTTGCCACTTGCTGTCTGACCACATTTCCATCTCTGGCTCCATCCTTTTCCTCCCAACTGGTTGATGTTCTCTCAGATACCACTCACCTCGCCCGGATCCAGCACACTCACGTGCCAGGCCTGGCATCCTTGCTAAAAAGAATTCATCCAGCACTCAACTGTCCTCTCCAGCTTGCTGGTTGAGATCCCACCAGTATCTTTGCTGATCTTGTCACTCCCATCCCTACTGACCTTTTGTCTCCTACCTGTAGCACCAGTCGAGCAGGGCAGTACTCCCGAGGTGGATGGAAAGCTGATGACAGGGAGTGCTGGAGCTCCCGTTTCATCAGCCCTCAGGACTAGTTCCTGACCATCCCCCTTTGCTGAACTTTTTCAGTGTCTCAGTTACACAGAGAGTAGGCCAGCATGCTCTCCAGTACAAATTTCTCTAACTATCTACACCAAACTACATGCACAGTACACACTACACTTCCTATTCAAAATTTACCAAAATGGCGTCGTCTTATCAAGCCTCGGAGTCCCCAGGGGGGGACCATAAATGCCCCCACCATCTGCCAGTCTCCGGTGACGACTCAAGGTGCCTGGAACCACGGTCTGACTCTCTTCTTCTTCATTTCTGCAACATTCGTGGCCTTTCCTCTAACTTTCGCTCTGTTGAGCACCACCTCTCCTCCTCTAAACCTCACCTTCTTTTTCTAACGGAGACTCAGCTGTCTGAGGCAACTGACAGCAAACCCTTTTCTGTATCCTCCCTACTTTCTCTATACTCATTTCAAAGGCAAAGGTGGCTGTTGTATATATATACGCAACGACTTATCTTGCTCTCGTGTTCCTGAACTTGATTCTTCTGAATTCTCCAAACTCTGGCTTTGGCTTTCCTGTCATTCTCTGACTAAATATATCTGTGCTGTTTACTTATCCCCTAATTCTAATGACTATCAAAAATTCTTCGACTATCTTACTTCTACGATGGAACACATTCTATCCATTTCTCCTTTCTCTGAAATCTCCATTCTTGGAGATTTCAATGTTCACCACCACCTTTGGCTCTCCTCTCCTTTCACGGATCCACCTGGTGAACAAGCCTACATCTTTTCTATCCTTAATGACCTAGAGCAGCTTGTACAGCACCCTACCCGTATCCCTGACCGCCTTGGAGAGAGCTCCAACATGCTTGACCTCTTCCTCACAACTAATCCTTCTGCTTACTCTGTTAATCTTTTCTCTCCGTTGGGCTCCTCCGATCACAACCTTATTACCTTAACCTGTTCTACCACTCCGGTACGGCCTGTGGACCCTCCAGTGAAACGTCGTCTGTGGCATTTTGGAGCCGCGGACTGGGAGGCCCTCAGGCAGTACTTCTTTGATTTTCCCTGGAATGATTATTGCTTCCATGGCCGTGAGCCATCTGAGTGTGCCTTGCGCATTACAGAGGTTATTCTCTCGGGCATGGAAGCATACATTCCTTTCTCATATCCTTTGACTAATGCAAGAAAGCCTTGGTTTAATCACGCTTGTTCTAATGCTGTCCGCAACAAGGAGAGGGCCTACAAAAGGTACCGGAGCCAACCCACCCCTGAATCACACCATCTTTACGTTTCTGCCCGGAATCGTGCTAAGTCTGTTCTTCGCTCTACTAAAAATAATTTCATCCATACTAAATGCTCTCAACTCTCCGACTCGAATTCTTCCCGCTCCTTCAGGCATCTTGTCAAAAATCCTTCTAACAACTTTACCTCATCATCCTTCCCTCCTCTTTTCTACTCTGATGATTCTGTAGCTACTTCTTCTACTGATAAAGCAGATCTCTTCGCACAGACTTTCTCCTCCAATTCTACCTTAGACGATTCCGGTGCTGTTCCTCCATCACTTCCCCCCTCTGACTTCCTCATGGCTGACATTAAAATTTCCTCAGTTGATTTATTTTCTGCCATCACTGGCCTCAGTACTAACAAGGCATATGGGCCTGATGGGGTCCCTCCTGTTGTTTTCAAGAACTGTGCTTCTTTGCTTACACCCTGCCTAGGTAAACTCTTTCGCCTTTGTCTGTCAACTTGTACCTTTCCTTCTTGCTGGAAGTTTGCTCTCATTCAGCCAGTCCCAAAGAAGGGTGACCACTCCCAACCCTCCAACTATCGTCCAATTGCTTTAACGTCCTGTATTTCAAAAGTTTTCGAGTCAATTCTTAATAGAAAAATTTTAAGGCATCTTTCCTATCACAACCTTCTTTCCGATCGTCAGTATGGGTTCCGTCAGGGACGCTCCACTGGCGATCTTCTCACCTACCTTTCAGACTCCTGGTCATCCTCCTTTCAGGACTTTGGCGAAAGCTTTGCCATTGCACTTGACATCTCAAAGGCTTTCGATCGAGTCTGGCATAAATCTTTAATTTCCAAACTGCCCTCCTATGGTTTCTATCCTTCTATCTGTGCCTTCATCGCTAGCTTCCTTTCTGGTCGTTCTATAGCCGCTGTTGTAGACGGCCATCGTTCTTCTCCTAGATCTATCAACAGTGGTGTTCCTCAGGGCTCTGTCCTATCACCAACTCTCTTCCTTTTATTCATCAATGATCTTCTAAGCTGTACATCTAACCCTATCCACTCATACGCTGACGACTCCACCCTTCACCTTTCCATTCGGTTCCCGCAACACCCATCTCAACAGTTACTTCAACAAGCAAGGGATGAGGCTGTGGCACACCTAATGTCTGATTTGGCTCGTATCTCTGACTGGGGTAAAAATAATATGGTTGTCTTTAATGCATCTAAGACTCAGTTCTTACACCTATCAACCCGACAAAATCTTCCACAGGTATACCCACTAATGTTTAATAATATTCAGCTTAATCCTGCATCATCCTTGAACATGCTTGGGGTTTCATTTACTCAGGACTTATCTTGGAAATATCATATTACATCTCTTGTAAAATCTGCTTCCAAGAGATTGGGTGTGCTAAGCCGACTCCGCACTTTCTTCACCCCTGCACAATTGTTGACTCTATACAGGGGTTTTATCCGCCCCTGTGTGGAGTACAACTCTCATGTGTGGGGAGGCTCCCCACATACAGCTCTTCTCAATAGGGTGGAGGCAAAGGCTTTTCGTCTCATTAACTCTCCTCCTCTTACTGACTCCCTTCAACCTCTGTCTCTTCGCCGCACTGTTGCATCTTTATCTCTTTTCTATCGCTACTTTAATGGTCACTGCTCCTCTGAACTCTCTGCTTGCATTCCTCCACCTCTATGACGGGTGCGTAGCACCCAAACTCTCATCCTTTTTCTGTCCAACTCTCTAATGCAAGAGTTAACCGTTACTCCCAGTCTTTCATTTATGCAACAGGTCAGTTCTGGAACTGTCTCCCTCTGTCTGTATTTCCTGCTGCCTATGATCTCCAGTCTTTCAAACGCAGTGTGTCCAGACATCTCAAAATGATCGGATCTTGAATTTGGCTCTATATTGTATTTTGTTTTTCTCTTGGAGGGAACTGTTACTGCGGGCTCATGGCCTTTGGTTCCTTCTTCCTCGCATAAAAAAAAAAAAAAAAAAAAACCTGGACATGTACAACTCCTGCTGTGTACGACACGCCTTCTGCCACTGCTTCTGACCGTTTACAAGTCTCTTCACAGCCCTCCATCACTGAAACCACTAACCCCATAGCCCGCACATACCCTTCCCATCCCATCCACATCTGCCCTGATGGTTCTGTCCTCGCTAAAGGCCGGGAGGGAGCAACTTGCATTGCCTTTACTAACTCTGCTTACCCCATCTTCTCCGCTTCCCACCACCTTCCCAACTGGGCCAGTAGTATGCAGTGTTAACTATTTGCTATACGCTCTGCCCTCTCAACATCTACCAGGTCTCATCTTGAGCGATTCCCAAGATGCCCTTGCCCTAATTCACAGCCTCCCCCCTCGAGTCCCCTCCCCTCTCCTCGCCTTCCTTTATTCCCCCCTCCATTACTCACATGCTCTTGGTATCATGGTTTCCTTCATTTGGATCCCAGCCCATCCTGGTCACATCTGCCACGACCAGGCACATTGTCTGACCCAAGCTGCCTGTAACTTACCCCTAGCTGCCATCCGCCTCTCAGTGTCCAAAACGATTGTCCAGAGAGTCCTTCTCAAGGAGTCCAGGGAGGACCTTGCCCTACATACTGATGCTGAACGTCCCACTAGTGTCACCATCCAGCAGTATGACAACTACTGTGGCATGAGACACACCTATGGCAAACACCCCACCCTCACCTGCTCCTGTGGTGTGGCCGTCGCCCACATTCGCCTAGTGTATCACTCCTCAGGGGAAGTCACTGGACAACCAGCCGCCAACAGGCCATGTAAATTCTGTCATAATCCCATGGATGAAGCATGATCCCATCACATCGTTAACAGTCAAGTTATTGCCTCCTTCAGACCCTCCGAATTATTGTTTTCTGCTTTGTGTACCTAATTCATCGCAAATCTTGATGTACTCGAAGACATCCTCACCCTTCATCCTGAATTCCATTCATTGTAATGACCTGGCACTAGGGCAATGATGGAACATTTGAGTATACATCATCATCATCATCAGCCGTTTGAGTATCCACTGCAGGACCGGCCTATCCCGACCGAAGTCGGGACGATACAGCCAATGTATCTCAACCAAGTGGCTTAGGCTGTCTGGTAGAGATTGTATGTAGGGTGAGAAGTGCTTGTAAGTGTAATTGTAGTGTTGGAGTGGCTTTGGATGTGTGTGTAGTCTGTGAACCAAGTGTAATCAGCCCACACAAGCCGACTGGGTACGAGCATACTTTTACAGTAAGCGACACTGGTTCAACCACAGCACCCCTCATGTCCGCCAATGCAGTACGTGGCCGGGTGAACACTCCCAAAGTTTATTACCCTGGCGGGGTGCGAACCCTGGCTCACCCGTGTACGAAACGCACACTCTACCACTGTACCACGGAGGCTTCATGAGTATATATATATATATTTCCCAGAGTGTTGGGGCTTGTAATGAATGGTAAATAAAGAACCTAAAAAAAAAAAAAAATACCACTCAGTCGCGCTCCCTCTCTCTGCCCGCGAATTAACATACATGCCCCAGATTATTTCACACACAGCCCAGTCAGACTGAGCCTTGGCATCACAGAAGACTTTTCTATCATTTCTTCCTTCCTGTGATTAATATTTTGTTTATTATGAGTGAGCAAGCACAGCGAATGAAGTGATGTTTACTCAGATATGTCCAGCAGAGGAATGAGCAGCCCAATACGACCTGGCCCGGCACAGCAGCAATGGTTTTCAGAGGCTCATAATTTTTCTAGCATATGAGATAGAGATGAAATTCTTTCAATGCTCGAGAAGCAATGTTTACGTCCAGATGAAAAATGATGAGACCGACACGACCCAGCCCATTCCGACTGCAATGGTTTTCAGAGGCTAATAGTTTGTCTGCTATGTGAGATAGAGAGGAGATTCTTTCGGCAGGTAGTAAATACATTCAATAAATTTTATTTTGGGCTATATGTTTACTCATGAGACCAAAGGAACCCCTTGGAATGCCATGTTTCCAAGGGAATGTACCAAGGGCTCCAATTGACTGCTCCACTATGAAACTGAATTAAGAAAAAATTTCTTGTTGTAACACTGTTTTGTTGCATGAGTTCTAACAATTAAATATCGGATATTACGCTCATAACATTACATGAACGCTTTTTTGAATGGTTAGGGGGTGAAATCAGCAAGGCCACTCTCCCCATTTCAGGGTTTTCTCATTCAATAGATAGCCAAGCGTTTACCGGCACAGCTGTTTGACATGGCTAGTCAGGGGCAGAGAACTGAACATTGTGCATGTGATTAATGCTGCGATTCCTCGCTATATTCACATCCAGAGAGAAAATGTGAGAGAGGGCGAAAACATGCGACGTGAGAAAGCATATATTTTAGCTCAGTTATTTTTCTGTTATGCTTCAAATTCCTATCCACAAATATTAAAAGTTTACACCAAGGTGAAGTTATTATTATGACTCTCACTCGTCCCGTGCTCACAAAGCACACTTTACTGGTTTTTAGAGCTTACAGTCCCAGATTTCACTACACCCTATCATGACAAGCAGTGAGGCAGTGAGCAATGCCATTCGAAACCCAATTAGCCTATGCAATCTTAGGAGCCAAACATTCTTTTCAGAATATTGTTTAGAAAATTCATAATTATCCAATTAAAAATTGAAGCGTTATTCAATACACTTCCATTTTGCTATACATCATGCAAGAGACAAGAAAACACTCACCAGAACTTTAAGTCCCTGAAGGTCCGTGTGTTGTACCTTTTGCTTGCGAGATCCTTGGCTTTCGCGTGAGGGGCTACATCACTTGGAGCGCCAGGGTAAGAGATCACGGGCGCAACGACACATTGGACCCACCACCAGGATGCCGATGCTGTCATCATTTCAGGGCATCAGGGAATAAGCCTGCACCCTCCAATGACACCCATCCTGCCCACAAACACGTCAATATTAAACACACCCACACCCTTATACAGGCCACTTCATCCCACCCACAAATATGCACTTATTAACACACCAACATCCTCTGATGACATCCACCCTGCCCATAAACACAGTTACTATTAATTGATATTGTCCAAAAATCTTTGGCAGCTACATTGGTTGAGAGCAGACATATTAGAAGACTTATGCGTCTGCACCTCAGCAGAGGCTACACAGTCCCTCTCTGCATCAATGGAAGTTTTTTACTCACCAGAAGAAGGTTTGTGGCCGAAGGTGCCGCAGCAGAAGGAAGGAATTCTGACAGCGCCACCCACATCAGCGCCAATGGACAGAGGTAAAGTTCCGCAGCTACTTCTAACAAGGCAGCCATGGTCATGTGAACCTCATTGTTACAATCTCTCACTGAGTTCTTTCCCACTTGCAGATTGTATTGTGAACACTATTGTCTGTTGTTTTCATGACCATTTTACACATTGACTACAGAAAAAGAAGAAAAAACTGGTAAATATAGTTTCAGATAATAATAATAATAATAATAATAATAATAGTAATCATAATGATAATAATAATAATACATATTAATAATAAGTTACAATAATAATAATAATAATAACAATAATAATAATAATAACAATAATAACAGTAACAACAACAACAACAAAACAACAACAATAATAATAATAATAATAATAATAATAATAACAACAACCATCATCATCATCATCATCAAAATGAAAAAGCAAATATGATAGTTGGAATTACGGGAAAATGTTCAGAATATGACTAAAAGATCAACTGTAAATAACAATATACGTTACTGGAGGAAACCTTTTTAAAGAGAATGGGGCTAATGTGATGACTATATCCAGCTAACTCAAACAATTCAGAAAGTCTTTACATAACTGAGGTAATATGAATTGGTTTTGCAGGAACAGAATGTAAAATACGTCAACGGGATTTAAGGAGTTAACACCACCATGGGTAACAATAAACTTGCTTGCCTAATGTATATTTCATGATATAATGTAGGCTACGTGTACTGTCTACAAAAGAAAATTAATAAACGCATGATGCCCAAGTATGAATAACAGAATGAAGAAGAAGTACACCAGTACCTCGCCACTCGGAGGATCCCCTGGTGTCCTGGATGACGTCGTAGGGGTTATTTGGTGCGACCATACATACGTCTGCAGAAATGTCTCGCACCACATTTCCCAGCTCAGGCACATTGCTCACACCCAGTGGGATGTAGCTCCTGAGGGAGACAAAACACCAGGAATTGAGTACACTATTTTTCAGCTTAGCCAAGAAGTGCACCATGACATCAGCTTGAAAAGTCAGAGGAAAAAACTCAAATTTCAAGCGACTTTCCTGCAGTTGTGAACAAAAACCTGAACAAAATTGGTATTATGGTGGTGGAACCTTATGGAAATAGTTTTTAATCTTTAAGAGCAAATATTTCAAGGTCAAGATTAACCGGAGTATTACCATGTCAAGTACAGAATTTGCCATAAAATCGAGTTCCAAAAGAGCTGGATGACTAGTTTTAGTGTTAAAAAAGATCATTGTAATCATAATATGGCCAAGTGACACGTTCCGTTCATGAAATCCAAAAGTCTTCACTTGGTAACATACATGATGTCTATAAGGTCGGCCACATTAACGCCAGCTCTACTTACATTTTGTTGGGTGTAACGCTCAAATCAATTGTGTGATGATGTCTCATGAACCAAATCAGAAGACAATGGTGATTATACCGCTGATGATGACCAGAACAGAACTCTTGAGTACTGAGAAGGGCCATAATACAAATGTTGTTGTTATTTTTGCTAAAGCACTGATTTGGCAGAGGAGATGAACGCACGATATAATGACAATGATTTTCTTCGACCTCGGATTTTGCTAAGCAAATTATTTATGTCCACCCTGAGTATAGAATAAGCAGTAACGCCTTAACACTCGCAACCAACTGGGACTTGTTGCAAAATCAGTAACCTCAGAACCTGCAGCTGGTTTTCAAAACAACAGGATTATGTCACACTGTCTCCTCTCAGAAATAAACCTTTCACAGCGGTTGTGTGTGTGTGTGTGTGTGTGTGTGTGTGTGTGTGCAGTATTCTTCTTACTTTTATTGGATCCGGTTAGTAGAGGTCATTCCAACTGGACGGGTTAGATGCAGCCCTCTTTCATAAGTTTTTTCTACTAGATGTCCTCCACGCTAGTCTTGTGGAAGTTGTTTGGTAGCAGCAAGAATGAAAAATAAACCCCCATCACAGAGCTGATGAGGCTGACAATGAAAGCAGAGTGATTACTTACTTTATGAAGATGTGCTTTTCAGGATCAATTATTCTCGTTTGGCTGATGATATCCAAACACCGCCTCCTCGGTGATTTCTTTTTCTTTTTCTTTTTTTCTGTAACCCATTTGCCCAACTTTAGTCATTATACTTGGATAGCTCGTTCACTCAGATCCAGTAGTCCTCGTCCGACATACTCTCAGATTCACCACTTCGGCACTAATAGTCTACCTGCCATTCATACCGAATATATACTGGGCTGTCTCGTTCCAAAACTGGGGGTGATGGTATTAACGACAGTGTTTTTATGACATGGGTGGAGCCTTGTGGAAAATTTTTACTCAGGAATCTAGTTTTTTATGGCGAATATGCAAAATTAATTTTAAGCGAAAAGGTCTAAAAGATATTAACTGGGGACCGAAGTGTTACAAACTCTGGTAGAGTCAGGAGAGAAGAGGAGCCATAATCCCCGTCATCTTATCATTCATGTAGCGATTTACATTTTGCATTCCAACCCTCATCATTATCTCCCGTGATATTCACATAATTTTTCTAAACCGTACACACAGATTACATACACTGCGTACAAGAAAATATTAATTATTCGAGATAGAAATAATGATAAAGAAGAGGTAATGGTCGTGTTTTCATGGCCTGTTGAGTCCCGAAACATCTCCAGATTATCCTATCCATCCCGGCATTTAATATTTTCGGATAAAGATAGACATTTAGGAGCCGGGGAGGTAAATTAAACATTATAAACGAAAAATAACATAAGCGGCAACTCCTAAAATGCCTGTTTCCTCTAGTAACTGCAAAAATAAACAAAATCGGAAATCACCTGGCTCTAAAGGGCTTAGGCTACTGTCAAAAATACTGGCCTAAATCTGTTAAGCCAAAGAGAAAATAAACCAAAGGTAAGTGAGGCCTTACCTGCCATTCTAAGCCTGGCCACCACCACAGCGTCCTGCTCAGCCTTGATGCCCCGCCTGCTGACAATTCCACCGGTGTGGTTCATGTCTGCCGTGCAACACATGATATATATATATATATATATATATATATATATATATATATATATATATATATTGTTACGGAACAGAGAAAGATAATGTACACTCTAAGTGAGAATACTAAAAATCACTACTGTCCCGTAAAGTTCCAGGTTCAAAAAAAAGAGTTAGGTAAAATTACAAGTTAAAGTTTAATGCTCAAACTAACAACAAAACATTCAAGACTCATAAGAATAATGCAATGGCAAAAAACAGGTTAAATATATGATTAACTGCAATAGCCTCTATTAACACGAAATTAGCAAGAGTAAATTTATCTAAGTCAGCCCTGATAAAATGAAAATATCAGATAATACTCAGTGAATGCAAGATATATTATTACAGATACAAAATATTATGAATAATGACTGACATCCAAACTTTACATTAATCACAAAAACCTCACTAGGCCTACAGATTAACACCTTATGCTATACAGTACAAGAACAAAATGTAATAACACTCATACTCAAATTACACAGCAGTTAGATGGCTGGAGACTTCCTGAGCACTCACAATAATAACAACTATACAGGGGAGGACAGAGATGTGAGCAAAATGAGGAGTAGATCTAAGTGGCAATTAATGTAGAGACTGAGCTCATTATATAGGGGCCGGCAGAGCTTGATACAACTTGTAAGAAGGACGCGCAAATGAAGCCATGGGGACAAAGAGTTGACAATCCTCCTCTGAACAACAGAAAGAACGACTTATTTTACTATAAGGGTAGAAGGGGGGAGTGAGGTAGAACACGCTCGTGATCAAACATGCAGCATACTGTACTTTGGAATTACACAAAAGATGATGAAATCATAGGCTATGTAACACCTCCCCACAAAGAAAAAGAAATTTACAAAGGAAATTTCTTATTACTCTAAAACAATCTGTCTAAAGTCTAGATAAGCAATCTGCAATAACATTTTCTTTCCCCTTGACATGTTGTATGTCTAATGAATACTCCTGAAGAAGCAGACTCCATTTTGTCAATCTCTGATTTTTATCTTTAAACTTACTAAGGAATCTCAGTGGGTTATGATCGGTATAAATGACTATGGGGTCAAAAACCAGAACACAAATAAAATGAAAAATGTGCTGTAAACCCAAAATCAAGGCCAAAAGCTCTTTCTCAATAGTTGGAGTAGTTCTTTTTGAGGTGGAGTGAACTTCTTACTGTAATAAGATACAGGATGTTCAATACCCTGATCATCCTCTTGCAGCAAAACGGCCCCAGCTCCTGTATCACTTGCATCAACAGCCATCTTAAAAGGCTTAGCAAAATTTGGAGTAGCGAAAGCACTGGCTGACTTAATAGGATAGCTTTAAGTTTGTTGAAAGAGGATTCACAGATTATCGGTCCAGACAAATTTAACTCCCTTTTTCAGTAGGTCTGTAAGTGGTGATACAAAGAATTGAAAAGTTAAGAACAAATCTGTAATAACCTACCATTCCCAAAAATCTTTGTAGCTCTTTCCTACTTTTAGGTCTGGGAAGATCACTTATAACCTGAACCTTAGCTCCTGGTGGTGCAACGTGTCCATCACCAATTACGTACCCAAAGGTACTGAACTTTAGCTTGACCAAACTCACACTTTGATAAATTAGCTACAAGTTTAGCCTGAACCAAACGCTCAAGAAATTTACTGACATGGCATAGGTCATCTTTCCAGTTGTCATTGAAGATTAATACATCATCAATATAAACAACTACACCCTGCCAAACCCTCTGTTACAACATTCATGAGCTTCTGAAATGTGGCTGGTGCATTCTTCATACCACGTGCCATTACAGAACATGCGAAAAAGTCTTTCCTAGTGTTACAAAACATGAGATCTCCTAGCACGTTCAGTCATAGGTACTTACCAGTATCCCTTTAACAAATCAAACTTACTTATGTACCTAGCCTTTCCGATCTGGTCTATGCAATCTCCCACGCGAGGGAGAGGGTAAGTGTCTGTTTTGGTTTATCTGATTAACACGTCTGTAGTCGATGCAAAGCCGCTGCTGACCCACCTGGCTTAGGGACTAGAGTGACAGGAGAACCCCACTCGCTCTGGACAGGGCTCAATCATCTTGTGGTCCAACAGGTAGCCAAGCTCCTTCTCGATGAGAGGAACTTTCACTGGGTTCACACGGTAAGGAGGCAATTTAATTGGCTTTGCATCTCCAACATCGACATCATGCATCAACACTGTGGATCTTCCTGGAGTAGCATGGAACACTTGCGGGTACTCCTGCAGTAATGCCGAAAACTCCTGCCTTTCCTCGGGAGGTAGATGAGAAAGCTTAGTCTGGAGATCATTCATGATATCAGGATTCTTCCCCAAACTACCACTCAGGCTCATGCTGCATGGGAGAACTTCACTTGCAGACTCGGGTGGAACAGCTACAGTGTAGACTGGGTTATTTTCGTCCCGCCTGTGATATAACTTTAGCATGTTGATGTGACAAAGTTGCTTGTTCTTTTTTTTCTACAATCTGGTGTGCCGATGACATAGTTGACATCACTGAGTTTTCTTCTCCACGAAATAAGGACCACTAAACATGGCTTGAAGAGGTTGCCCATGCACCGGTAGCAAAATCAAAACCTGATCTCCTGGCTGAAAGGTGGCGTAACCTGGACTTTTTATCATACCAAGTCTTCATCTTCTCCTGAGCAGCTCCTAAATTCTCTCTCACCAGCTGTAAAGCAGTGGACAGCCGTTCTTTGAACTTCTCATCACATACTCCAGCAGGTTGACGTCATCTTCCTCCGACAGCCAGCATTCCTTGAGTAGCTTAAGGGGTCCTCTCTACTTCATGGCCAAACAGTAGTTCAAAAAAAGGTGAGAAGACCAGTGATTCAGTTGGAGATTCTCTTGCGGCAAATACAACAAATGGAAGACCTTTTATCCCAGTCTTTCTGATGTTCCAAACAGTATTTCTTGAGCATCGACTTGAGTGTTTGATGATATCTCTCTAACGCTCCTTGAGGTCTGGGGATGGTAAGCTGAAGACGTGATCTGAGTGATGCCCAACTCTTTCAGAGACTGCTTGAAAAACGTTTGACATGAAATTACTTCCCCGGTCTGACTGTACCCTCCTTGGGCAGACCAAACTTTGTGAAGAACCCTAGCATTTTCCTTAACCACGTTCTTTGCTGAGATATTTCTAAGTGGAATGGCTTCAGGATAACGAGTAGCCATATCAATCAGGGGTCAACACATAAGAAAATCCTGAAGAAGTCTTAGGAAGAGGGCCCACAATATCCACCAACACACGGATGAATGTCGCCTCAAAAGGAGGAATGGGAACTACTGTAGAGGTGCAACCTTTTCGGTCTGATTACACTTCCCCATAACTTGACAGGTGTGACAAGACTTACAATACCAGGAAACATCCCTGAAGATACCTGGCCAGTAGAAGTGTTTCAAAATGCGTGCCACAGTCTTCCTCACTCCAAGGTGTCCTGCCAAACTGGAATCATGAGCCACTCTAATGATATCCTGCCTACAAAATGACGAGGGATGACAACTTGATGTACAACCTCCCATTCACAGTCGGTTGATGCTGCTGGGGGTCTCCACTTCTCCTCATAAGTACTCCTGACTTTATATAATAACAAGTAGAAGCACCGGCTGACTCTTCCCTCACTGCAAGCAGAGTTAGCTAGACCTTTCAACTCCAGGGTCACCAACCTGCAACTCAACCAACTCTTGACGAGACAAATTATCAACACTACGGGGTACTGCCTCATCTGATGAGTGGTCCAAATTAGCAAGAAAAGTGTCAGCTAGGATAACATCATCATCATCATTATCCTCTAAGTCACCAGTAACGTTAGACTTAGCCCCTAGTGACAGCACATGCAGGGGAACACATCAGGGACATCACAATCCTGGGTCGCAGCCACTGGCTCACTAGACAACTGAGGAGCTGGACACACTCGACTTCCACCAGTATCATTTCCAAGTAAGAAAGTTACCACCTGACATTGGGAGTGTCTCAACCAACCCAACCATAACGGAACCATTAACAAAACCAGACTCTAAATTCACTCTGCACAGAGGGACAGAGAAGTAATTATTCCCTACACCTTTCCTTAAGATTACAAGTTTCATCAGAGGAATTAACATTAGAGCCTAGAACACTGGTCAGCATAAGGGATTGGCAAGTACCTGTATCACGATATATTTTAACTGATTTCCTGTCATTACTGTCCAGAGAAGACGGAGGGGGTGCAAGGAACAGCGTGGTGGACTGAAGAGGTGAAACAGGCTGTAGCACAAAAGAAGAAAGCATACAATGAATGGGTGAGAAACAGGCGCATGGAAGAAGTTGAGAGGCGGAAGAGAGAGTTAGATGTGGAAAGGAAGAGAGAGGTGAAAAGAAATTAGTAAGAGAGAGTAAGAAGAAAGCGGATGAGGAATTTGGAAGGAACTTGGAGTGTAAAGTGGAGGGACTATAAGAAAATGTTCTGGAGAGAAGTGAAAAGAGTAAGACAGGGTGGAAGTGAAGTTAGGCAGGGGGAGTGAAAGATAAAAATGGTAGATTACTAGTGGAGAAGGGAGAAAAGTGAGCAGACGGAGAGAACACTTTAAGGAATTGTTGAACGTAGAGGATGGAAGTAATGCGAGTATAAGTGGCTGGGGAATGGCTGGGAGAAGGAGGGAGGTGAGAAGACAGAAAGAAATCAGTAGGATAGAAGTTGTGGAAGCAATGAAAGAAAGTTAAATCGGGGACAGCCCCAGGATTTGACAGTGTGTTTGGTGAAATGCTGAAGCATGGGGGAGAGATAGTAGTATAATGGATGTGGAAGATGTGCAGATTGCCCTGGGAGGAAGGTAGAGTCCCGGAGAGGTTTTGGAAGTCAGGTATAATTATTCCCTTGTACAAAGGAAAAGGG
>NC_137008.1:18727647-18834171 GCF_032717465.1 Coenobita brevimanus | reverse complement strand
TGCATCCCGCCTCCTACCACTCTTGTAGCTTGTGATGCTGTAGCTAATTGTTGTGGTGTGCTGAGGATTAGGTGATGACGATGATGATGATAATGATTAGTGATTACTATGACGATTATGACTGCAACAGTGATGTTTGAGGAGGGTGATAATAATAACTTTTACAATGATAAATATGGGTGGTCATAGTACTGATGATCATAATGAGAACAACTGATATGAAGATATAATGATGTATATCTGAGTATAATGGTGATGATAAAGGTAATGTTGGTTAGTTCTAATGATATCCTAGTTTCATCCTACCTCTTTGGTAGCTTATGATGATGTACAGAGAATTACATAGGAAGTACAGATACAGGAGGCCTATTATTACATAACCAGTGTTGTACGTACTACTGGCTCAAAGTACTGGCACTATCGCTACCATTACTTGCATCATAATGTACTGTCACTTCCACTACAGCTACCTTTTTACAAAGCGAAGATCTAGCGCTACTCTAGTGGCTACCTACAGCGCTACTTTAAATACAAATAGATTTATTCACACAATATTTGTGCAATAATTCAATATGGCAATTACTTGGTACTGATGCTTATATCAGAAAGCACATCCCTGATGCAACTTAGGGCTTTCATTTACTCAAACTTAATCAGCTTACATTTATTGTATATTAATTGCATTCACAAAAAATACACGCATATTAAAAAATAAATAATCCTCGTGATAATATCAAATTAGTTTCTTCATGAGCAAATCTAAATTGACCGAGTTAAATAGGCAACATATCAGGGATATACGTAACATCCACAGCTTCGTATCCGCATCCGTAGAGCATCCGGTTTAAAACAGAAATCCGCATCCACTTCTACGTTTTGACTAAACTCAACATCCACATCTGCATCCACATCTGGCCACCTTCTGAAAGAGGATGTTGCCCATGTTTAATAGCCGTGCACAATACTTAGATATGTCAATCTTCCCTCTCCCCCCATCTCTCTCTCTCTCTCTCTCTCAAACTAAAAAAAGTGGAATCATTAGGATTTTTTTTCCATTAAACAAACAGTTTCTCGTAATGTAAGAAAGAAAGAGAAAGAAAAGAGAAAGAAAGAAGTGTCGAAATAAAAGATGGAAAGAAAAGAATGAAAAGGCAAGAACAGAGAGCAAAAATAATAATAATAATGGGAGAAAGTTGAAAAGTATAGGAAGTATAAACACAGACGAAAAAGATTAAGGAAGCGAGGGAAATAGGGAGAAGGAAAAACTGAACAAGAAATAAACTGAAGAGAGGATGCATTAAAAGGAAAAAGAAAATCAAAGAGGCAAATGAGGGACTACCAATCAAGGTGTGAACTCTGGTACACCTGTAGTAGAGTCCCAGGTCGCTCCACCTGCTTCATCTTGCCTCCTACCTTTCTTGTGGCTTGTGATGCTAATTTACAGTAGCTAATGATGCTGGTGTTAACTCTGATGGTGATAATGATGATGGTGATGATGATGATGGTGAGGTTAGTAGCGGTGAAAGTGATTGGAGATTGTGAACAAGGGTTAGTGTTGATGATGATAATACCGATGGTGGTGGTGGTGATGGTACTTGATGATGATGGTGATGTATAGTAGGTTAGTAGTGATGATAATAACCTTATATCATCTAACCTCCTGCTTCTCTTTAGCAAATTACGTAATAAGAAAAGAAAGGAGAAGACAACGAAGATAGCAGTACAAAAGAAAGTCACTGAAGAAGGAAATGAAATGGAAAAATGGAAGAAAATAATAATAAGAAAATAAAGAAAGTGACAAACAATCAGATGCAAATATGAAAGTAAAAATCAAAGAGAGAGAGAAGAAGGAAAAGGAAAGGAAGGTGCGGAAGAAAGGGATGAAAAATTATACGAATTTTACCTGTAAAAACAAAGACAAGAAAAGAGAGAGAAAGAGAGAGAGAGAGAGAGAGAGAGAGAGAAGCTGCTCGTAAAACCTGGATGGAACTCGAGACACCTTTGTTAGAAGCTCAGCCGCTTCACCTTACTTCACCTTGGCTCCTATTTCTCTGTTTATTGCTATCATGTGGTCAAGAAAGGAGAAAGAAAGAAAAGAAAGAAAAAGAGATGAGTAAAAGAGGCAGGGAGTGACAAAAACGGAGAGAAGAACGACAAAAGAATTTAGAACCGTAAGGAGAAATAAAAATATTAAAAAGGGACGACAGTAAAGAATGAGGGCAGCTGAGAAAGATTAAAAATGAAAAATAATGAAACAAACATGAAATAAATGAAAAAGTAAAAAAAAAAACATAAAATAATAGAAAATTACGTACCATATAAATAGCAAAAGTGTTATCATCTTCATCTCGCCTCCTACCTCGCTTGTAGATTGTGATGCGTAATATAATGGGGAAGGAAAAGACGAAAAGAAAGAGAAGGAAAGAAAGCAATAAAAAGGAATAAACATAGGGAGAATGGAAAGTAAGAAAGAATTAATCAAGTAATTGCCAAAGGATGGGCAATAGAAATAAGAAATAAGAAGAAATGGCATGAAAGAAAATAAAGTGGAAAAAGGAATAAAGAAGAAAGGGAAAAAAAGCGAGAACAGGAAAGAGGCAAAAAGAATGCAAAACAAGGATAAAAAGCATTGAAAAAATGTAGAAAGGGGAAAGAAAAATGGAAATTAATAAAAAAAGGAAGCCAATGCAAGGGGTCGAACGCTGAACACCTTTATCAGGGTCCCAAGCCGCTCCACACTGACTTCATGTTGGCTCCTAGGGTCTCTTCTTTGTTGTATCGCTGTAATATAGAGAAGAAACGGGAGACAAAGACAAAGAGAATAAAGGTGAAAAGGAGTAAGCAATAAAGAAAAAAGGAAAGAAGAGGATAAGAAAAGGAAAGGGAAAGAAAGAAAAAAATGGAAAACGACAAAAGAAAATGGAAGAGGAAGACAAAAAAAAAAAAAAAAAAGGGAAATGTAGAAGGAAGGAAGAAGAGAAGGACGAAATGAAAGTGGGAGCGTGAAATTAAGGAGAAGGGGAAGGGAGGAGAACGGGAGAGAGAAAGAAAATAAG
This sequence comes from Coenobita brevimanus, assembly GCF_032717465.1. Lineage (NCBI taxonomy): Eukaryota > Metazoa > Arthropoda > Malacostraca > Decapoda > Coenobitidae > Coenobita > Coenobita brevimanus. Next base: position 18,831,115 of record NC_137008.1, on the reverse strand, counting down.
GTATAATTAGTAAAGGTGTTAAATCGAGGCTATACTTGTGGTAACGCACCCAGGCCGTTCCACTTAATCTCCCCCTTTCTCCCTGTCTTGTAGCTTGTAATGCAGTAATAAAGTGATGGAGTTTAATACATTTAGAGAACGCTAAATAAAAAAATAATAAAATAAAAATGTTAAAGAATAGGAGACATACAGGAGACACTAAAGAGAGAATGATTATTAAAAAAATAGAAACGGGAAAGGTATAAGAAATATGAAAGGCATGAGTAAAAAAAAATGATTTAAACGAAGGAAATGAAAATATGAGAGGAAGGAGACTAAACGGAAGAAGTAAGGGCAAGGGAATGAAGTATAAAGAAATGAGGAAGAAGAATAAAATGGAACCCTGACTCAGCTGAGGTTGGGACTCCAGACACCTTTATTAGAATCCCAGGACGTTCCCCCTACATCACTCCTACTTCCCTTGTTGTTTTATTGCTAGTAATATAGTGAAGAAAGACAACAGAAATGATTCAAGCACTGGAGTATATAAGAAAACGAGGAACAATGAATGAAACAGAGATCTCAAAGAGACAGTGAATGGAATATGAAAATGGAAAAAGAAAAAGGAAAAAGGACACGACAAGACTGACCAAGAGGAAGGAGAAGACATAAGAAGTAAATTGAGAGAAGAAATGGTAGAAAGAAGAACGGGAATGAAGCAAACCGTGAAATAAAGGAACGGGAGAAGAATAAAAAGCATTTAAACAAAATGGAACATAAAATGGTAAAGGTGCTACTCAGTTCACCTTTACTGGAGTCCGAGGCCACTCCATCATAATTTCCGTCTGGCATCCCACCTCCACTGTAGGTTTATGACACGGTAATGGAGAAAGGGCAACAGACAGAGGGAAAGAAAATAAGTAAAAAGTAATCTAAAAATGAGGAGAGACAGGAGAGGAACAGAAAAAAAAGAAAAGAAAAGCAAATGAAAAAATAAGAAAAAAATTACATGAAAAAGTAGGCAAAGAAATAACCAGAGGCAGGAAAGAAAAGAAAACGAGCACTGCAATGACAGAAAGTGAATAACAGAAATGAGCGAAGAAAGAACACAAGACTCAGAAAAAAATATTAGATGAATACAGTGATGAAGAAAAATGTGAGTAAGCAAGGAATAGATAATAGGAGAATAAAGGAAGAAATGATATAGGAAACTGGGAGAAAGAGAAGACAATGTAATATACCTACTAGCACCAGCCGTGTGTGTGTGTGTGTGTGTGTGTGTGTGTGTGTGTGTGTGTGTGTTTGGGCAGCCAGAAACTACACTTTCATATCTCCACCAAAATTGGCCACAAAAATTGCAAAATGATTCAGCTGATGTGAAAAAACTTCGTCCCATCCACGATTGAAAACTTTTACTATACTTAATGAGTGATCACATTTTGACCCAAAAACGCTGCTCCCAGCGCCCGAAGCATATAGGATCTCCGTAGAATTTATTGTCCGTAGCTATAACTAAAATATATTATAGCAACACGAGAGCCCTCCGCAGGAAGCAAAAATGCGAGGGGCCTGAGAAGCCCAAAAGCACTTGTAAAGGCTAAAGGATTAAGAAATTAGGATGGGGGCACAGAGAAAGGAAAGGGAGAACGAAAGAACAGAAAAAGCGAGAAGACAAAGAAAATTAGAAGTTAAAAAAACGTGGGTGGATAAAAAAATAAAAAGAAGCCTTCATTTGAGCGAGGGTCGAACTGCGGAAACCTTTGTTAGAATCTCAGGCCGCTCCACCTTACTTCACCTCGGCTCGTACTTGTCTGGTTGCTTTATTGCTGTATTATAGTTAGGAGAGAGAGAGAGAGAGAGAGAGAGAGAGAGAGAGAGAGAGAGACCTTAATTAGGTCAAAAAAGAGTCGGTGCTGAGGCAGTAAACTTAACCTCTCTTGCCTAATGTCTACCTGTATACAGATATAGGTAGAAAACGAGATATAGAATCACACACATCAGTAAACAAACAAATAGTCTCTCTATCTATAGGCATACCCCATAATCCAGTAAAGGGTGGTCGTTTGTCATTGAGTTAGTTGTTTTACGGGAAGGGACACTAACCCTAAGTAAACCCACTTGTAACACGTAATGAACACGTTTGGGTTGGTTGTATGGTTACCACCCAGCGTTATAAACCGTTTCATGGCTTACAGGAAACTATTTTTCTTGTCTCTCCATATAAGCCACCTGAAAAGGAGGGAAGTGCAATAGAAAGTGACAAGAGAGACTGGAGAAATATGAAAAGAGGAGGGCAGACATAGAAAAAAAATGATAAAGCTGAAGGAGGAAGGAGGCCTCACTATGTTAAGTGAATGGATGAAGGTCGCCACGACCTGCCACGAATATAGAGAAATCTGAATCTGCTACAAACCCTAATAGAACAGTCACTTAAAACTATATTAGAAAACAAACTTACTCTTGAAACAGCATCCAGAGGGTTTCTTTTCAATAGTTTAGGTCAACCAAGCATTGATAAGGTGGAAAGAAGTGTTATTAGAAAGTTTGGTGCATTCAGATTTTGCCAGTTTGATCTTATAATTATTATTCATATTATTGTTTCACAGGTCTACAAAAAAAGAAAAGAAAAACTGTTCGGTATTTCGGGGTAAAAACTAGCCAGTCGTACTTAATGGGTCACTGTGCGTGTCCATGATCTATTTTATAACATCTAATTGAAAGATGATCATCCACCTACCGAATGCATAGAGATTAGGCCATTGCGAGCACGTGAGAAGCCATTCAAGCACTGAATTGCCGTCAAGTTACAATAGTGAATCACTAGCAGCGTGACTATATTAAATGTTATACTGTACTACGTTATTACTAAGCGAAAAACTCTGGCTAGTAGATTAGTAGATTTGTATATTAGCACATAGTTTAACATCTTGAATCCAACAACTTAATTAGTGATAGACAAGATGGTTTTCGCCACGAAAGATCCATCATTGATATAGTCAATCTCCTGACTCATACCATCCATCACTCAATCGACCTACATGGAGAAACTCATGCAGTAGCCCTTGATATTTCTGAAGCTTTCGACAGAGTATGGCACCGTTCCTTGTTGTCTAAACTCCCTTGCTATAGATTAAAGTCTTTTGTCCCTTTGATTTCCTCATATCTCAGCGACAGAAAAATAAGAGTAAAAGTAGACCATGTATATTCCAATTTCCACTCAATTAACGCTGGCGTGCTGCAGGGATCAGTTCTGGGGCCAACCCTATTCCTGGTTCATATTAATGATCTCTTCTCTATCACCCACAATCCCATCCATTCATATGCAGATGACTTAACACTTCATAGTTCATTCACACTCAGACACCCATTTACAAAGTCTGATATCTCTAACTCTCAACTTAGCACAGCCATCTCCATAAATCAAGACTTATTTAAGATCAATCAATGGGGACAAAACAACCTTGTCTCATTTAATGCTAGTATAAGCAAATATATACAGTTTACTAATAGACAGGTATTGCCAGATTCGTATATTACCTTCAATGGTACTAATATTCCCTTCTCCAAAAGTTTTGAAATTCTCTGTGTCTCATTTAACAATGCCCTCAGCTGGACCTCTCACATCAGATCACTTGCTAAAACCGCCTCAAAGAAAGTTGGATTATTGTACAGAGTCCGCAACTTCTTCACTGACGAGTAGTTGGCTATGATTTATAAGACTCATGTGTGCTCTCAGCTTGAATACTGCTCACCCTTGTGGAGTGGATGTGGAGAGGTTGCATTAAAACAACTAGACAAAATTCAGAACAAAGCTGTTAGAATTTATAATAATCCTGTTATTACTAATAAACTGCCTCCCCTACAAAGAAGAAGGAATATTGCTTCCTTTGCATTACTTTACAGATATTTTTATAGCAAATGCTCAGACGAAATTGCGTCCATGGTGCCACCTCTTCATGCCTTCCCTCGTGCTACACGGGCAGCTGGCAGCGCTCATGATTGGAATGTCACTCAGCCATATTGCAGAACTTCTGTCTATCAAAATTCTTTCATTCCCTGAACTGCATCTCTCTGGAACTCGCTTCCCCAGAGTTGTTTCCCTCAAAACTTCAACCTACAGCTGTTCAAGTCTAACTGTTACAGATACTTTATGAACAGAGGACACCAGTAATCTGGTGTATGGATTAGTTTTTTTTTTTATTCATTTGTTTTTTCTTCCCCTTTTCTGTAAAAAAAAAAAAAAAAAGTTATGTGGATAATGAAGCGCCATTGAGAGAAAAGGTCTTTGTGTAATTAAGACGCACCGGTACACAGTTACATTAATTTTTAACTCAAAGCTTTATTTAGCTGTTTCTTGGTTCATCCTTGAGGTCCCAGCAGGCTTGTGTGTAGACGTCACGTGAGACAACTGAAAAGCGCGGGGTTTGTGCTTTGTGCTCTAATTGGAAGTGACCATGTTGTGATATCGTGGCCATTTCTTAAAGCGAACTAACGCCAAACTTGATCAGTTTTTCAACGTTATTGGAATTCAGCCTAACAGTAACCATCTCACGAGTCAACGGCAGGGGGGAGCAGAGGAGGGGGGAGAGGAAGAGATGGAGGAAGAGGACGAGGAAAAGGCAGAGGAAGGGGACGAAGAGGGCATGGGGGAGGAGCAAGAAGTGTCCCCCTACATTAATTATTACTGTAACTAAAGTAGTAATGCTGCGTTTTCAATTACACACACAAAAAAAAAGTATTATACAAAATAGTCATGCAAATCACGCAAGCAGAAGATTTTGATTATGTCTTGTGATCAATATAAATATATACCGTAGCATTTCAGATTATACTCAATGCAATTTCTAAAAAAATATCTTTGGTTAATCAGTTTGCAATATATAAAGATTCTGAAACAATCATTGTCCACTGTAAGAGGCCTCACAACTACAGTAAACAAAATGAAGACCAGAATTGAAAATAACAACCAACAATCAGTGTGTGCAAAGCCACAACACCACAACATTGAAATTTATTAGAAAATGCCAAGTGTTAAGTGTCATAACATAAAAGCTTAAATGGTAATTGAAAAGCAAGAATTTTGATTGTTTAATCCATAAGTGGATTATACACAAAGTAAGCATTCATCATCATCATCATCATCCAGACCTCCTTTCCCACCCTAGGGCAGGGTGAGGATTAGCAATATCTAGTCAGCCTAAGTTTGCCCAGTCCAATGGGCCATGCTTCCATTCACTCATGATTCAAGTCCCTCATGATTCAAGTCACTCATGATTCAAGTTTCGGATACGCCAAAAACATTCACCACGTTCTGTACCTTCACACAATCGTATCCGATTGAGTCAATCTGGACGCTGCCATGTTAAAAAGGGATGCCAAATCCCTGATCATGCACTTCTCCTCACAAGATTCATCCAGCCAGCTCGATCTCTTGTCAGAACCTGGGCTCATTGACTTCCAAACCTTTCTTCCTCACACACTTATCCATCATATCTCTCCACCTTCTCTTTGGCCTACCTCGCCTCCTCCTTCCTTCAAAGTAGCTCAGATATACCTTTTTCACCACTCTATTGTTATCCATTCTCTCCACATGACCATACCATCTCTGTACACTCACTTCGATTCTGGTGTCCACCGACTTACTCACTCCACATCTTTCACGAATCATATTATTTCGTATCCTATCCACCCTCTGTACTTCACATACATTCCTCAGCAGTACGATATCCACTGCTCATACTCTTGACTTTTCATTTTCATGCCACGCCATAGACTCACATCCCTATGTTAAAGTTGGCACTAACACTCCTTCATGAAAGCCACGTGCAACTGCATCACTCAAGCCTCTGTTTCTTATCAAGGCCTTCATTGCACCAGCTACTTTTCTTCCTTGTGTCACTCTATTATCCACTTCTTTTTCACATTTTCCTCCCTTTTCTACCACTGTACCCAGATATTTGAACTCTCTCACCAATTCCAGTCTCTCTCCATTCACTGTAACATTGCACTGGGATAAAGGTGTTAAGTGGGTACAGGTGTAGTAGAGTGGCAGGCCGCTCCACCTTGCTACATCACGCCTCCTACTCTTTATGATGGTACTGATGAGGGTGATGCAGGTCAGTTCTGATGATAACCCAACTTCATCACGCTTCCTAATTCTTTTATAGCTTGTGAGACAATACAGGAGTACGTAGCAGCACACAGCAAGCACAGATAACAGGAGGCTTATTGACCCATAACAAATTATACGTTAATGAAGCAACTGAGTCTAAAGATATAACCAACTGGTACGAAGTAAAAAAGAAGAGAAGAGACGAAGGCTCTCCTGTTACCCTACATCCACCGGATAGTGACAGAAAAAAGTAAAAAATAACGATATGTCTGTTGGTGAGAGCACCCATTTATTTTTCATAGATCCAATAAAATAACTGGAAATTTTATTGTGTCTACAATCTCTGATCCATATTTCTGAAAACAAGAACCTATAAAATCGCAGAATTTTATCATATATAAGTACAGCAAAGTTTTGTTTCGGTATTAATGTTAATGTGATTGAAGACTTTAAGAAAAACAGTCGGAGACAGTTTGACAAAGTGGAATGGATGGAGAATAAAAAACTGACTAGAAGAGTGTATGTGACTGAGGTGGAAGGGGAGACTGGCAGGGGAAAACTAAGGATAAGATGAAATGATAGAGTAAAAGAATGTATGAGAGAAGGTGATGTGAGTTGGAGAAAGGACCGCCAAATGGTAGGGGACAGGGTGACATGGAGGAGGCCTACAAAAGGTACTGGCGCCAACCCATCCCTGAATCACGTCTCTTTTATTCTTCTGTACGGAATCATGTCAAGTCTGTTCTGCGCTGTACTAAGAATAAATTCACTCGTACTAAATGCTCTGAACTCTCTTGACCCAAATTCTTCTTGCTCCTTTTGACGCCTTCACAAAAATCTTTCTAACAATTTTGCTTCAAAATCCTTCCTTTCTGCAAACTATTTTTCCAGTCACTGGTAATAATAACTATTAGATGTATTTGTTTTTTACGTCCATTAGCGGAATGTGAAAAAATGGAATAACACAAAAAGAAAGAAAAGAAGAGAAAAAACTGCAGTAAATATGGAAACACTTGAAAGGAGTATGAGGAAAAAAAATCAAACAAACAGATGGGTAAGGAAAGAAGAGAGAGCAGGATGACCAGAACAAAAGAAAGAAAAGGCGAGACGAAAAAGTAAGCCATAAAAGAAATTGAAAGATAGAAAATGGAAAACGAACAAGAAAGAGATAGAAAAATATGGGAAAATACGAAATGTAAAAAAAAAAAAAAAAAAAAGGAAAAGAAACATACAGGAAAATAGAGTACAATAAAATGGGAAAACTATAAGATGTGAACTCAATACACCCGTAGTGGAGAGACAGCTGGGTTAGGCTTACTTCTCGCGTCCTACCTCTCTTGTAGCTTGTGATGTAATATAGCACTGAATTTCGGTCATACTTATAAAGGATTCTAACTCTCTTGCAGCTTCTGATGTAATATAATTGTGGCTATGAGTCGTACTCATAGGGAATCCTAACTCTCTTGCAGATTCTGATATTATGTAGTAGAGAAGAACGAAAAATGACAAAATGAATGATAGAATAACAAACTTAAGGAACTTCATTGGAAAAAGGAAAGAAAACTTGAAAAAAAAAGAGAGAGAGAAAGATATAAATGAAAATGAACCGCCATGATTTCCGGTAAAAAAAAGAAAAAAGACTGTCGAATTCTCTGGCAGCTCCACCGTACTTCACCTCCTGTTGCCTTATTATGTTACATAGCTAAGAAAGCGGAAGTAAGTACAATAGGAGTGGGTAAAACAGAGAACGTAAGAATGAAACCTGAGGCAGAAAAAGACAATATAAGAACTGAAAAAGGACTGAGAAAGGAGACACAGATATGTAAAAACAAAAGTGGAAGAAAGAAATTGATAACCAACGAGAAAATAAGAAATCGACAACGAAAAAGAAGATGGGAATAAAGAAAAGGAGGTTCGATGTCTGGGTGAAGGTTTGAACCCGATTAAGACGTAGTCGAGTCTCAGGCCGCTCCACCTTACTTCACCTCGCCTCCTACGTCTCTTGTAGCTTGTGATGATGCAATATAATGCCCAGATCTAAGAAGTTGATGATGGTGTTGATGATGGTGATAATGATGATGATAATGATGGTTAAACTGATTTAGATGAAGGTTGGTGAGATGTTAATTGTACGGATATTGATGATTATGATGATAATAGTGAAATGGTGGTGATGCAGTGGTGGTGATAGTGGTGGTTGTGGTGGTGGTGGTTGTCATAATCAACAGCTTAGTACTTCATCTACTATCTTACCTGTCTGGTAGCTTGTGATGCTGTAATGTAGTGGACAATGAAGGAAGGACGAAAGAAATTAACGTGGTAAAGATGAAAGGAAATTATAAAGAAAGGAACAGTACGAATAAGACGGATATGTAAAGAAAAGTCAAAGTTAATAAGGAAAATATCAACGAAAGGGAGATACAAAGGAGAAAGCAAAACAAAACAAGCAGTGCGAGAAGAAATAGAGAAAGGAATAGAGAAAAAATACTTGATGCGTAATTATGAAAACATTTTATTCTGTTTTGTCTGTTCTTTGTTGCAACACCGAGAGGATGAGATAAAGTGTCTAACGAGTGTAGGCGAAAAAGGAAAGAATAAGAAAGAACCTATAAACAAAAGGAATAAAAAAGGAACCATCAGTCTTCCTGGGTCGAACTCCAGACACCTTCATTTGAGTCCCAGGCCGCTAGACCTTACTTCACCTTGGCTCCTACTTCCCTTGTTGCTTTATTGCTGTAATATAGTGAAGAAAACGGAAAGGAAAGGAACAGGGAAGAAGAGAGGGAACAGTGAAAGTAGAACATTACAGAAGGAATGAAATGGGGAAAGGTGAAAAGAGAGAAGAATGAGCATAAAGGTAAGAAAGGTTCAATGGGATGAATAATCTGATATAAAGAATAGGAAAACAAGAATGAAGTAAACGTGAAATACAAAAGTAATTTAAGAATGCTGGAAAGAAGGAAAATGAGGTAATAAATGGTAAAGGTGGATAATGATGATGATGATGATGATGATGATGTGAGATGATGTGCAGGTCAGTGTTCATGAGAGTAACCTTACTTCATTTCACCTCCTACCTCTTATAGTCTGTGCTCCTGTAATATAATGGAGAGAGAAAGGAGGAAGGAAGAAAAAGAAAAATGGGAATAATGAAAAAAATATATTAATACGGCGGGCAATCAAAAGAAATAATTAATAAATCAGTAAAGCAAATACCACAGAATCGGAGATAATAAGGGCAATGCAAAAAGGACAAGGGAATGAAAACAACATAGACGAAAGGATTAAAAACAGAAGAAAGGAGAAAAGAGGCGATGAACGACAAAAATGATAAGAAAATCACACACACATATACACTCTAGGACACAGACAATACTAGAAATATTATACCCACTCTCCCAAAACTAGTGTTTGTAGAGAGATAGTTATATAGGTCGATAGACAGATGGATAGATAGACAGATAAGTAATGGGAGAAAAGAAGGGAGTTCTGTGAGACAAAGCTGGAACGTAGTTGAGTGTCACACCGCTTCAGCTTACTTCATCTCGCCTCTTACCTCTCTTGTAGCTTGTGATGCTGTAGCTAATGATTGTGGTGCTGAAGCACAGGTGACGTTGATGATGATGATAATGATAATGATTATTATTATGATGATGACTGCACCAGTGATATTTAAGGATAAATTTGATAATAACTTTTATAATGATAAAAATGACGGTGATGATATTGATGATAACGAGAACTGGTACGAAGATATAGTGATGACTGTGTATAAATGTGATAATAAAGGTAATTTTGGCTAGTTCTAATAATATCCCAGTTTCATCCTACCTCTTTTGTGTTATGTTGATGTACACAGGAGTAGATAGAAAATGTACACACAGGAGTACATACAAAGTACAGATACAGGAGGCCTTCCTCCCGTACAGGTTTCTCTCTTCATTCTGACATGCAGTAAGTGCTTTGGATAAATTAAAAACATCTACTTGCTCCAGTGACACGGGTTGTCTCATCCTCTTCAGGCCCACAGTGGGGGCTGAGGGACATTGGTTATAAGATTGTGACAATATGAGGTAACTCTTATCTGGTCGTGGTATAGTGGTATGTTGCCTGGCTTTCACCTGAGAGTTCCGGATTCGATTCCCGGCATATTGGCAATATATTGGATGGTTCTTCTTGTGTAAAGTACAGGTTTCTTTCTTCATACAGGAGGCCTATTGGCCCATAACCAGTGTTGTACGTACTACTGGCTCAAAGTACTGGCACTATCGCTACCACTACTTGCATCATAATGTACCGTCACTTCCACTACAGCTACCTTTTTACAAAACTAGTCCACTAGCGCTACTCTAGTGGCTAGCGCTACTTTAAATACAAATAGATTTATTCAGATAATATTTGTGCAATAATTGTATAGCGGTACTTGGTACTGATGCTTATATCAGAAAGCACATCCCTGATGCAACTTAGGGCTTTTATTTACTCAAACTTAATCAACACATTTATTGTATATTAATTGCATTCACAAAAAATACACGCACATTAAAAAATAAATAATCCTCGTGACAATAACAAATTAGTTTCTTCATAAGCAAATCTAAAATGACCGAGTTAAGTAGGCAACATATCAGGGATATATGTAACATCCGCAACCATATCCGCATCCGTAGAGCATCCGGTTTGAAATAGAAATCAGCATCCGCTTCTACGTTTTGACTAAACTCAACATCCGCATCTGCATCCGCATCTGTACCTGCTGAAAGATGATGTTGCCCATGTTTACAACTGTGTTCATACTTAGATTTGTCAATCTCTCTCTCTCTCTCTCTCTCTCTCTCTCTCTCTAAAGTAAAAAAAAAAATGAATCATTAGAAATCATTCTTTTTGTTATATATGCAATTTTGTAAAGTAAGAGAGAAAGAAGAAAGGAAAACAAGAAAGAAGTACCGAAATAAAAGCTAAGAAGAAAAGCATTAAAAAAAAATACAGACAGGTAAGAGAATTAAAGAAAGGAAAGATTTGGGACAAAGTAGAACGAACAGGAAGTATAAGCAAAGAAAACAAAACAGCAGTGACAGAAATGGGGAGAAGGAAAAAAAATTGAACAAGAAATAAACTGAAAGAGGAAGCGTTAAAAAAAAAAAAAAAATCAAGGGAAAAGGAGGGACTACCAACACAGGTGTGAACTCGGTACACCTGTAGTAGAGTCCCAGGCCGCTCCACCTTACTTCATCTTGCCTCCTACCTTTCCTCTGGCTTGTGATGCTAATGTAGCTAATGATGCTGGTGTTAACTGTGGTGGTGATGATGATGATGGTGATGTTAGTAGACGTGAAAGTGATGGTGATTTCGATATAGGTTAATGCTGGTCATGATGGTGGTGGTGGTGATGGTACTGATGATGATGGTGATGTATAGGAGAATAGTAGTGATGATAATATCCTTATTTCATCTAACCTCCTGCTTCTCTTGTAGTTAATTATGGAATGTGGAAGGAAAGCAGTCAGAAAGACAAGAGCATAACAGGAAGAAGAAAGTCACTGAAGAAGAAATAACCTTGAAAAAAGGAAATTGCTAAGAATTAGAGAAAAAAAAGAAGTGACAAACAGTCATAGATGCATACAAGAAAGTAAAAAGCAAATAGGATCAAAGGGAGAAAGAATTGAGAAAGGGATAGAAATTAAGCAAAGCGAATGAAAAAAGGAAATATAGGGCGAAAACTTAAAAAGGAATAAAAACAAACATAGGTATTATACCCGGAAAAAGGGGGGAAAAGGGGAGAGAGAGAGAGAGAGAAGACCTGCCCATAAAACCTGGGTTGAACTCGAGACACCTTTGTTTGAATCTCAGCCGCTTCATCTTGCTTCACCGTGTCTCCTATTTCTCTGTTTACCTTATTGCTAGCATATGGTCAAGAAAGGAGATATAATAGTAAAGATGAAACATAGAGAAAGTAAGTGACAAAAAGGAAGAGCAGAACGAGAAAAAAAAAAAAAGAACCGAAAGGAGAAACACAAATAAAAAGGACGACAGTAAAGAAAAAGCGCAGTTGAGAAACAGAGGCCAAAAATGAAAAATAATGAAAGAAAATGCAAAATAAATGAAAAAGTAAAGTGGGATAAAATAATAATTAAGCACCATATAAACAGCAAAGTGTTATCACCCTCATCTCACCTCCTGCCTCTCTTGTAGATTGTGATGCCGTAATTAAATGGGGAAGGAAAAGATGAAAGGCTTGGAGAGAAAGTAAGCAATAAGGTCAAACATAAGATGGGAAAGTGAGAGAATTAATCAAATAAGTGCCAAACAATGGGCAAAAGAAATTAGGAAGTATAAAGGAAAACGGGATGAAAAGCATATAGAGAGGATCGAGAAATGAATAAAGAAGAAAGGATAAAGAAAGTGAAAAGGAAAGAGAGCAAGAAAAAGGAAAACAAGGAAAGGACCATAAAAACACAAATGTAGAAAGGAAAACAAAAGAAAGAATGACAGAAACGAGCATACCGGAAAACTGGGGACACTTTATCATAGTCCCAGGCCGGTCCATCTTACTTCACCTTGGCTCCTACATCTCTTGTTCTTGCATCGCTGTAATATAGTGAAGACACTTCATCATAGTCCCAGGCCGGTCCACCTAACTTCACCTTGGCTCCTACATCTCTTGTTGTTGTATCGCTGTAATATAGTGAAGACACTTCATCATAGTCCCAGGCCGGTCCACCTAACTTCACCTTGGCTCCTCCGTCTCTTGTTGTTGTATCACTGTAATGAGGTGAAGAAAGGAAGGTGAAAGAAAGACAAGGAGAATAAAAGAGAAGAAGAAGGAAGTAGAAAAAGGCAGAAGGAAAGAAAGGGAGATGGGAAGAAGAAAAAGGAAAGGAAACGACAAATGAAAAAGGAAGAGGAAGAGAAAGAAAATGAGAAATGTAAAAAGAAGGAAGAAAAGGAAGGCGAAATGAAAGGAAGCCTAGAACATGGGGAAAATTAAAGGATGAAAGGGAGAGAGAACATAATAAGGTATAAATGGTAAATGTGTTAAATCAGTCGACCTGTAGTAAAGTCCCAGGCCGTTCCACTTTACTTGATCTCACCTCCTACCAATCTTGTAGCTTGTGATGCTGTAATACAGGGATGATTTTGATGTGAAGTAGTTCACTTTGGTGGTGGTAATGATGATGATGATGGCGGTGGTGTTGATGGTGTTAGTATTGCTGAAAATGATTGAGGTGAATTTTGATGATGGGAATGATAATTGTATAAAATGATGATGATGATGATGATGATGATGATGATGTTTATAGTGGTGGAAAAGGAAGCTGTGTTGTTGGTGGTGGTGGTGGTGATGGTGGTGGAGATGGAGAAGAAAATGATGATATACGGTTAGTCATAACTGATGGTAATAACTTTACTTAATCTCTCCTCATGGATTTCTTGTATCTCCTGATGTAATATGATTGAGAAAGATAATAGGAAGGAAAAAGAAGAAATTAAATAATAAGATAGGACTGAGAAACTGCAAAATAACGGAAAAAGAAAATACAGACAGAAGGCAAACAAAAATATGATATAATTGAGAGAATAAAAAAAAATAGGAAGGTGAAATGAAGAAAAATATGAAAGACATGGGTATGGAAAAAAAGAAAGAAAAGGAGATCAACGAAGGAAATGAAAACAGGAGACGAAGAAGACTAAACGGAAAAAGTAAGGACAAAAGAATGAAAAATAATAGATTTGAATATGATAAGTAAAAATAAACCCTGACTGAGCTGAGGTTCTGACTCCTGACACCTTTATTAGAAGCCCAGGAAGTTCCCCCTGGAAATAAAGTAACACTTGAAATAAAGGAGAGAGGAAAGAAAGAAAGGTAGGGGGAAAAAGAAAATGAATCATAAATGGTAAGGGGTTAAGTCGGTTCACCTGTACTCGAGTCCCAGGTCGCTCCACCTTACTTCATCTTGCCTCGTACATCCACTGTAGGTTATGATACGGTAATGGAGAAAAGGGAAAGAAAATTAGTAAAGGTAACCTAAAATGAGAAGACAGGAAAAGTAATGAAAAAGGAAATGACAAATGTATAGGAAAAAGTAGAGAAAGAAATACGAAAGGCAGGAAAGAAAGAAAACGAGCACTGTAATGACAGAAAACGAATGAGAGAAATGAGACAAGAAAGACAGTGAGATTGAGAAAAAATATTAGATGAATACGGAGAAGAAAATGTGAGTAAGGAAGAACATAGATAATGGGAGATTAAAAACAGAAATTATAAGAAACTGGGATGAAGAGAAGAATATAAAGACGGAAAGGTTGAGAAATTAGGATGGGGACAGAGAGAAAGGAAAGAATGAACGAAAGAACATATAAAGCGAGAAAAGAAAGAAAATTAGAGGTTAAAAAAAAAAGTGGATGGATAAAAAATAAAAATATAAAGATGCTTTCCTGTCAGCGTGGCTCGAACTGGAGAAACCTTTGTTAGAATCTCAGGCCGGACCACCTTACTTCACTTTGGCTCCTACTTGTTGCTTTATTGCTGTAATATAGTGAAGAAAGGAAGGAGAGAGAGAGAGAGAGAGTACAGTTCAAAGAAATTTTGAATACAGGACGAAAAGGGTGAGAGAGAGAGAGAGAGAGAGCTAAATTACACACCCCACCACCCCACCACCCACCTAAAATACATACCCATTGCCCAGCAAATTATCTTGATACCCCACCACCCAGCTAAAAAACCCACCCAACAATTGACAACCGGCGTCCCTTAGCTTTCATTTGTTACCACTATACTAACCCCACCTTATCATCACAAACACCATAAATCACATCTCTGATTAAGGTAGACACCAACAAGCAATCATGGCAGCTCATAAGAAAATCAAGAGAAGATACTTGCCAGGCTACTGCCCACAAAGATGGTGTGCGGTATGCGGCAAAGCAGCAATCAAAACCGCTGCATACGTATACTGTGAAGGTGCAGCAGACTGCCCCAATGTCTGCCACACCTCCTGTCTCGGTGACCGCGTGACATTCTCATGTGATGAAACACAAGACCTGCGCACCATGAGCAACACTGACGATGTGGTTACCTATGTAGGTGACAATGAGCCCCCCCCACCCCCTCCTGCCACAGACGACGTAAATGGAAGCACGGACGGGGATGAGGATGATAAGCACCGCTTCATGCAACTAGAGAAAGAGGAACTTGTGACTCACATCCTCAGTCTTCAGAGTGAAGTATCGAGAGGAAATACCCTCATTCAGTCCCTACAACTTCAGCGTAATTGAATCATTGATAAAAAGCCACAAATACTGGAAATTTTAAACCTTATAGAAGCTCTGCAAGATGCTAGAGATGCAGATTCTAGGACCAGTACCCGCTCCATTGCAACCTGTGCATTACCCTCTGCCATAGACGAAACGTGGGAGAGAGCCTGTGCTTCCTCAGACCGGTGGAGGCAATGGTGGCACTCAGGGTTGCCAAAGCCTCTGAGGCACATACGGCAGCAGCACCAATAAGAAAGCTCATCATCAACAGCAACAACCACAGATACTACCATGATAATGGCCAACACCACTCAAAACTCTGGAATGGAGCTGCTCACTAAATAGAACACTACCAGTGGGGAAAGAGGTAGTAACAGCACCTACCACAACAGGAACAGTAATGGAAGAAATGAGAGCAACAACAGAGGTACAACCCCCCCCTCCCACTGACAATAACAATTACAACAGAAATAACAATGGAAGCAACAACAACAACAACAACAGAAATAACAGTGGAAACATCAACAGAAATACCAATGGTAGCAACAACAACAGAAATATCAGTGGAACCAACAACAATAACAGAAATAATGATGATAGCAACAACAACAGATATAACAATGGAATCAACAACAACAATAACAACAATTACAGAAATAACAATGATAACAATATAAATAACAATGGAAGTAAAAAAAGGAACCGTATTCAATCTAGTGGAAATAGGAGAGGAAGTGTACCAGTGAGAGCCCAGTATGGACCCTTTACCCCCCATGCTGAAAGACAGATCAACCCACTTGCAAGAAGCATGCAAAGAGGGGATAAAAGCTCATTTTGTGAGTACTTTTTACGCCATGGACATACAGAAGATTTCTGCCACAGTTGAGCAGCTGACATCAGGCAAGAAATGATTCTCCGAAGAGTACTGTCAGAAGAGTGGGGAAATGAGCAGCCCTATCCACCACAGATGCCCTTTCGTGGCCCCGCTTGGGATCATGGGGGAAAACTTTCCAGAGGGAACCCAACCTCATGGAGGGGATATTATTAATGAAGAATATACAAACAGCCCACCTCATTCTCACACTGTGAACTTGCGGCAAGGACATAGTAATATTATGAAAAACTTAACGGTAATATCAGCCAATGTTAGGGGTCTCCGCACGAACGCTGGAGACCTGGCCTACAACTTTGTCCTACGTAATCAGGCAGACATTGTTGCCGTGACGGAAACAATGCTCAATGATGAAGTAGAACCAACCTTTGGCAGGACACCTGGATACACCCCTTGGGTGAGGAAGGACCGTAGTGACAGAGCAGGAGGAGATGTAGCTGCCTGCTTCAAGTGTGACTTACAGATGCAAGAACTAACAGTAAACCTGCCCCCTCTAATGGTAGCACTCTTTTTCCGGGTGGTACTGGTTGACAACAGTGGCCTCCTACTGTGTGTTATATATCGCCCCCCAAGGCAAGGAAGATTCTCCCTTGATTTCCTTAAAGAGGAGCTCGATACCATACTCATAGAAAACAAATGTCAACACATCATGTTATTGTGGGACCTTAACTTCCATTTAGAAAACTAAGCTTATGACAGGCTAATAACAGTGCAGGGCCTAACTAACCATGTAACCTTCCCAACACATGAGCGTGGAGGACTACTGGACCTGGTGCTGACAGACCTCTCTGAGGCAAGCATCCATTGCCACCAACTTGGACAAGTAGGCAGCTCAGACCATTATGCTGTCCTTGTCAGAGTAGACATGAATGTAGCAAGGGAAGATTTTGTACACCACACTATCTGGGACAGAGCAGATTGGTCAAGCATGAGACAGGCACTGGCAAACACTGACTGGGAGACTCTACTGGTGGGTAATGCCGATGACAGGGCACAAACACTCACAACTAAGCTGTCTGGGCTACAGTCACAGTTTGTGCCTCACAGAAGCTACCTGAACAAGCCAACAAACCCAGCCTGGTTTGGTTATCAGTGTCGTGAGGCTGCTGAGAAAAAGTATTCTGCATGGCGAAAATTCAAGCAACGGCCATCTCAGCAAAATAAATTCCTACATCAAGAAGCCTGTAAGAGAATGAATGCCACCAGCAAATGGGCAAGAAAACATTGGGCTGAGAACTTAAGGAGGAAGCTGACTGGACCAGGAGTTGGAAGCAAGACTTGGTGGACTCTTGTCAAGGAAAGATAATGTACCTTCCACCATGAGAGTGTGCCTCCTCTCAGCAGGCCAGGCAGCTCAACAGCTACTAGCAGCGAAGACAAACCATCACTCCTGGCAAAGATGTTTTCAGATGAAATGATGGTAGATGATCCAAACAGACCTTCACCTACTCTGGCACAAGAGACAGAGGAAACGATCACAAATGCCTCAGTAACAACTAAGCTGGTCCAAAGACTTCTGGAACCAGTTGATGTGACAAAAGCCACTGTCCCAGACAATATCAGCCCACGCATGCTCAAACGATGTGCTAAGGAGCTGGCAGGTCCTCTCACTATAGTCTTTGGTGCATGCCTCAGAGAGAACAAATGGCCCACAATTTGGAAGGAGGCACACGTCATCCCTGTCCACAAAAAGAAGGCAAGGACAGAACCCAAAAACTAAAGGCACATTTCTCTTCTCTCTGTTATAGGCAAGGTGTTTGAGAGGGTTGTGGCTGCAACCATCTGCGCACACTTGGAAAACAATAATCTCCACTCAGAGAAACAATTTGGCTTCAGACCTGGACGTTCAACCTCAGATCTTCTCCTCCTCCTCACACAAGATTGGCAGAACTCCCTTGATGAGGACCTGGACACCATTGTGGTAGCCCTAGACATTGCTGGGGCTTTCGACAGAGTATGGCACTCAGGCCTTATAAAAAAACTCAAGGCCAAGGGCATCCAAGGCAGCCTGCTGGTGTTACTGGAAGATTACCTTCAGGGGAGGACTCTACGAATGGTCATCAATGGGCGAACTTCCAGACCAGCACCTGTACAAGCCTCGGTTCCACAAGGCTCAGTTTTGGGGCCTATCCTGTGGAACTTGTATATTGACGATCTTCTCCGACAGTTACCAGCAGTGAAGGCATATGCAGATGACTGCACACTATCCTACTCCTACTGCCGTGGTGACAGCCAACGTGCTATCGCTGTCATCAACAGGCAATTGGAGCTGGTGGAGGAGTGGGGAAAGATGTGGCAAGTCACCTTTGCATCAGAGAAGACTCAAGCAATGGTGATATCCCGGTCTCCAGCTGCCTCTGAGGCCTGGTCTGAAGCATTGCAGTTTGGAGGCACGAGTCTGCCAATCCAGACTCAAATAAAAATTCTGGGGGTAACGGTAGACCATGAGCTACGATACGACCATTACGTGGATGC
The DNA here is from genome assembly GCF_032717465.1 of Coenobita brevimanus. NCBI lineage: Eukaryota > Metazoa > Arthropoda > Malacostraca > Decapoda > Coenobitidae > Coenobita > Coenobita brevimanus. The sequence goes on along the minus strand of NC_137008.1, from coordinate 18,812,402 downwards.
TGTTTCCCGACAGGCCTCCTAGCGGGTGGCAGGCAGCCTTGATGAAAGGGGTATCAACACTGTACAAGGCTCAAATCAGACCCTACTTGGAAAATGGAGTCTTGTCGTGGATGTCTAGTACTGCCACACACATGAAAAGACTGGATGCAGTACAGCGTCGTGTTGTGCGACTGGTGGAGACAGACAATGACCAGCCAAGTCTCTCCAGCATAACATCCCTGGAACACCGTCGGGATGTGTCAGCACTTGTGGTCTGTCAGAGGGCTCAGGTGCAGCACACTCCCCACCTGGCTCCACTGTGTCTTCCTTCTTGCACCACTCCAAGGGTCACAAGAACGGCGCAAACCACTGATGAACGTGTGGCAGTACCTCGCTCACACACGTCACAGCATCAGCGAACCTACACAGCCAGGACTGCACGTCTGTGGAATAGTTTCACGGCAGCCACACCTGGTGTAACAAGGATGTCTACACACCAAGTAAAGCTGGCTGCAAATAGATGGAGAAAAACACTCCCTACCCCGCTGCTGTTACCCACATAAAATAGTGAAGCATAAACATATACTTTGCAATTCATTTTTATTATATAACTCTAATAGTAAAAATAGGGGATACATTAGATTAACTTACTGTATTGTAACCAAGTATTATAATTATTTTAATTTACTGTATTGTAACCAAGTAACATGATTATTTTTTAAGTTCAGTCTTTTCAAATAGCCCCATGAGCCAAAGTGAGGCTTTAAGAATATGTAATAATACTTATGTAAAATGTTCAATTAAAAGAGAGAGAGAGAGAGAGAGAGAGAGAGAGAGAGAGAGAGAGAGAGAGAGAATCTCAGCTGATGGAATAACTCGGTGCACATGTAATAGAGTCCCAGGCCGCTCCATCATGCTTCATCTCGCCTCCTACCTCTCCTGTAGTTTGTGATGCTGAAAAATAATGCAGAAGAACTGGAAGGAGCTTAAAGAATGAACAAGGAAAAGTAAGAAAATGAATGAAAGAAATGGAAAGAGAAGGAAAATGAGGCTGAAAATATAAATGAGTGAATACAAGGAAGAAGAAATGTGAGTAAAGAAGAGGAAAAGGATGTGGAATAAAGAAATTGTAGTAAATTCTGTTAAGAGAATACAATCAAGGAGAAATAATTAAGAAATAAGAGAGGGGAAAGAGAGAAAAGAAGAAGGAAGAAACAAAAGAACAGAAATGAGAGTAGGGACAGAAAATGGAAAACTAAAAAATGAGGAAACGAAGAAAATAGAAAAAGAAAAAGAAGACAAGAACTCTGGCTGGAGTCGAACTGGAGAAACCTTTGTTAGAATCTCAGCCCCTCCACCTTACTTCACATTGGCTCCAACTTGTCTTGTTGCTTTAATGCTGTACTATAATCAGAGAGAGAGAGAGAGAGAGAGAGAGGAAAAAAGTATAAAACTGAGGTGCAAAAAAAAAAAAAAAAGGAAAATCGATAGGAGAAAGGAGAGCAAAGGGAAAGAACTGAGACAGGACAGCGAGAAACCGAAATCGAGAAGTGAAATATATGACTTGAATTAATGGGGAAAGAGATAACGAACAGTATAAAGACGTTCACTAAAGACTAAAGGGTCAAGGTGTTAAGTGGGTACAGGTGTAGTAAAGTGGAAGGCCATTCCACCTTGCTACATCACGCCTCCTGCTCTTTATGGCGATGCTGAGTATGATGGTACTGATGATCGTGGTGTTAGTATATCTAAGGATGATTTTGTTTCATCTTCATGATGGTAATGATAATCGTGTAAATGATGATGATGATGATGATGATGTTTATAGTGATAGAAAAGGGAGTTGTTGTGTTGATGATGATGTCGTTGTTATTACTGTTTCGTTGATGGTGATAATGATGATATTCAGTGAATTAGTATTGATGGTAATAACGTTACTTCATCTCATTTCCAGCATTTCTTGTAGCTTCTGATGTATTTTAATATAGAAAGGAAATAATAAGAAACAGAAAGGAGTGAAGAAAAGATAGAGATGAGAAATCCCTAAATAACAGAAAAAAGAAAATAATATATTCAGAAGGCAAACTTAAAACGATAATAAAAATGAGAAAGAATGAGAGACTTACAGGGGACAGTAAAAGGGGAATGGTTATAAAAAAATGGAAAGAGGAAAGGAATAAAAAATATGAAAGACATAAGTAAGAAAAAAAGGAAAGAAAACAATATCAATCAATCAATCAATCATTTCCTGTGGCACCCCACGGGATGCATAGGACCTCGATGAACTCTCTCCACCAATATTTGTCTCTTGCCATCTCCTTCAGGTCCCACCAACACTCCTCCCCTGCTTCTTTTTTCATTGTCCTCAACCAGGTTTCCCTCGGCCTACCTCTACCTCTTCTTCCTCTAGCAGTCCACTCTGGCACATCCTGTATTAAACTGCCTTCTTTTCTGTATATGTGCCGCAGCCGTTTCCAGCGAGACAGTCTCACATATTCATTAACTGGTTCCACTCCCGTAATATCCCTTACTCTTTCAATTGTAACTCTGTCTTGCCACTTTACCCCAAGAATCCTTCTCAGTATTTTATTCTCAAATCCTAATACTTTCTGATCTGTTGCAATTGTACTGTACCATGACTCATGCCCATAAATTAAAATTGGTCTAACCATGGACATGTAAATTTTCACTTTATTATGTACCGAAATCATATTATTATTCCAAACAGATTTCAACATTCCAACAGCTCGCCAAGCCTGTATAATTCTCTCCTCAATTTCATTGTTTAATGATCCATTAGATGATACAATCATTTCCAGATATTTAAAGTTTTCTACATTCTTCACCACATTATTCCCAGTTACACAATCGATTTGGTTCTCCACGTTCATATTAATAATTTCAGTCTTTCCACAATTTATTACCAATCCCATTTTTTCTCCTTCCTCCACCAGACAATCAAGCACCCTCTGCATCTCGTAAATACTTCCGCAAATCAGTACAATATCATCAGCATAGTCCAAATCCATCAGCTTCTTATTGTCTTTCCAGTTAATTCCTGCACCTGTTCTCCTTAAAACCTTTCTCATAACATAATTGATAACCAAAACAAACAGCAATGGCGAAAGAACTCCTCCTTGAATCACTCCTGACCTAACCTCAAATGGATCACTCAAAGAACCACCCACCATTACCTTACAAAAAGTACCTTCATGCAGGCTTCTAATAATATTTACAAACTTTTCTGGTCTACCATAGAATCTCATAATTTTCAACATCACTCCACGTGAAACACTATCAAACGACTTTTCAAAATCCACAAAACACATACTAAGTGGCATTTTCATCTCATTAGCCTGTTGCATTAAATGCCTAACAATAAAAATCTGATCATTACAACCTCGACCCTTTCTAAATCCCGCTTGTTCTCTTAAAATTTTTTCAGTTACTGGCTTTATTCTGTTCAACAAGATTTTGGAAGACTTTTGCAAATAGAGGTGTCAAAGTTATCCCCCTCCAATTGCCACACACACTTACATCTCCCTTTGTTTGTATTTTTATAATCACTCCATTTTTCCACTCTTCTGGAATTCCACCATTATCCCAAGCCACATTAAAAAGTTTCAAAAGCGCATTCATCAACTCATCATTTTCCATCTTAAGTATTTCAGGAAATATTCGATCCTCTCCTGTGGCCTTAAAATTCTTTAACTCTTTTATAGATTTTGCTGCCTCTTCCAAGGTTATATCCCCTGTTTCTATTTGCAAATCTCTCTCGGCTGGCAAAATGTCCTCTTCAGCTGGGATTGGTCTATTTAGAACAGATTCAAAGTGCTCTTTCCACCTTCCTTTTATATCCAAATCTTTAGTCATCAAATTACCATTTCTATCTCGTACAGGTATTTCCTTCCTTCTCGTTTCAGTCGCAGTTAACTCCTTAATATAAACGAAGGAAACGAAAATATGAGACGAAGGAGACTAAACGGAAAAACTAAAGACAAGAGAGTGAAAAAAAAATTGAGGAAGAAGAGTGAAAAGCATCTTTGACTGAGCTGAGGTTCTGACTCCACACGCCATTATTAGAATCCCAGGACGTTCTCCCAACATCACTAGTACTTCACTTGTTGTTTTATTGCTGTAATATAGTAAAGAAAGAAAGCAGAAAGGAATACAACAATGGAATGAGTAAGGAAACCAGAAAAAAGAATGAAAGGAAAGGAACGCGGAGACAATGAATGGAGAAGAAAAAGGAAAGGGGAAAAAACGAAAGGACATGCTAAGAGGAGGAAACTGGAAATATAGAAGTAAACAGAAAACAGGTAAAAATGAACGGGAATGAAGCAACTCTTGAAATAAAGGAAAGGGAAAGACAGAAAGCAAGGAAAACATAAGATAATGAAGCATAGATGGAACAGTGTTAACTCGGTTCACTAGCACTAGAGTCCCAGGCCGCTCCAACTTACTTCATCTCGCCTCCTTCCTCCACTGTAGGTTGTGATACAGTAATAGAGAAAGGTAGAAAGATGGAAAGAAATTTAGTAAAGGTTACCCAAAAGGTGATGTTAGGAGAGGAAAAAACAAAAGACAAAAATACAGGAAAAAGTAGTTAAAGAAATACAAAAGGAAAGAAAGACTGAAAACGAGCACTGCAATGATAGAAAGCGAAGGAGAGAAATGAGAGAAGAAAAAAGTGAGACTGAGAAAAATTATTTGATGAATACAGTGAAGAAGAAAAATGTGAATAAACAAGAGAATAGATAATAGGAGATGGAGAAGATAAATTAAAAGAAACTGGGATGAAGAGAAGATAATGAAGACGAAAGGATTAAGAAATTAGGATGGGACAGAGAGAAAGCGAAGAATGAACGTAAGAACAGATACAGGGACAAACGAAGGAAGTTAGAAGGTAAGAAAAGAGTGGATAAATAAAAGATAAAAATAAAAAGAAGCCGGTGACTCAGGGTGGGTCGAACTGGAGAAACCTTTGTTAGAATCTCAGGCCGCTCCACCTTACTTCATCTTGGCTCCTACTTGTCTTGTTTTTCTTTATAGCTGTAATATAGTGAAGAAAGGAAGTACACACACACACACACACACACACACACACACACACACAGATAAGAACAAGAATGAAAGAAAACTTGAAATAAAGGAGAAAGAGAATACATAAAATAAAATTAAGAAACTTATGTGCGATTATAAAGTAAAATAAAGAAAAAGAGAGAATTAATTAATTGCCAAGAATGGGCGATAGAAAGAAGAAAGACATGAGGAAAGGGGGATGAAAAGAATATAAAGAGAAAAAAATAAAGGGGAAAGGAGAGAACAAAAGAATGGAAAATGAACCAACAGAGCATAAAAAAAAAAATGTAGAAATGGATATAAAAAAGAATACTAATAATGGAACCATAATAGTCGGGAGCGTCGAACTCGGGACACCTTTATCAGAGTCCCAGGCCGCTTCACCTTACTTCACCTCGGCTTGTACGTCTCTTGTTGTATCGCGGTAATATAATGAAGATAGGAAGCAGAGAGAGAAAGACAAGGAGAATAAAGAGGAAAAGGGAAAGTAATAAAGCAAAAATGCAGGAAAGAATGGAAAGGAAATTGGAAGTAGGAAAAGGACCTGAAACAACATATGAAAATGGAAGAAAGAGAAAGAAAATGGGAAATGTAAAAAGAAGGAAGAAAATAAGGATGGAATGAAAAGAAGAGTAAAAAAAGGAGAAGGAAAGGACGAAAGGGAGGGAATAAAAAATACGATATAAATGGTAAAGCAGGTAAATCAGTACAGCTGTAGCAGAGTCCCAGGCCGCTACACTTTATCTCGCATCATACCTCTCTTGTGTACCTTGTAATACTGTATTATAGTTTTGATACTGATGCAATATAGTTGACTTTGGTGGTGGTAATGAAGATGATGATTACGGTGGTGTGGTGGGGTTACTATTTGTGAAGATTATTTCGGTAAATTTTCATGATGGTAATGATAATTGTATAAATGATGATGATGATGATGATCTTTATAGTGGTAGAAAAAGGAGTTTTGTTGATGGTGGTGGTGGTGATGGTAATGATGATATACAGTAAGTCATAATTGGCAGTAATAACATTACTTCATCTCACTTCCTGCATTTCTTGTTGCTTGTGATGTATTATTATGGAGAAATGAAGTGGGAAGGAAAAGAAAGAAGCGAAAAGGATAGAACTGAAAAACTGTGAAATAACAGAAAAAAAAAAAATAGATTCAGATGGCAAATTTGAGCTATTAATAATAAAGAGAAAGAATGGGAGACATACAGGAGACAGTAAAAAGCAAATGATTAAAAAAAAAAAAAAATGGACTGGGAAAAGGATGAGAAATATGAAAGACATGAGTGCGAAAAAAGGGAAAGAAAATAATTATCGACGAAGGAAATGAAAACAAGAGACGAAAGAGACTAATCGGAAATACTAAGGACATGAGAATGAGAATTATAGGGTCTGAGGAGGACGAATAAAAAGGAACCTTGACTGAGCTGAGGTTCTGACTTCAGACACCTTTATTAGAATCCCAGGACGTTCTCCCTCCATCACTCCTACTTCCCTTGTTGTTTTATTGCTGTAATATTGCGAAGAAAGACAGCAGAAAGGAATAAACCAATGGTGGGAGTAAGAAAACGAGAAATAGGAATGAAACAAAGAACACGAAGAGACAGTGAATGGAAATGAAAACGGAAAAGGGAAAAATGAAAGGACAAGACAAGAGGAAGAAAAGGGAAACTGAAGGAAATTGAGAAAACTGGAAGAAAGAAGAACGGGAATTAAGCAACACAAGGAATTGAGAAGAGGGAAAGCATGAAAAGTATAAATAAAAGAAAATGAAGCATGATTAGTAAGGTGTTAACTCGGTTCACCTGTACTAGAGTCCCAGGCCACTCCACCATACTTCATCTCGCCTCCTACCTCCACTGTAGGTTATGACACGGTAATGGAGAAATATAGACAGGGGGAAAGAAAATTAGTAAAGGTAACCTAAAATGAGGAGACAGGAAAAGTAATGAAAAAAAAAAAAAAAAAAAAAAGCAAGGAAAAAATGAGAAATATACAGGAAAAAGTAGCTAAAGAAATACGACAGACAGGAAAGAAAGAAAACAAGCACTGCAATGACAGAAAGCGAATAAAAGAAATGAGAGAGGAAAGAAAACGAGACTCAGAAAAATTATTAAATGAATACAGTGAAGAAGAAAAACGTGTGTAAGCAAGGAAGAGATAATAGGATAATAAAGGAAGAAATTATAGAAACTGGGAGAAAGAGAAAATAATAAAGACTAAAGGATTAAGAAATAAGGATGGGGACACAGAAGAGGAAAGAGTGAACGAAAGAACAGAAAAAGCGAGAAAAGAAAGAAAATTAGAAGTTAAAAAGAGTTGATGGATAAAAAAGAAAAGGAAAAAGTAGCCTTGAGATCAGTCTGGGACGAACTAGAGAAACCTTTGTTAGAATCTCAGACCGCTCCACCTTACTTCACCTTGGCTTCTACTTTTCTTGTTGCTGTATTGCTCTAATATAGGAGAGAGAGAGAGAGAGAGAGAGAGGAGGTGAAAGTAAAGAAAAAAATCTGAAAGGAATAATAAAAGTCAAGAACATGAAAAAGAGGAAGGAGTGAAAAAAGAAATGCTTGAGAGAAATGGAAGAAAGCGAAAAACCGAAACTGAGAGAGAAGGACCTTGCAACATCACACTTCCTACTCTTTATGGTGATGCTGAGTATGATGGTACTGATGAGGGTGATGCAGGTCAGTTCTGATAATAACCCAACTTCATCACGCCTCCTACATCTTTTATAGCTTGTGAGACAGTACAGGAATACGTAGCAGGATACAGAAAGTTCAGATAACAGGAGGCCTATTGGCCCATAACGAGGTTATATGTTAAGCAACAACTGATTCTAGAGATATAACCAACTTGTATGAAAAAATTAGATAAGAGACGAAGGCTCTTCTCTCTCCTCGCACCCTCCGGAAAACGGCAAGAAAAAGACAAAAATAACTATACAATTGTTGGTGAGAACAACCATGTATTTTTCATAAATTAAAAAAAAGAAAAGCAAATTTTATCGTGTCTACAATCTCTGATCTATAATTCTAAAAAAGGGAACATACAACATCGCAGAGTTTTCTCATATATATGTAAAACAAAATTTTGTATTGGTATTAATGTTAATGTGATTGAAAACGTTAAAAGAAATAGTTGGAGATAGTCTGACCACGTGGAGAGGATGGAGAATGAAAAACTGACTAGAAGAGTGTATGTGACTGAAGTGGAAGGGGAGACTGGCAGGGAAAGACGAAGGATAAGATGAAAAGACGGAGTAGAAGAATGTGTGAGAGAAGGTGATGTGAGGTGGAGAAAGGGCCGCCAAACGGTAGGGGACAGGACGACATGGAGGAGGAGGCCTACAAAAGGTACTGGCGCCAACCCATCCCTGAATCTCGTCTCTTTTATGCTTCTGTACGGAATCATGTCAAGTGTGTTCTGCGCTATACTAAGAATAATTTCATTCGTACTAAATTCTCTGAACTCTCTTGAACCAAATTCTTCCTGCTCCTCCTGACGCATTCACAAAAATCTTTTTATTAATTTTGCTTCAACATCCTTCCTTACTCCAGACTGTTTTTCAAGTCGTTGGTAATAGTAACCCTTAGATCTAGTAGTCGTTTATCTCCATTAGCGCGATGTGAAAGAATGTGAGATCACAAAAAATAAATAAAATAAGAGAAAACTTGAAGTAAATATGAAAAACTTTAAAAAAGTAAGAAGTAAAAAACAAAACAAAACAAAGCAAGCAAATGGGTAAGGAAGGAAGAGATAGCTGAATGACCAGAAGAGAATCCGAGAGGATAAGGTGACAAAGTAATGATGAAGGTAGGCATAAATAGGTGCGAAAAAAGAAAAAAGATGAAAAAAAAAAGAAAGATAAAGCGAGAAAAAATATGGGAAAATGCAAAATGTAAAGTAAAAAAGAAAAATAAAGGACGAAAAAGAAGTATAGAGGAAAATGGAGTAAAACGAAAATAGGAGAAAAAATGGAAGTTGTGAACTCAATACACCTGTAGTAAAGTGACAGCTGGGTTGGGCTTCTTTCATCTCGCGTCCTACCTCTCTTGCAGCTTGTGATGTAATATGATTGTGGGTCTGGGTGGTAGTCATATGGGATCATAACCCTCTTGCAGTTTGTGGTGTAAGATAGTGCCTTTGGTTTGTACCTGTCATTTAAGGTCAAAGGTCATGGTATCAATCAAAAGCCCATATGGGACTTCCTATATGTTGATAATAGTTAATATCTATCTGCAACCAGTTTCAAGTTATAGTCCCCTGAATATCAGTGACCTTGAGTTTGACTTTTCAAGGTCACTCAAGGTCAAAAGTCTTGGGCCCAAATGATTGCACATGTGGGAGTTCGTGTTTGTTGATAATAGTAAGTATCTCTATCTTCAACCGGTTTCAAGTTATAGCCCTCTGAAAATCCGTGACCTTGATTTTGACCTTTCATTGTCACTTGATTACCTCCAAAACTTAATCACTTCCTTTTGGGACCAATGCCCACATATCCTGAAAATTTCATGTAAATTCATTCAATAGTTTTTCCGCAATGTTGTAAACAAACAAAGGAACGCGACTAAAAACAATACCTCGCCGAACTCCGTCCGCACGAGGTAACAAAAAGAGGTAAATAAAGAAAAGGAGGTTCACTGTTAGGGTGAAAGTCTGAACCCGATTCAGGTGAAGCCGAGTCCCAGACCGCTCTACCTTACTTCACCTCGCCTCCTACCTCTCTTGTACCTTGTGATGACGCAATACAATGCCCAGATCTAAGAAGCTGATTATGGTAATGGATGTAATGATGATTATAATGATCATGATGGTTCAGTTGATACACATTAACTTTAGTATGATGATAATTGTATGATTGTTAATGATGATATGGTATAGTGGTGGTGCTGATGTTGGTGGTGTAGTGGTGATGTACAATTGCTTATTACTGACGATCATAACCTTACTCCAACTCGTCTCTTACCTGTCTTGTACCTTGTGATGCTGTAATAAAGTGGACAATGAAGGAAGGAAGAAAGAGTAAGTGACGCAGTAAAAATGAAAGGAAGTTGGAAAGAATGAAATAATAAGATTAAGAAGGAAGAAAAGGGAAAAGTAAGAGTTAATAAGGAAAATGTCACCGAATGGGAGATAGAAAGGATGAAGTAAAGAAAAACAAGCGGTGAAAGAAAAATAATAGAGAAAATTTTACAGAAAAATAGGATTTTATTGATTAGTCAAAACTTTTTTTTCTCTCTCTCTGTTCTTACCTAGTAATATGAGAAAAGGGGAGAAAAAACCATTGGAGTGTAGGGGAAAATAGAGAGAATAAGAAATGGAATATAACAAAAAAGAACAAAAAAAGGAACGAAGTGTGAGGCAGGGTAGAACTCCAAACGCCTCCATTTGACTTCCAGGCCGCTGCACCGTACTTCATCTTGGCTCCTACTTCAATTGTTGTTTTATTGCTGTAATATAGTGAAGTTAAACGAGAGGCAAGAAATGTGAAACTAAAACTGAGTGAACAATGAAAGAAGAGAAAGAGAAGGAAAGAAATGAAAAATGACGAAAAAAAGAAAAGGCCAGAGAAGTAAGAAAGACAAAGAGAGATGGGAAATTAAAGAGAGAGAAGATGAATCGGAAGCAAAGAAAGAAAGATGAAATATTGAAGGAACGAAAGAATGGTTGAAGGAAAGAAATTGAGGTATTCAATAAATGTTTTGATGATGCACGTCAGTTTTCATGACAGTCAACTTACTTCATTTCACCTACCTCTTATAGCCTGTGCTCCTGCAATATAATGAAGGATGAAAAGAGGAGGAAGAGAGACAATGACTAACAGGAAAATTGAGAAATATATCACAATGGAATGAAATTAATAAAAGACACAAGAATAATGAGTTTATCAACAAAGTAAACGCCAGAGAATCGAAGATAGTAAGGAGAAAGCAAAAAGAAGAATTGAGAGTATCCGAGACAAAAGAAAGGAGAAAGAAGAAAGAGGAAAACGAGCTAAAAAAATAAGACCAGGAAACACACACACACACACACACACACACACACACACACACACACACACACACACACACTCACACACACACACACACACTCACACACACATATATTGATCCTCTATACGGCCCTGCTTAGACCCTTCGTTCTCAAGACGTATTTATAGAGCCAGAAGCGTCTCTGCAGCTGCTCTGCCCATTTATAGCTGACGATTATTGGATGACAGATGTTGCACTAACGTTGATCTGAGAGACTAGTGAATAACCCCACATCAGACCACACCCCACACCGCACCACATCGCAGTAAAGAAAATCAGCCTCCCATAACAAAGCACAGTTCAGGAATTCACAGCACATAAACTAAGACTCCCATAACACAGCACAACACAGGAAGTATTACCACACAGACTCAGCCTCCCATACCACTACACATCAATGGCATTAACCGAGGGGCCCTGTAACTCCCGCATCCAATATTTTTGTGCTTGTATGTTTCGTTCTGGCTGTCTCCAGATTACACTATTCTTTTTCGGACAGATTTTTGAAACTGAATATATTCATTATAGTCTTTACCTCTTCACTGACAGAGGATTCATCAAAGCTTAGCAACATCGCCAGGAGATAGCATTTTATTCAAACTAACACGAGGATTTCGTTCAGATGAGAGACGTCGTAACAGTGAACTATGATTAAATATTTCCGATAACTCCTTCTCTAATAACGATACAATTAAATTTCTTTTTTGGGGTCTACTGTTGACGATTTGGTGCCACTGTGAGGAATTTATCAGTCAATGAGTTATTAATCATTTTGTTTCCTTACCTCCCCTTCTCCCCATAGAGACTAAGATACGAGTAAATGTGTGTGTGTGTGTGTGTGTGTGTGTGTGTGTGTGTGTGTGTGTGTGTGTGTGTGTGTGTGTGTGTGTGTGTGTAAGTATTTTGGTGAGTGTGTCGTCCTGTCTTGCCCCCCCCCCACCTCCCCGTTAAAGGTGAAACAACCTAGGTAAATAGATAGATAGTCCTCAGTTTATATCAGCAATATGGGGAAAGCTGTGTACATCTTTTACCTCAGTTGTTTACATCCATCACAACACCGTCACTGCGTGCATCCTCTCCCACGGTTAGAGGGTGTGTGACATGATTCGTAGCTGCACTGAGGTTCATTTACTGCCGGAGTGAGAGAATGACCTGAGAGGCCACGTACTAAGCGATGTTTGTCTATGTTTTATTATATTTTCACTATACTGAAACCTCACCTTATCTTCTTCAGTATGATGGTCTCCTTTTATGCTATTCTTCCTACCCTCATGTAATTGTTTACCCGAGGAAAGACTTACTGACCTTGAAAATATTGTTGTGGCTTTCATTAACGCCTGTACTGATTAAACTTCCCAGCTGAATACAATCGTCTTGCAGGAGTAAGAATATGACAAGGAAATAAGGCATGTAACTCAAGGGACTGAAAGGAAATATCCTTGAATAATGTTATAATTATCGTATCCCTTTAGGTCTGCTGCTCACACATCATAGCTTTCACTACGATTACGTCATATTTGAAGTAATCCTGCCATCAGTGCTGTAGGCCCTGGTAAAAGAAAAAGAAAAGACAGTTATGGTTCATCAGACATTGGATTATGTCTTTATTTTCCTTGTTTTTTACTCACAGACCTACCAGACCCTTTGACAGCAGCTGCCTAACATTGGCCAACCGGTCCATTGTGATGATGTTGATTATGATCATGTTGATGATACCATCGTAAAACTGGTATGTACTTCATTCCTTAATGTCGTCCCACAAACACTTGCACTGTATTCCACATTTTATTTCATTCCATAGTTTATTTTATTGCTATCATATAGTTAAGGAAGAAGGTAGAGAGAAAAGACGAAGTAAAAGAGGCGAAAAAAAAAAAAGAAATGTGACAAAAATGATGTGCAGAACGATAGGACAAACTAGAAGAGAAATGACAAAAAGAAAAGGGAGGGGACGAAAGAAAGTACAGGCCAGCTGAGACAAAGATACAGATAAAAAGGAAAAAGAAAGAAGAATGAAACAAAACTTCAAATATAGGAAGGAGGAGAAATGTAAAATAAAATAAAGAAAATTAAGTGTGATTTAAATAGTCTATCTATCTATCTATCTATAGCCCGACGCCCTAATCCCTCAAAGGGTGGCCGCAGACAAAACGCCTCCAAGTCACTCTGTCACCCACCATTTGACTACCCTCCCCCCAACTCACCCCCCTCTCCCTCATATACCTCTCAACTCCATCCCTCCACCTCATCCTCGGTCTACCCCTCCCTCTCCCTCCCTCCACCTCATCTACATACACCCTCTTAGTCAGTCTTTCATTCTCCATTCTCTCCACATGTCCAAACCACTTCAGTGTATTTCTCCTAATTTTTTCAACCACATCCACATCTACCCCACAACGTTCCTTAACTTCTTCATTCGTCAACCTGTCCCTCCACGTCACTACACATGCTCCTCTCAAGTAACTCATTTCCACTGCTCTCACTCTTGACTTGTTCCCCTCTTGCAAGGTCCACGCCTCGCTTCCATACGTCAGGGTAGGGATCACAATACCATCATGCAGTGACTTCTTAACTTCCATACTCACCTCCCTATTTCTCATCACTGCTTTCAGTGTACCAACAACCTTTCTTCCCTGCTGTACCCTTTCACGTACTTCATCCCCCAAAGTTCCATCCTTACTCATCACACTACCCAAGTACTTGAATGCACTCACATTCTCCATATCCTCACCATCCAACCTCACTGCACACTGTGACTTCATTCCTCTCAAACACCATAATTTTACTTTTGTTTACATTAACTTTCAGCTTTCTCCTCCTACACACTGTCCCAAATTCATTCACCAAACCTTGCAACTCCCATTCATCTTCACTCAACAATACTGTATCATCAGCAAACAGCAACACCGGAAGCTTCCAAATCTCACCCTCATTCATTAGGGCCATCCCCACATCCACTGCCCTACCTTGCACCTCCTTTACAACCCCATCCATATATATAATAAACAGCCATGGAGACATCACACACCCCTGTTTCAGTCCCACATTGAGATCAAAGTACTCACTCAGCTCACCATCCACTCGCACCGTAGCCCTAGCTCCCTCGTACATACTCTTCACAGCACTCAACAATTTCCCCTCCACTCCATATATTCTTAATACCTTCCACATACCTTTCCTATCTATTCTGTCATAAGCTTTCTCCAAGTCCATGAAGGCGGCATACACTTTCCTTCCCTTCTCTAGATACTTCTCCACTAAACATCTTGGAACAAATATCTGATCTACACACCCTTTTCCCTTCCTAAATCCCCCTTGTTCTTCTCCAACTAGCTCCTCTGTTATATACCTAACCCTATCAATGAGTATTCTACCATATATTTTACCAGTCACACTAAGAAGGCAAATACCCCTATGGTTACCACATACTTCTCTCTCCCCTTTTCCTTTGTACAGAGGAACAATTATACCTGATTTCCAGTCCTCTGGAACCCTTCCCTCTTCCCAAGCCAATCTACACAAATTCCATATCCACTCCACAACAATCTCACCCCCATACCTAAGCATTTCACCACACACTCCATCAATTCCTGGGGCCTTTCCCAGCTTAAACTTCTTCATCGCTTCCACTACTTCCGACCTACTGATCTCTTCCTCCCTTCTGTCATCTCTTCTTCTCCCAGCCATTCCCCAACCACTTATACTCACACTGCTCTCACTCATTCAACAAATCCTCAAAGTGCTCCTTCCATCTCCTCAATTTCTCTCTCTTCTCCACCAACAATCTATTATTCCTGTCTTTCACTCCCCTACTATTTCCCCTTTCACACTGCCTTACTTTCTTTACCTCCTTCCAAAACAATTTCTTACTCTCCCTCCATTTCACACTCAGATTCCTCCCAAACTCTTCATCCACTTTCTTCTTACTCTCCTTCACCAGTCTCTTAACCTTCCTTCTCCTGCTCACATATACCTCTCTCTTCTCTCTCATCTTCTCCCCTACCTCTACTCGCCAACCATTCACCATATGCCTTCTTCTTTTGTTCCACAGCTCGTTTCACCTCATCATTCCACCATGCCGTCCCTTGCACACCCTTGCATCTCCTCCTCACTCCACAAACCACCTCACACGCTGCGCTTATCTCTTCCGTGAATATCCTACATACTTCTTCCACCCCTTCCATCTGCTCTAGCTCATACTTTCCCAATCTTTCTTTCACTATGCTCTTATACTCTGTCATTTTCTCATTATCTTGCAATTTCTCCACTCTTCTCACAGGAGCTGCTTCCTCCTGTCTTCCCCTTTGCCTCCTCAACCACTTTCTTTGCAGCTCTACCTTGGCCATCACTAAGTGATGGTCCGAGACTCCATTCCCCCACCCACTCCACACCCTTGCATCCAACACTTGTCTTCTCATTCGCTCATCCACACACACGTAGTCTATCATTGCCTTTCGTTCAACAAGTTCACCATCCATCCTCCTCATTACTCTCCATGTATACCGGTGGATCATCTTATGACGAAAGTAGGTGTTGGCTATTGCCAACCCCTTACCAGCACAGATGTCCACCAAAGCACTACCATTCCCATCTACTTCAGCTGGCACACCCCACTGACCAACCACTCCATCCACTCGTACATTCCCAACTTTGCCATTCATGTCTCCAATCAACAGCACTCTCTCGCTCCTCTCAAACTTGTCCATACATGCTTCTACTCTCGCCCAAAACTCATCTTTCACTCTTGCCACTTTGAATAGTACAATTGAAAAAAAAAGGAGAATTAATCAAGTAAATGCCAAAGAATGGGCAATAGAAAGCTGAAATAAAGAAAGGAAAACGGGGTAAAAAGAATTTAAAGAGTAGAAAGGAATAAAGAGTTGAAAGCAGAAAGAAAGAGAAGAAAGGAGAGAACAAAAGAAAGGAAGAAAAGAGTATAGAGTATAATAAGAAAAATGTAGGAAGGTAAATAAAAAATGTATATATAAAGGAACCGAACTGGTAAATAGGGTCGAACTCGGGACACCCTTATCTGAGTCCCAGGCCGTTCCACCATATATCACCTCGGCTCCTATGTCTCTTGTTCTTGTATCTCTTTAATATAGTGAGGATAGGAAGTAGAGAGAGAGAAAGACGAGGAGAATAAAGAGAGGGGAGAAAATAAGGCAAAAAAGAAGGAAAGAATAGAAGGAAACTGGAAGGAGGAAAAGGAACTAAAATAACAAATGAAAAAAGAAGAAGGAAAAAGAAAATGGGAAAATGTAGAAAGAGGGAAGAAAAGGAGGAGGAAAAAAAAAAAAACGTGAATTAAAGGAGAATGGAATGACGAAAGGAAGAGAGAAATAACTAAGGTATAAATGGTAAAGGTGTTAAATCGGTACACCTGTAGTAAAATCCCAGGCCGTTATACTTTATCTCGCCTGCTACCTCTCTTGTACTTTGTGATCCTGTAATATAGAGATGATTTTGATACAATATAGTTGACTTTGGTGATGGTAATGATGATGATAATGATGATTACGGTGTTGATGGCGGTGTTAGTATATGTGAAGGAATTGAATTCTGATGAAGGTAATGATAGTTGTTATGAATTATAATGATGGTCACGATAATGATCATGTTGTTTATAATGGTGGAAAGGGGATCTGTGTTGTTGTAGGTGGTGGTGATGGTGGTGGTGGTCGTAATGATAATGATAAACAGTAAGTCATAACTGACGGTAATAACGTTACTTCATCTCACTTCCTGCATTGTTTGTAGCTTCTGATGTATTATTATCGAGAAATGAAGTAGGAAGGAAAGGGAAGAAATTAAAAAAAAGAAAGAAATTATAAACGCGAATAACAGAAAAGGAAATTTATACAGTCACAAGGCAAATAAAAAATAATAAAACAAAATGTGAAAGAATGGGAGACATTCCTGAGATAGTAAAAAGGGAATGATATTTAAAAATAGAATGGGGGAAAAGAATGAGAAATATAAAAGAAATGAGTACAAAAAGGAATGAAACATAATGATAAAGAAGGTAATGAACATATGAGACGCAGGAGACTAAACAGGAAGACTAAGGACAAGGGAAGGAAAAATTTAGGATCTGAGGAAGAGGAGTGAAAAGGAAACCTGACTGAGAAGAGGTTCTGACTCCCGACGCCTTTATTAGAAACCCAGGACGTTCCCCCTACATCACTCCTACTTCTCTTGTAGTTTTACTGCTGTAATATAGTGAATAAAGACAGCAGAAAGGAATAAACAATTGGAGTGAGTAAAAAAACGAGAAAATGAATGAAAGAAAGAACGTGGAGAGACAGTGAATGAAAATGAAAAAGGAAAAGGGAAAAAAGAAAGGACATGACATGAGGAAGAAAGGGTAAATATAGAAGTAAACTGGGGAAACTGGAAGACAGAAGAACGGGAATGAAGCAACACATGAAATAAAGAAGAGGGAAAGAAAAAAGGAAGGAAAATAAAAGAAAATGAAGCATAAATGGTACGGTGATAACTCGGTTCACCTGTACTAGAGTCCCAGGCCGCTCCACCTTACTTCATCTAGCCTCATACCTCCACTGTAGGTAATGGAAAAAGAAAGAAAGGGGGAAAAATTAGTAAACGTATTCTAAAGGGAGAATGCAGAAAAAACAACGAAAAAAGAAAAGACAAATATACAGGAAAAAGTGGATGATGAAATGCGAAAGGCAGAAAAAAAGAACGCGAGCACAGCAATGACAGAAAGCGAATGAGAGATATGAGAGAAGAAGGGGAGATTGAGAAAAATTATTAAATCAGTTCAGACAAGATGGGAGATGTGAGTAAAGAAGAGAATAGATACTAGGAGATGGAAAACAGAAATTATAAGAAACTGGGATGAAGAGAAGGTAAGAAAGGCAAGAGGATTAAGAAACTAGGATGGGGACACAGAGAATTGAAAGAATGAACGAAAGAACAGAAAAAAGGGAGAAAAGAAAGAAAATTATAATAAAAAAAAAGAGTGGGTGAATAAAACATAAAAAAGAAGCCTTCACTTGAGCGAGGATCGAACTGCAGACACCGTTGTTAGTGTCTCAGGCCGCTCCACCCTACTTCACTTTAGCTCCTACTTGCCTTGTTGCTTTATTGCTGTTATGTAGTTAAAAGAGAGAGAGAGAGAGAGAGAGAGAGAAAGAGAGAGAAAGAGAAAAATCTCATATAGGTCAAAAAGGTGTCGGTACTGAGTCGGTAAACTTAACCTCACCTGCCTAATGTCTACATGTAAATAGATATAGGTAAAAAAAATATAGAAATATACAGATTAATACATACAAAAATAGTCTATTTATCTGTAGCAATACTCAATAGTCCCGTAAAGGGTGGTCGTTTTGGCTTCCAGATAGTTGTTTTACGGGAAGGGGCGCTAACCCTTCGTCAACCTACTTGTTGACACATACGGAACACGTAAGGGTTGGTTACATGGTTACCAATTAGCATATAAAATCGTTTCTTGGCTTTCAGGAAACTATTTGGCTTGTCTCTCAATGTAAGCTACCTGAAAAGGAAAGAAGCGTAATAAAAAGTGACAGGAGAGATGGGAGAAATATGAATACAGGAGGCCAGACATTAAAAAAAATAAAAAATAAAGGTGAAGGAAGACGTTGGCCGCACTATATCAAGTGAGTAGATGAAGGTCGCTACAACCTACCACAAATATAGAAATAAACTGATAAATAATGGGAGGTATGATAGTGCTCTATTTATTGAACCCCGACCGCCCAACGTTCAGCTGAAAGTCTATCTATCTCAGTCTTCTTCGCCTCCCGCTCACTACTTCTCCATCCTGTCTCTTATTATGCCTTCTCTTATCATAATCTCTGGTTATTATTCTCCCATTAATATACTTTCTGCATCATACTCTTCCATATGTTTTATTATGGTTCATATACTTTTCATCATACTCACTCTTTCCTGTACTTCCAGTATGATACTGTCTTTATTATATTCATTTTACATTCTTTATCATACTATCTGCATTATATCTATTTCTGTCATACTCATCCTGTTATACTATGGAATGCTTTCATCATACTCTCCCTTACTCTATTTCTGTCTCTGTCTTATATTCTCTTTTCTTCACTATCTTCACAGATCTAGTATCCTGTTCCAGCTGCCGCCAAACGATTGTATTCAGTTCAGAGTGAGTCATGGCAGCCTGAGAATCAACGTACATTTTGCTGAGTTGGCTTGGAGAACATACTAATGACACGAATATGAGAGAGAGAGAGAGAGAGAGAGAGAGAGAGAGAGAGAGAGAGAGAGAGAGAGAGAGAGAGAGAGAGAGAGAGAGAATTATTCAAAGAAGTTTCGAATAAAGATAGAAAAGGCTGTGAGAGAGAGAGAAACACAGCTGATGGCATGAATTCGGTACACCTGTAATAGAGTCCCAGGCCGCTCCATCATGCTTCATTTCGCCTTCTACATCTCCTGTAGCTCGTGATGCTGGAAAATAATGGACAAATACAGGAAAGAATGAAAAGACAGAAAATGAATGAGAGCGATGAGAAATGAAAGAACATGAGACTGAAAGACATGAGTGAATGAATACAAGGAAGAGAAAAATGTTTGCATAAAAGAGGAACCATAGGAGATGGAAAAGAGAAATTATAAGTAACTGGGATGTAGAGAAGATAATAAAGGCGAAGGGATTAAGAAAAAAGAAAGGGAAAAACAAGAAACAAGAATGAAGGAAGAACAGAAAAAGGGTAAAGAAGGAAAAAAAGAAAGTAATGAAAAGAGGAAATCAAAATAAATAAATAAAAAGAAACCTTGGGTGAGAGCGCGGGTGGAACTGGAGAAACCTTTGTTAGAAACTAATGCCGCTCCACCTTACTTCACCTTGGCTCCTACTTGTGCTCTTACTTTATTGCTGCCATATAGTGAAGAGAGAGAGAGAGAGAGAGAGAGAGAGAGAGAGAGAGAGAGAGAGAGAGAGAAGTAAAAACGAGAACTGAAAGGAATGATAAAAATAAGGAACATTAAAAACGGAAAGGAGAGAAAAAGGACAGGACTGTGAGAGAAAAGGAATTAAGCTTAAAATCGAAACTGAGGACATGACTAAACCAAAGTAAATTAAAGGGGAAGGAGTTAAAGAAGATAAGGAAGGAGCCTAAAGACTAAACGGTCAAGGTGTTAAGTGGGTACAGGTGTATAGTCGCACCAATCAAAAACCAAGGTTTGGGTGGAGTCCAGCCGGGGATTTCCCGGCGTACAGCGTTGCCTTGTTTCCTATACTCTGATTGGGTAGTGGCTGACCTGACACCGTTAGAGTTCGTCCGCTCACACCTCGCCACCTGGCCTGACATGACTTCACCCACTTCTGTGTGTGTGTGTGTGTGTGTGTGTGTGTGTGTGTGTGTGTGTAAAGACAAACTAATTTAAGTTATAAATATAATTTAAGTTATATATATAACAAAGTGAACAGTGGAAGCACGTGACAGAAGCTTAAATCTCCCTCCAATGGATCTAGATGTTGCCGCTCGTGAGTGTTTTAACTTATTTATTTCTATTAAGAAAATAGCGTATGTTCTACTGATTCCTTCAAATCATATTATAAACGTAATTGTTACATTACTTACCCAACTTAGAACTACCGTGAAAGTCGGTAAAAGTAACTACATTTTTTTTCAGCACCACTGTAAAATATGTATGCCACGTTCCTTTATTGATGTACAAGAGCCATATGCATTACACGTTTACCTTCCTTTGATATGCTAGAATACTTACTTTTATATTGTATTAGTACGTGTGTACCTATCTGTGATGCCAATTACATATATAACAGAATCTACTCATCGCTCGTTTAGGAAATATGGCATGGCTGCTACCAGCGCCAGACCCCACCCAAACCTTGGTTTTAGATTGGTGAGACTATAGTAGAGTGGCAGGCCGCTCCACCTTGCAACATAACGCCTCGTACTCTTTATGGTAATGCTGAGTATGATGGTACTGATCAGGGTGATGCAGGTCAGTTCTGATGATAACCCAACTTCATCACGCCTCCTACATCATTTATAGCTTGTGAGACAATACAATAGTACGTAGCAGCACACAGCAAGTGCAGATAAGAGGAGGCCTATTGGCCCATAACAAATAAAATGTTAAGGAAGCAACTGATTCTAAAGATATAACCAACTGGTACGAGAAAAGGAGAGAAGAGACGAAGGCTCTCCTGTTACCCTACACCCTCCGGATAGTGATAGAAAAAAGACAAAAATAACGATATGTCTGTTGGTGAGAACACCCATATATTTTTCATAGATCCAATAAAATAACAGGCAATTTTATTTTGTCTACAATCTCTAATCCATATTTCTGAAAACAAGAACCTATAAAATAGCAGAATTTTCTCACATATAAGTACAGCAAAGTTTTGTATTAGTATTAATGTGATTGAAGACTTTAAGAAAAGTAGTCGGAGATAGTTTGACAACATGGAAAGGATGGAGAATGAAAAACTGACTAGAAGAATCTATGTGACTGAGATGAAAGGGGAGACTGGCAGGGGAAAACTAAGGATAAGATGAAATGCCAGAGTAGAAGAATGTATGAGAGAAGGTGATGTGAGTTGGAGAAAGGGCCGCCAAATGGTAGTGGACAGGACGACATGGAGGAGAAGGCCTACAAAAGGTACTGGTGCCAACCAACCCCTGAATCTCGTCTCTTTTATGCTTCTGTACGGAATCATGTCAAGTGTGTTCTGCGCTGTACTAAGAATAATTTCATTCGTACTAAATGCTCTGAACTCTCTTGACCCAAATTCTTCTTGCTCCTTCTGACGCATTCACAAAAATCTTTCTAGCAATTTTGCTTCATTATCCTTCCTTTCTGCAGACTATTTTCAAGTCATTAGTAATAATAAGTATTAGATGTATTACTTTTTTACGTCCATTACCGGGATGTGAAAAAATGGCATAACACAAAAATAAATTAAAGAAGAGAAAAACTGCACTAAATATGGAAAGACCTGAAAGGAGTATGAGGAAAAAAAAAATAGGAAACAAATGGGTAAGGAAAGAAGAGAGAGCAGGATGACCAGAACAAAAGAAAGAAAAGGCGAGACGAAAAAGTAAGCCATAAAAAAAATCGAAAGATAGAAAGAAAATGGAAAACGAACAAGAAAGAGATAGAAAAATATGGGAAAATACGAAATGTAAAGAAAAAAAATAAGGAAAAGAAACATACAGGAAAATAGAGTACAATAAAATGGGAAAACTATAAGATGTGAACTCAATACACCCGTAGTGGAGAGACAGCTGGGTTAGGCTTACTTCTCGCGTCCTACCTCTCTTGTAGCTTGTGATGTAATATAACACTGAATTTCGGTCATACTTATAAAGGATTCCAACTCTCTTGCAACTTCTGATGTAATATAATTGTGGCTATGAGTCGTACTCATAGGGAATCCTAACTCTCTTGCAGATTCTGATATTATGTAGTAGAGAAGAACGAAAAATGACAAAATGAATGATAGAATAAGAAACTTAGGGAACTTCATTGGAAAAAGGAAAGAAAACTTGGAAAAAATGATAAAAATATATAAATAAAAAGGAACCGCCATGATTACCGGTAAAAAAAAAAAAAAAAAAAAAAAACTTGTTGGAATCTCTGGCCGCTCCACCATACTTCACTTTGACTCCTACTTCTCCTGTTGCCTTATTATGTTACATAGCTATGAAAGCGGAAGTATGTACAATAGGAGTGGGTAAAACAGAGAACGTAAGGAAAGAATGAAACCTGAGGCAGAAAAAGACATTACAAGAACTGAAAAAGGACTGTGAAAGGAGACACAGATATGTAAAAACAAAACTGGAAGAAAGAAAAAGATAACCAACGAGACAGGAAGAAAGAAATCGACAACGAAAAAGAAGATGGGAATAAAGAAAAGGAGGTTCGATGTCTGGGTGAAGGTTTGAACCCGATTAAGACGTAGTCGAGTCTCAGGCCGCTCCACCTTACTTCACCTCGCCTCCTACGTCTCTTGTAGCTTGTGATGATGCAGTATAATGCCCAGATCTAAGAAGTTGATGATGGTACTGATGGTGTTGATCATGGTGATAATGATGATGATAATGATGATGATAATGGTTAAACTGATTTAGATGAAGGTTGGTGAGATGTTAACTGTACGGATATTGATGATTATGATGATAATAGTGAAATGGTGGTGATGCAGTGATGGTGATAGTGGTGGTGGTGGTGGTGGTGTTAATCAACAGCTTAGTACTGATGATGATAACCTTCCTTCATCTCCTATCTTACCTGTCTGTTAGCTTGTGATGCTGTAATGTAGTGGACAATGAAGGAAGGACGAAAGAAATTAACGGGGTAAAGATGAAAGGAAATGATAAAGAAAGGAACAGTACAAATAAGACGGATATGAAAAGAAAAGGAAAGTCAAAGTTCAATCAATCAATCAATCATTTCCTGTGGCACCCTCGGGGATGCATAGGGCCTCGATGAACTCACACCACCACATCCTATCTTGTGCTAACTCCTCAAGATCTCCCCAACACTCATCTCCAGCTTCCCGTCTCATTGTCCTCACCCACGTCTCTTTTGGCCTTCCTCTACCTCTCCTACCAAGTGCCACCCACCCTGGTGTACCTCGTACTATTCCCTGTCTCCTATACACATGTCCTAGCCACTTCCATCGTGAGAATCTAACATATTCATCGATCGGCTGCACTCCCGTTATTTCTCTAATTCTACTATTTGGTATCCTTTCCCACCACTTAACTCCTAATATTCTTCTAAGTGCTTTATTTTCAAACACCAAGAATTTATTTTCCATAGTCACTGTGCTGTACCAAGACTCGTGTCCATAAATTAAGATACTCCTAACCATTATCTTATAAAGTTTGATTTTTGTATGCACAGAGAAATTATTATTATTCCAAATATTTTTAAGCATTCCCATTACCTGATTAGCCTTCTTTAACCTTTCCTCCAATTCAAAGTTCAAAGAACCATCCTTGGCTAAGTACCTAAATATTTAAACCTATCAACTTGCTTTACAACCATACCTCCAATTACACATTCCTGTGCATTTTCCATATTCATATTGATTATTTCAGTTTTCCACAATTAATAACCAAATCCACCTTGCGACCTTCACTCACCAAACAGTCCAACACTCTCTGCATCTTTTCTGGCCCATCACAAATCAAAACTATATCATCTGCATAATCTAAATCCAAAAGTTTCCTGTTCTCTCCCCAAAGTATACCTGCACCGGTTTCTGTTCCAACGCGTTTCATAATGTAATCAATGACCAATATAAATAGTAAAGGCGATAGAACACCACCTTGAATTACTCCGGACTTGACTTCAAACGAATCACTCAGACAACCATCAACCATCACTTTACAAAATGTGTCCTCATGCATGTTCATAATGACCCTCACAAACTCCTCTGGTATTCCATAATGTCTCATGATCTTCCCCATAGTCTCTCTCGAAACACTATCAAAAGCCTTTTCAAAATCAACAAAACAAAGACTTAACGGTACTCTCATTTCATTAACTTGCTGCATCAAATGCCTAACTATAAAGATCTGATCATTGCAACCACGTCCCTTTCTAAAACCAGCCTGTTCATCCCTCAGAATACCCTCAACCACCGGCTCCAACCTATTTAACAACACTTTACTGAAAACTTTCAAAGCTATCGGTGACAAAGAGATTCCCCTCCAATTACCACATTCACTCAGGTCTCCCTTCTTCGGAACTTTAACAATTACACTATTCTTCCAAACTGATGGTAGTAACCCCGTCACCCATATCTTATTGAATAGCTTGGTCAAGATCATTATTAATCTATCCCCCTCCACTTTAAACATTTCGGGAAATAAACCATCCTCCCCTGGTGCCTTATTATTCTTTAACTGTTTTACTGCTTTCTCCACTTCTGCAAGCCTCAACTCTCCTGTTTCTATATTTAAATCTTCCTGAGCAGACGGTATATCCTCTTCTGGTGGTATTGGTCTATTAAGAACTGTCTCAAAATGCTCTTTCCATCTATTTTTAATATCTCCATCTTTGGTCAAT
Source organism: Coenobita brevimanus (assembly GCF_032717465.1). NCBI lineage: Eukaryota > Metazoa > Arthropoda > Malacostraca > Decapoda > Coenobitidae > Coenobita > Coenobita brevimanus. The sequence continues at coordinate 18,787,224 of NC_137008.1, read as the reverse complement.
AAATTTCCTTCCCTGTCTCTAACTGGTATTTCCTTGCGTTTACCTGCATTACCACTCAGTTCTCTAATCGATTCATATACTATTCTTTGACTCTGTCCATCATTTTTGTTGATTAAGATTTCAGTCTCTGCAACCTTTTCATCCACACATCTTCTTTTATCTCTCCTAGCTAACCTTCTTACTTCTGAATTCAAACTCCAGTACGCAGCTCTTGCTAATTCAATCTCTCGTTCATCAACGCATTGCATCTCACTCCTCAATTTAGCCTCACCTCTCTTTTTTATCATATCCCACGTTTCCTCTGATATCCATTTCTTTCTTCTGAATCTATGTCTCCTTCCAATCGTACATTCAGCAGTCTCATGCAAAACTTTGTTCACATCCTCCCACATCTCATCTACACTTCTCTCCCCCTCTTCCAACGTTTCCAACACCAAAAACCTATTTCTGCATTCTAATCTGAATTCCTCCTTTTCTTCTCCTTCCCTTCTAAGTTTAACAATATCGTATCTACCAACACCAGATTTTTCATTCTTCTGATTTTTAAGTTTAAACCTTATTTTTGCAATGCTGAGTTGATGATCACTACCAATATCCGCTCCCCGTTTAACATGAACATCTAGCAGAGAACTTCTATGCCTCCTACTGATAGCAATGTGATCAATCTGATTTTTATATTTTCCACACGGCGACACCCAAGTAGTCTTGTGTATATTGCAATGCTGAAAGAGTGTGCCCCCGATGACTAAGTCATTTGCTAGACAGTAGCTTCCAAACCTCACTCCGTTTTCACTCATCCTACTACCAACTCCCATCTTACCCATACATGCCTCAAATCCCTCATTTGAAAAGCCCATTACTGCATTAAAGTCTCCAACGCAGATCAAAACATCATGTCTAGGTACCCTTCCTACTCCTTCTTGCAACTTTTCATAAAATGTGTCTTTCCTTTCATCGAGTGCATCATTAGTAGGTGCATAACACACAAACAGACTGATGTTGCCATGATTTGATTTAAACCGTGCGTATAACAATCGCTCATCTATAGGATCCCACTCACATAAAGCCTTATTTGCCTTACAACCCAGCAACAATCCTACTCCCTGATAATGCATTCCGTCCTGTCGGCCAGATATCAATAAACGTATACCATCCTCCAAATCCAACTTATCGACTCCAGTTAATCTAGTTTCTGTCAGAGCACAAATATCAAGTCCATAATTTTGAAAAACCTTCACTAACTCATCGATTTTACCGTCATGATTTAGCGTTCTCACATTCCAGTTACCAATTTAAATTATATTTTTTGCATTGACAAAGGAATTAGATTGTAATTGAGGCAACCGTGAGATTCTTAGCACCCCCTGCCCATTTAAGGGCTGCACGGGACTGGGGGCCATTATTGTTCTTTCAGAGTCCATCGAGAAAAAATACTTGATGCGTGATTATGAAAACATTTTATTCTGTTTTGTCTCTTCTTTGTTGCAACACCGAGAGGATGGAATTAAGTGTCTAACGAGTGTAGGCGAAAAAGGAATGAATAAGAAAGAACCTATAAACAAAAGGAACAAAAAAGGAACCATCAGTCTTCCTGGGTCGAACTCCAGACTCCTTCGTTTGAGTCCCAGGCCGCTAGACCTTACTTCACCTTGGCTCCTACTTCCCTTGTTGCTTTTTTGCTGTAATATAGTGAAGAAAACGGAAAGGAAAGGAACAGGGAAGAAGAGAGGGAACAGTGAAAGTAGAACATTACAGAAGGAATGAAATGGGGAAAGGTGAAAAGAGAGAAGAATGAGCATAAAGGTAAGAAAGGTTCAATTGGATGAATAACCTGATATAATGTATAGGAAAACAAGAATGAAGCAAACGTGAAATACAAAAGCAATTAAAGAATGCTGGAAAGAAGGAAAACGAGGTAATAAATGGTAAAGGTGGATAATGATGATGATGATGATGGTGATGATGATGTGAGATGATGTGCAGGTCAGTGTTCATGAGAGTAACCTTACTTCATTTCACCTCCTACCTCTTATAGCCTGTGCTCCTTTAATATAATGGAGAGAGAAAGGAGGAAGGAAGAAAAAGAAAAATGGGAATAATGAAAAATATATATTAATACGGCGGGCAATCAAAAGAAATAATTAATAAATCAGTAAAACAAATACCACAGAATCGGAGATAATAAGGGCAATGCAAAAAGGACAAGGGAATGAAAACAACATAGACGAAAGGATTAAAAACAAAGAAGAAAGGAGAAAAGAGGTGAAGAAAGACAAAAATGATAACAAGAAAATCACACACACATATACACTCTAGGACACAGACAACACTAAAAATATTATACCCACTCTCCCAAAACTAGTGTTTGTAGAGAGATAGTTATATGGGTAGATAGATAGATGGATAGATAGACAGATAGGTAAAGGGAGGAAAGAGGTGAGTTCTGGGAGACAAAGCTGGAACGTAGTTGAGTGTTAGGCCGCTCCAGCTTACTTCATCTCGCCTCTTACCTGTCTTGTAGCTTGTGATGCTATAGCTAATGGTTGTGGTGCTGAAGGACAGGTGACGTTGATGATGATGATGATGATAATGGTAATGATTATTATGCTGAAACAGTGATGTTTAAGGATAAATTTGATAATAAAAACTTTTATAATGATAAAAATGATGGCGATGATATTGATGATAATGAGAACTGATATGAAGATATGATGATGACTATCTGAGTATAATGGTGATAATAAAGGTAATTTTGGTTAGTTCTAATAATATCCCAGTTTCATCCTACCTCTTTTGTAGCTTTTGATGATGTACACAGGAGAACATAGGAAATGTACACACAGGAGTACATAGAAAGTACAGATACAGGAGGCCTTCCTCCCGTACAGGTTTCTCTCTTCATTCTGACAAGCCGTAAGTGTTTCGGATAAATTAAAAACATATACTTGCTCGAGTGACAGGGGGTTATCTCATCCTCTTTAGGCCCACAGTCGGGGCTGAGGGACATTGGTTACAAGATTGTGACAATGAGGTATAATCTGGTCGTGGTATAGTGGTATGCTGCCTGGCTTTCACCTGAGAGTTCCGGGTTCGATTCCCGGCATACTGGCAATATATTGGATGGTTTTTCTTGCGTAAAGTACAGGTTTCTCTCTTCATACAGGAGGCCTATTGGCCCATAACCAGTGTTGTATAAGTACTACTGGCTCAAAGTAATGGCACTATCGCTACCACTACTTGCATCATAATGTACTGTCACTTCCACTACAGCCACCTTTTTACAAAACTAGTCCACTAGCGCTACTCTAGTGGCTAGCGCTACTTTAAATACAAATAGATTTATTCAGACAATATTTGTGCAATAATTGTATAGCGGTACTTGGTACTGATGCTTATATCAGAAAGCACATCCCTGATGCAACTTAGGGCTTTCATTTACTCAAACTTAATCAACACATTTATTGTATATTAATTGCATTCACAAAAAATACACGCACATTAATAAATAAATAATCCTTGTGATAATAACAAATTAGTTTCCTCATGAGCAAATCTAAATTGACCGAGTTAAATAGGCAACATATCAGGGATGTATGTAACATCTGCAACCGTATCCGCATCCGTAGAGCATCTGGTTTAAAACAGAAATCCGCATCCGCTTCTACGTTTTGACTAAACTCAACATCCGCATCTGCATCCGCATCTGTACCTGCTGAAAGAGGATGTTTCCCATGTTTACAAGTGTGTTAATACTTGGATTTGTCTCTCTCTCTCTCTCTCTCTCTCTCTCTCTCTCCATTAAAAAAAAAAAGAAATTGAGTCATTAGAAACTATTCCTTTTATTTTATATATATGCAATTATATAAAGTAAGAGAGAAAGAAGAAGAAAAGGAAAACAAGAAAGAAGTAGTGAAACAAAAGCTAGGAAGAAAAGCAGTAAAAGAAAAGAACACAAATGTCCGAGAATTAAATAAAGGAAAAATTTAGGACAAAGCAGAACCAACAGGAAGTATAAGCAAAGAAAAGAAAAAAGGCAGCGACAGAAATGGTGAGAAAGAAAGAAACTGAACAAGAAATAAACTGAAAGAGGAAGCGTTTAAAGAAAAAAAAAATCGAAGGAAAAGGAGGGACTACCAATCAAGGTGTGAACTCGGTACACCTGTAGTAGAGTCCCAGGCCGCTCCACCTAACTTCATCTTGCCTCCTACCTTTCTTTCTTGTAGCTTGTGATGCTAATGTAGCTAATGATGCTGATGTTAACTGTGGTGGTGGTAATGATGATGGTGATAATGATGATGGTGATGTTAGTAGAGATGAAAGTGATGGTGATTTTGATATAGGTCACTGTTGATGATGATTGTTTTGGATGATGGTGGTGGTGATGGTACTGATGATGATGGCGATGTATAGTAGGTGATAATAACCTTATTTCATCTAGCCTCCTGCTTCTCTTGTAGATAATTATGTAATGGGCAAAGAAACGTTGGGTCTGGTTAGTACTTGGATGGGTGATCGCCTGGGAACACCAGATGCTGTTGGCATCCCTACGTGTCAAGTGGGGTTGGTGGAGGATTAGTGCCCCTCCTGTAAAACAATTAACTCTAAGCCCTTGGCCACCCCGTTTGGGATACATGGCGAATGGCAATGAATGAATGAATGAAATGCAAAGAAACGAGTGAGATAGACAACGAATATAACAGGAAAATGAAGGTCGCTGAGGAAAGAATTATATGGAAACATACGAGATAAAAATATTATAATAAAGTGACAATCGTAGATGCAGATAAGAAAGTAAAAAGGAAACGGAATAGAAAGATAGGAATAAGAAAGGAATATCAAAATACAAAAAGATAGAGAGAAAGAAGGAAAGAAATGGAAGGTGCGGAGGAAAGGGATAAAAACAAAGATCAGAATTATACCCGGAAAAATAGACAAGAAAATGGGAGAGAGAGAGAAACCTGGATCGAACCAGAGACACGTTTGTTAGAATCCCAGCCGTTTCGCCTTACTTCACCGTGGCTCCTATTTCTGTTTATTGCTATCATGTGGTCAAGAAAGGAGAAAGAAAGAAAAGAAAGAAAAAGAGATGAGTAAAAGAGGCAGGGAGTGAGAATAACGGAGAGAAGAACGACAGAAGAATTTAGAACCGTAAGGAGAATTTAAAATATTAAACAGGGACGACAGTAAAGAATGAGGGCAGCTGAGAAAGATTAAAAATGAAAAATAATGAAATGAAACGTGAAATAAATGAAAATGTAAAAACAGATAAAATAAAGAAAATTAGGTGCCATATGAATAGCAAAAGTGTGATCACCTTCATCTTGCCTCCTATCTCGCTTGTAGATTGTGATGCCTGAATATGATGGGGAAGGAAAAGACCAAAAGAAAGAGAGGGGAAGAAAGTAATAGGGAATAAATATAAGGAGAGTGGAAAGTGAGAGAATTAATAAAGTAATTGCCAAAGAATGGGCAATAGAAATAAGAAAGCAAGAAGGAAAATGGCATGAAAGAATATAAAGCGGAAAAAGAAATAAAGAAGAAAGGGAAAAAGAAGCGAGAACAGGAAAGAGAGCAAAAGAATGTAAAACAAGGATAAAAGCATAAAAAACATGTAGCAAGGGAAAGAAAATGGAAATAAATAAACAAAGGAAACCAAAGGAAGGGTCGAACGCTGGACACCTTTATCAGAGTCCCAGGCCGCTCCACCTGACTTCATGTTGGCTTCTACGTCTCTTGTTATTGTATTGATGTAATATAGAAAGGAAACGAAGCAGACAGAAATACAAAGAGAATAAAGGAGAAAGGAGTAAGTAATAAAGAAAAAAGGCAGAAGGAATGAAAAGGAGAGGTAGAGGAGAAAAGAATGGGAAACGATAAAAGAAAAAGGAGGAAGAAAAAATAAAGGGAAATGTAGAAGGAAGGAAGAACAAGAGGATGAAATGAAAGTAAGCGAGAAATTAAGGAGAAGGAAAAGAAGAAAAGGACAGAGAAAGAAAATCGGATATAAATGATAAAGGTGTTAAATGGGTATACTTGTAGTAACGTCCCAGGCCGTTCCCTTATCTCCTCTCCTCCCTCTCTTGTAGCTTGTGATGCAGTAATATAGTGATGAGTTTAATGTGATGTAAGTGACTGTGGTGGTGTTAATAGCGAAAATGATGATGATCGTGGTGTTGGTATTTCCAAAGATGATTATGCTTAATTTAGATCATGGTAATGATGATCGTATAAATGATGATAATGATGATGATAATGTTTATAGTGGTGTAAAAGGAGTTGTTGTGTTGTTGATGATGTTGCTGTTCCTGATGTTTTTGTTGTTGTTGTTGTTGTTGCGGGGTGGTGGTGGTGGTGGTGGTGGTGATATACGGTAAGTTAGTATTGATGGTAATAACGTTACTTCATTTCACTTCCTGTAACTCTTGTAGCTTTTAATGTATTATCATGGAGAATGGAAATAGCAACAAAAAGAAAGAAAGGGAAGAAAGAAACAAATCAGAAGCTAAGAAATTGCGTGACAGGAAAATAATTGTCAGAAAACAAGTTCAGAAAAAAGTATAATTGAGAAACATGGGAGACATACAGGAGAGTATAAAAAAGGACTGATTACAAAAAAAACGGAAAGGGAAAGGAATAAAAAAATATGAAAAACATGAGTAAGAAAAAAAGGAAAGAAAAGGTGGTCGATGAACGATATGAAAACACAAGAGGAAGGAGACTAAACGGTAAATGTAAAAACAAGAGCCAAGAATAAAAGTCATGAAGAAGGAAAGCAAAAAAACAAATCTAACTGAGCTGAGGTTCGGACTCCAGACGCCTTTATTAGAATCCCAGGACGTTCCCCCTACATCACTCCTACTTCTCTTGTTGCTTTATTGCTGTAATATAGTGAAGAAAACAGCAAAAATGAGCAAAGAAATGGTGTGAGTAAGAAGAGGAATGGAAAATAAAGAACTCAAAGAGATCGAGTGAATGAAAATGAGAAAGGAAAGCGATAAAAAAAGGGGGGGAGGTAAGACTATCTATCTATCTATCTATTGCCAGACGCCTCAATCCCGTTTGGGGTGGCCACAAACAAATCGCCTCCAAGTCGCCCTGTCCCCCGCCATTTCACTGCCCTGCTCCCAACTCACACCCCCCTCTCTCATATACCTCTCCACCCCATCCCTCCATCTCATCCTCGGTCTCCCCCTCCCTCTTCCACCCTCCACCTCACTCACATACACTCTCTTCGTCAATCTTTCACCCTCCATCCTCTCCACATGGCCAAACCACCTCAGTGTGTTCCTCACAACGCTTCCTATCACATCCACATCCACACCACAACGCTCCTTTATATCCTCATTCGTCAGCCTGTCTATCCACGTGACTCCACAGGCTCCTCTTAAATAACTCATTTCCACTGCTCTCACTCTTGACTTGTGTCCTTCCAACAATGTCCAAGCTTCACTTCCGTACGTTAGAGTTGGTATCACAATACTGTCAAGTAGTAACTTTTACTTCCATGCTCACTTCCCTGTTTCTTATCACTGCTTTTAAGGAACCAGCAACCTTTCTTCCCTGCTGTACCCTTTCAAGCACTTCACCCTCCAAACCTCCATCCTTACTCATCACACTACCCAAATACTTAAACGTACTCACATTTTCCAATTCCTCACCATCCAACCTCGCTGTACATTCACTGACTTCACCTCTCTCAAAGACCATCACTTTACTCTTCCCTACATTCACCTTTAGGTTCCGTTTCTTACACACTCTCTCAAACTCATCCACCAAGCCTTGCAGCTCCCCTTCGTCTTCACTCAACAACACAGTATCATCTGCAAACAACAGTACAGGGAGTTTCCAAACACTATCCTCTCTCACCAGGGCCACTCCAACATCCACTACCCTACCTTGTACCTCTTTTATTACCCCATCCATGTACAGATTGAACAACCATGGAGACATGACACATCCCTGTTTCAAACCAACTTTCACAGAGAAAAATTCACTTAGTTCACCATCCACACGCACTGCAGCCTTCGCACCATCGTACATACTCTTCACAGCATTCAACAACTTCCCATCTACTCCATATATTCTTAACACTTTCCACAATCCTTGTCTATCCACCCTGTCATATGCTTTCTCCAAATCCATGAAAGCCGCATACAACTTCTTTCCCTTCTCTAGAAACTTTTCCACTAAAGATCTAAGAATGAATATCTGATCTACACAACCTCTTCCCTTCCTAAAGCCTCCCTGTTCTTCTCCAACTAATTTCTCTGTTCTTTCTCTAACTCTGTCTATAAGTAACCTACCATACACTTTTCCTATTATACTAAGAAGACAAATGCCCCTATGATTACCACACACTTCTTTTTCCCCTTTTCCTTTGTACAAGGGAATAATTATACCTGACTTCCAATCCTCCGGGACTCTACCTTCCTCCCAGGCCAATCTGCACATCTTCCACATCCATTCTACTACTATCTCTCCCCCATGCTTCAGCATTTCACCACACACTCCATCAATTCCTGGGGCTTTCCCCGATTTAACTTTCTTCATTGCTTCCACAACTTCCATCCTACTGATTTCTTCCTGTCTTCTCACCTCCCTCCTTCTCCCAGCCATTCCCCAGCCACTTATACTCGCATTACTTCCATCCTCCACGTTCAACAATTCCTTAAAGTGTTCTCTCCATCTGCTCACTTTTTCTCCCTTCTCCACTAGTAATCTACCATTTTTATCTTTCACTCCCCTGCTAACTTCACTTCCACCCTGTCTTACTCTTTTCACTTCTCTCCAGAACATTTTCTTACAGTCCCTCCACTTTACACTCAAATTCCTTCCAAATTCCTCATCCACTCTCTTCTTACTCTCTCTTACTAATCTTTTCACCTCTCTCTTCCTTTCCACATATAACTCTCTCTTCCGCCTCTCAACTTCTTCCACGCCCCTATTTCTCATCCATTCATTGTATGCTTTCTTCTTTTGTGCCACAGCCTGTTTCACCTCTTCAGTACACCACGCTGTTCCTTGCACCCCCCTCCGTCTTCTCTTCCTTCCACACACCACATCACATGCTGCACAAGAGGAAGAAAAGGGAAACAAAGAAGCAAACTGAGAAAAGTGGAAGAAAGAATAACGGGAATGAAACAAAACATGGTAAAAGGTGAAGGAAAGAAAGAGAGGGAAGGAAAAAAAGGAAAATGAATAATAAATTATAAGAGGTAACTTCGGTACACCTGTACTAGAAGAGTCCCAGGGCGACCCACCTTACTTCATCTCGCCTCGTACCTCTCTTGTAGATTGTGATGCCGTAATATAATGGGGAAGGAAAAGGCGAAAGGATGGGAGAGTAAGCAAGCAGTAAGGATAAATATAAGATGGGAAAAAGAGAGAATTAATCAAGTAAATGTAAATGAATAGGCGATAAAAAATAAAAAGCAAAAAGGAAAAGAGGATGAAAAGAATATAAAAAACGAGAAAAGAAGGAAGGAGAAAGAAAGCGAGAACAGGAAAGAGAACAAAAGAAAGTAAAACAAAGATAAAAACAAAAAAGAAAAAATGTAGAAAGGGAAAGCAAAACGAAATAAAGGAACCGAAACAAGATAGGTTGAACGCTGGACGCCTTTATCAGAGTCCCAGGCCGCTGCACCCGACTTCACGTTGGCTCCTACGTCTCTTGTTGTTGTATCGCTGTAATATAGAGAAGAAACGAAGGAGACAGAAAGATAAAGAGAATAAAGGAGAAAGGAGTAAGTAATAAATAAAAAAAGTAGGAATGCAACGGAGATGGAAAAGAGAAAAAAGATGGAAAACGACAAAAGAAAAAGGAAAAGGAAGGAGAGAGAAAATAGGAAATGTAGAAAGAAAGAAGAACGGGAGAACGAAATGAATGGAAGCGTGAAATAATGGAGAAGGAAATGACAAAAGGGAGAGTGATAATGAAAATAAGGTAAAAATGGTGAAGGTGTTAAATTGGAGCACCTGTAGTAAAGTACCTCTCTTGTACCTTGTGATGCTGTAATACGGTGTTCATTCTGATGTAATTTTGTTGATTTTGGTGGTGGTAATGATGATGATGATGATTACGGTGGTGTGGTGGTGCTAGTATTAGTGAAGATGATTTAGGTGAATTTTGATGATAGTAATGAAAACTGTATGAAATATGATGATGATGATGATCAAGATCATGATCATGATAATGATGATCATGATGTTTACAGTGGTGGAAAAAGGAGTTGTGTTGGTGGTGGTGGTGGTAGTAATGGCGGTAGTGATGGTGATGGCAATAATGATATACAGTAAGTAGTTATAACGCCACCTCACCTCACTTCCTGCATTTCTTGTAGCTCCTGATGTATTATTATGGAAAAAGAAAACAGCAAGTAAAAGAAAAAAAAAGAAAAAAAGAAAGAAATTAGAAACAGACAAATAACAGAAGATGAAATTAATACAGTCTGAAGGCAAATAAAAAATAATGAGAAAGAATAGGAGACATACAGGAGAGAGTAAGAAGAGAATGATTATAAAAAGCAGAAAGGTGAGAGAAATAAAACATGAAAGACATGAATATGAAAGAAAAGGAATGAAAGGAGATCGACGAGGGAAATCAAAAGACGAAGGAGACTAAACGGAAAAAGTATGAACAAGAGAATGAAAAATAAAGTGAGTGAAGAAGACTGGTAAAAAGGAACCCTGACTGAGCTGAGGTTGGGTCTCCAGACTCCTTTATTAGATTCTCAGAACGTTCCCCCTACATTACTCCTACTTCCCTTGTTATTTTGATGCTACAACATAGTGAAGAAAGAAAGCAGAAGGAAATAAAGTAATGGGGTGAGTAAGAAAACGAGAAAAGGTATGAAAGAAAGAACGCGACGAGACAGTGAATGGAAATGAAAAAGGAAATGGAAAAAAAGGAAGGACATAACAAGAGGAAGTAAGGGGAAGACTGGAAGAAAGAAGAACGGGAATGAAGCAATACGTGAAATAAAGGAGAGGGAAAGAAGAAAAGGTAGGAAAACAAAAGAAAATTTGAATATTAAATGGTATGGTGTTAACTCGGTTCACCTGTACTAGAGTACCAGGCCGCTCCAACTTACTTCACCTAGCCTCTTACCCCCACTGCAGGTAATGATACGGTAATAGAGACAGACAGAAAGAGGGGAAGAAAATTAGTAAAGGTTACATAAATAGAAGACAGGAAAAATATGAAAAAAGAATAGACAGATATACAGGAAAAAGTAGATTAAGAAATGAGAAGAGGAAAAGAAAGAAAACAAGCACTGTAAAGACAGAAAGAGAACGAGAGAAATGAAAAACGAAAGAAAATTAGATTGGCAACAATGAATGGATGAATACAAGGAAGAATATAAATGTGAGTAAAGAAGAGAATAGATACTAGGAGGTGGAAAAGAGAAATTATAAGAAACTGGGATGATGAGAAGACAATAAAGACGAAAAGATTGAGAAATTAGGATGGCGACGGAAAGAAAGGAAATTACCAACGAAAGAACAGAAGAAGGGACAAAAGAAGGAAAATTAGAAGTTAACAAATTGTGGATGAATAAAAAAGAAAGAAAGAAAAAAAAAGCCTTCCTTTGAATGCGGGTCGAACTGGAGAAACCTTTGTTAGAATCTCAGGCCGCTCCACCTTACTTCACCTTGGCTCCTACTTGTCTTGTTGCTTTATTGCTGTAATATAGTGAAGAGAGAGAGAGAGAGAGAGAGAGAGAGAGAGAGAGACCTCATATAGATCAAAAAGTAGTCGGTACTGAGGCGGTAAACTTAAACCTCACCTGCCTAATGTCTACGTGTCTATAGATATAGGTAGAAAAAGAGGTATAGAAATATACAGGCTAATACATAAAGAAATAGTCAATCAGTCTGTGGCCATACGCCATAATCCCGTAAAGGATGGTCGTTTGACTTTGAGTCAGTTGTTGTACGGGAAGGGGCCTTAACTCTCCGCCAACCCACTTGTTGAAAAGTACGGAACACGCATAGGTTGGTTATATGGTTACCACCCGGCGGTGAAAATTGTTTTCTGCCTTACAGGAAACTATTTGGCTTGTCTCTCAATATAAGCCACATGAATAGGAAAGAAATATAGAAGAAAGAGACAGGAGAGATGGGAGAAATATGAATAGAGGAGGCCAGACATAGAAGAAAAATGGTAAAGGTGAAGGAAGACGCTGGCCGCACTTCATCAAGTGAGTAGATGAAGGTCGCTACAACCTACCACAAACATAGACAAACTGATAAATAATAGGAGGTATGATAGTGATCTATTTATTGAACCCTGACCGCCCAACGTCCAGCTGGAAGTCCATCTATCTCAGTCTTCTTCGCTTCCTGCTTACCACTTCTCCATCCTGTCTCTTGTTATGCCTTCTCTTATAATCTCTGGTTATTATCCTCCCTTTAATATGCTTGCTGCATCATACTCTGTGCTACATTTTATTTATTATGGTTCATATTATACTTTTCATCATACTCACTCTTTCACTTACCTTCCTTTATGATACTGTCTTTATTTTATATATTTTACCTTCTTTATCATACTATCTGCATTATACTTATTTCTGTCATACTCACCATTATACCATGGAATGCTTTCATCATACTCTCTCTTCCTTTATTTTCGTTTCTGTGTTCGTGTTATATTCTTTTTATTTCACTTTCTTCACAGGTCTAGTATCCTGTTCCAGCTGCCGCCAAACAATTGTATTCAGTTCAGAGTGAGTCATGGCAGCCTGAGAATCAACGTACATTTTGCTGAGTTGGCTTGGAGAACATACTAATGACACGAACATGAGAGAGAGAGAGAGAGAGAGAGAGAGAGAGAGAGAGAGAGAGGATGAATGTTAGGTGATGGCATGAACTCGGTACACCTGTAGTAGAGTCCCAGGCAGCTCCATCATGCTTCATCTCGCCTCCTCTCTCTCCTGTAGCTTGTGATGACGTAAAATTATGGAGAAATACAAGAAGAAGCTGAAAGAATGAACCAGGAAAAGAAAGAAAATGAATGAGAGAAAAGAGAATGGAAAGAAAATGAGACAGATGAATGAGTGAATGAATGCAAGGAAGAAGAAAAATGCAAGTAAGAAAGTGAACAGAAAATAGGAGATGGAAAAGACAAATTATAAGAATCTGGGATGAAGAGAAGATAATTAAGGCAAAAGGATTAAGAAATGAGAAAGGTGAAAGACAGACAAGAATAAAAACGAAATAAAAAAAGAAAAAAGGACAGAGAAAGGAAATGGGAAAGTAATGAAAAAAGTAAAAAAAAAAAAAAAAAAGCCTGTGGTGTGACGTTGGGTCGAAATGGAGAAACCTTTGTTAGAATATCAGGCCTCATCGTGGCTTCTACTTATATTATTGCCTTATTGCTGTAATATTGGGAAGACAGGAAATAGATGAGAGAGAGAGAGAGAGAGAGAGAGAGAGAGAGAGAGAGAGAGAGAGAGAGAGAGAGAGAGAGAGAGAGAGAGAGAGAGAGGCGAAAGAAGAAATAAAAATATGAACGGATTAATAAAGAAAGCGAATAGTAGAACTAATGGAGACAGAAGGGAAAGGACACAGGCAAGAAAGTAAGCGAAAAACAGAAACTTAAAAAAAAAAAAAGGACGTAACCAAAGTTAACTAAAGGGGAATGAGATAAAGAACAGGATAGAGAAAGAAGCTGAAGCTTAAAGGGTCAAGGTGTTAAGTGGGTACAGGTGTAGTAGAGTGGCAGGCCGCTCCACCTTGCTACATCACGCCTCCTACTCTTTATGGTGATGCTGAGTATGATGGTACTGATGAGGGTGATGCAGGTCAGTTCTGATGATAACCCAACTTCATCACGCCTCCTACATCTTTTATAGCTTGTGAGACAATACAGGAGTACGTAGCAGCACACAGCAAGTATATATAACAGGAGGCCTATTGGCCCATAACTATGTTATCTGTTAGGGAAGCATCTGATTCTAAAGATATAACCAACTTGTATGACAAAATGAGAGCAGAGAGGGAGGCTCTTCTCTGCCCACCACACCCTCTGGACAAACGCTGGAAAAAGACAAAAATAAGAACATGATTGATGGGGAGAATAAATATGTATATCTGTATACGTAAATGAATGATAACAGTATCTATTATTGTGCCTGCAACCTCTAATCATACAACATATGAAATCTTAAAACGTCCTCATTTTTAAGTACAGCAAAGTCTTCTTTGTTATTGCTGTGGATATTTTTAAAAGTGTTATGAGTAACAGTCGGAGATGGTTTCACTAGGTGGAGAGGATGGAGAAAGAAAGCCTGATTAGAAGAGTATATGTGACAGGTGGAGGGGGGAGTGGGAGGGCAAAACTTAATATATGATGAATTGACGGAGTAAAATGATGTATGAGAGATGGGGATGTGAGTTTGAGAAGAGCAACCAAACGGTAGGGGACAGGGCGACATGGAGGAGGAGGCCTACAAAAGGTACTGGTGCCAACCCACCCCTGAATCTCGTCTCTTTTATGCTTCTGTACGGAATCATGCCAAGTCTGTTCTTCGCTATACTAAGAATAATTTCATTCGCCCCAAATGCTCTGAAAACTTTATGACCGAAAATTATTCCTGCTTCTTCTGACGCCTTCACAAAAACCCATCTAACAATTTGGTTCATCCTCCTTCCCTCCTGCATTTATTTTTTAAGTCGATGTTAATAATATCTCTTAGATCTATTCGTCATTTACTTCCATTAGTGGGATGTGAAGAAATGGGAGATCACAAAAAAGAAGGGGAGAGAAAAGCTGACGTAAAGACTAAGTTGAAAGACGGAAATAAAGGAAGACAAGAGAGAGAGAGAGAGAGAGAGAGAGAGAGAGAGAGAGAGAGAGAGACCAAATGGAATAAGAAAGAAGAGAGAGCAGAATGACAAGGAGAGAGAAGTAAAAAGTGAGAGGAAAGAAAATCATAGAGGAAGGTAAGTTATAAAAAATGGGTGGGGGGAAGGAAAGGAAAATAACTGGAAAGCGAACAAGAAAGAAAAGGCGAGAATATATAGGAACATAAGAAGGGCAAATATGACAAGGAGGAAACTAAAATATATACCGGAAAAAGGTGTTAAAAAAAAAAAGGAGGAACAATCAAATGTCTGAACTAAATACACCTGAGTAGAGTGGCAGGTGGGTTGGGCTTACTTCATCCCGCGTCCTACATCTTTTGCAGCTTGTGGTTCAATATAATATCAGTTTTGGTCATACATATAAAGAGTCCCACCTCTCTTGGAGCTTCTCGTGCAGTATAATAGTACCTTTGCCTTTGGGTCGTACTTATAAAGGATCCTAACTCTCTTTCAGCTTGTGATTCTTTTATGTAGTAGAGAAAAATGAAAAGTTACAGAAAGAAACATAGAATAGGAAACAGAATAAGCGTCAATGAAAAAAAAAAAAAAAAAAAGGAAAGAAAAACGAGACAAAACAAAGCAAAAGGAACGCCAAGATATCAGGTTGAAACACGATCTCTTTCTTGGATTCTCAGGCCCCTCCATCTTACGTCCCCTTTGTTATGAGTCCATATTATAATTACAAATCATAATAGATAGATAGATAAATAGATAGATAGACAGCCCCATGCGAACCTGGGAAAGGGAAATGATCTTGCAAGTTAACTGAAGAAATGTCGATGACAGATAGGAAGTAGCAATGTCAGGAGATGATGTAGGTAGTGTGTCAGCGAGATAGCAGGGGAACAAAGCCTAGTGACATACACACATACTCACACACAGGTTTCTGGAACTTTCCAACCACAGTGTAACACACGTGACACGACCCCTGTTTCACCAGAATTTAGGAAGCAGAGCTCAGAAGGAGGCTAGCATTTGAGCAGACAGGTAGTGGAGAGAGTGAACAAGAAAGAGGGGCTCAACTAGACTTACTTATTATATTGTCTCTGTAATATATATATATATATATATATATATATATATATATATATATATATATATACTGTATATATAAGCTAACAGTAAGTCCTATCGTGCCTACAATCTCTATGGGATAATTATTATAATGGTAACAAATATAATGGTAGAATGCATTCACACTTAAGTACAGCAAAGTCTTGTTTTCGTATTGATACGGATGTGATTGAAACCGTTTAGAGAAATATTCTCAGATGGTTTGACCGCGTGGATATGATAGAGAATGGGAATCTGACTAGAAGAGTGTATTTTTGACTGAGGTGGAGGGGGAGAGTGGGAGGGGAGGAAAAAGGATATCATGAAGGGATGGAATGGAATGATGCATGAGCGTATGGGATGTGGGTTGGAGGGAGGGTAGCCATATTACAGAGGACAGGGCGACATGAAGGCGATTTGTTTGTCGCCACTCATTACCTGATTAATGTGTCTGGCTATAGATATAGATGAGAGGCGTTGTCTTTTGTGAGGGTTGCCTTACATGGACACCCACGACAAACGAATTCCCGTAAAGTCGTAACGTAATGAAACCCTTAAAAAAGGGCTGCCACAGCCATAATTTAACTATGTAATGTCCTAAAAAAAATTTGTAGGGGTCCAAACCATCACTAGACATTACAGTGTAATTGTTTAAAGTGTTTTTTGAGATGATTTACCACAAAATCTGGTTAAACTACTCCAAAATACAGGTTAAACTGATATATTTTGTGATGTAATATTGTAGTGACCTTAGCCATATTTATAAAGCATCCTTCCACACTGCAGTTTGTGATGCTGTAATACTGTAGCGACTTTTGGTCATATTTATAAAGGATCCTACCTCTTTTTCATTTTGTGATGAACTATGGTGGGGAAGAAAAAAGGTGATTATTAAAATCATAGAGAGAGTAACAAAGAAAAGGAACATCAAAGGAACAATGAATGAAAACCTAGGAAAAGAATATTAGGAAAGAAGAACAAGAAGAGAAATTTTAATTAATATGAACGGCCAAGATTACAGGTTGAACGCAAGACACTTTTGTTGGATTCTCATGCCTCTCCACCTTACTTCACATTAACTCATATTTATCTTGTTGCCTTATTGCTGTTAAATAGGTAAAAAAGGGGAAGAAAGCACAATAAGAGTGAATAAAACAGAGAAAGTAATGAGAAAATGAAAACTAAAGCAAAAGGGGAAAAGAACTGAAAAAAAGATTGATCAAGAAAAGACAGATATGTAAATGACAAAGTGGAATAAAAAGAAACAGCCAAAGAGAGGAAGAATGAAAACGAGAGAGAGAGAGAGAGAGAGAGAGAGAGAGAGAGAGAGAGAGAGAGAGAGCGAAATAAAGAAAAGGAGGTTCAATGTCAGAGTGAAGCTTTCAACCCGATACAGGTACAAAAGTCCCAGGCCTCTCCACCTTCCTTCGCCTGGCCTACTGCCTCTCTTGTAGCTTGTGATGGTGCATTATAATTACCAGATGTAAGAAGCTGATGATGGTAATGGAGGTGACAGCGATGATGATGTTGGTGATGGTAATGGTAGTGAAGAAGAAGGGCAGCTTTGGTAAGATGTTAATTGTACTCTTATGGATATTAATGCTGATGTGATGATAATGCTGCAGTGGTGATGATGGTCGTGGTGATAATTGCAGTAATATTCAATAGCTTAGTATGACAATGATAACCTTACTTCATCTCGTATCATACCTGTACGGGAGCTTGTGGTGCTGTTATATAGTGAACAATGAAGGAAGAAAAAGAGAAAGTAACTCACTAAAGACGAAAGGAAGTGGGGATGAAAGAAATAATAGAATTCAGATGAAAAAAAAGGGAAAAGGACAATCAGAGTCATTAAGGAAAGAATCACGGAAGGGAGATAAAAATGACAAAGTAAAACAAAAAAGTACTGAAAGGTTAAAAAAAAAAAAAAAGAATTTGATTAACTAGTCAAAATCTTTTTTATTTTGTCTATTCTTTCTTACAAAAAACGAGAGAATGGGGTACAAAATACATGTAGTATGGGCGACAAAGGAAAGAAAAAAAATTATAAACAAGAAAGAACAGAAAAGGAACCAAGGCTCCTTCTTGGATCGAACTCCAGACACCTTAATTAGAGTCCGGAGATGCTCCACCTTACTTCACCTTGGCTGCTACTTGACTTGTTGCTTTATTGCTGTAATATGGTCAAGAAAAAGGAGTGGAAGGGAAGAGGGAAAAAAGAGAGCGAACAATGAAACGGAAAAAGGACGGACATAACGAAATGGGGTAAGAATGGTGAAAAAAAAAGTGGGAGGGCAAAAAAATAAGAAAGGAATAGAAAGATTGAAAATTTTATGGAAAGAAATCCAGGATGACAAGATTGACACAAAGGTGACATATATGAAGAATTAAAGAACGTGGGAAAGGAAGAAAATCTGATATAAATGGCAGAGAAGGATAATGATAAAGATGATGTAGGTCAAGGAAGTGAGATTATATTTGTGATGGAGGGAATGACTGTGGTAGAGGTGACGATGATGGGGTATGTCAGTGTTAATGACAGTATCCTTACTTCATTTCACCTCGTGCCACTTACAGCTTGTGTTCCTGTAATATAATGAAGGAAGAAAGGAGCAAGAAAAAGAAAAATGGGAATAATGAGAAATGTATTAATAGGGAAAGAGAGATATACATGACCAAAGAAAATTGAGTAATAAATAATGCACATGCCAGAGAATCTGGGACAGCAAGGAGAAAGCAAAATAGAATAGGGATGAAAATAACATAAAAAAAAGGAATATAAGAAATAAGAAAGAAAAAGAAGAGAGGAGAATGACCGAAAAAATGAAACAAGAAAGAAACACACACACACACACACACACACACACACACACACACACACACACACACACACACACACACACACACACACACACACACACACACACACACACACACACGAACATTATTCCTGGATCCGGCCATGCCTAGACCCTTCTCTCTCTCTCTCTCTCTCTCTCTCTCTCTCTCTCTCTCTCTCTCTCTCTCTCTCTCGAACACTAATCCTGGGTACGGTCTTGCTTAGACCTTTCACTCCTATGACGTATCTGTAGAGCCTGGAGCATCTCTGGCAGCGGTTCTGTCCGTCTGTTGCTGACGATTTTTGGATGCCAGACGTTGCACTAGACCTGAGAGGTGAGTGAAAATACACACCACACCACACCACACCACACCACACCACACTACACCACACCACGTCACACCACATCACACCACACCACACTACATTTAGCCTCCCACAACACAGCAGAACACAGGAATTATTACAACACAAACTCAGCCTCCCACACCACTACATACCAATTGCATTAACCGAGGGGCCCTGTAACTACGACATCTAGTATTTTTTGTCCTTGTATATTTCGATCGTGCTGCCTCCAGATTATTTTACTTTGTTTTGGAGAGAGGTTTCAAACCTTATACGTTATTATAGCCTTTACTTACCCCTTCACTGCGAGAGGCTTCCCCAGTGCTTAGTAACATCTCCTGGAGGTAGCATTTCATTCAAGCTAAAACATAAGGATTTCGTTCAGATTGAAGAAGTAGTAAAAGCGAACGATTATGAAACATTTCCGTTAACTCCTCCTGTAATAACGATACAATTAGATTTCCTTTTTGCAGCCTACTGCTGACGATTTGGTGCCGCGGAGAGAGATTGCATCAGTCAATGAGTTATTAAACATTTTGCCTCCATACCTCCCCTTCTCAACAGTCAATGAATTATTAAACATTTACCCTCCATACCTCCCCTTCTCAACTTACAGGCTAAGTCTAAGACACCAGTAAATGTGTGGGTGTGTGGATGAGTATTTTGGCGAGTGAGTCTCCCTGTCTTGGCCACCCCGCCACCCTCTTTGAGAGAGGAAACAGCCTAGGTATATAGATAGACAGACCTCTGTTTATATCAGCAATATGGGGAAAGCTGTGCCTATCTTTTACCTCAGTTGTTTACATCCATCACAACACTGCCGCTGCGTGCATCCTCTCCCACGGTTATAGGGTGAGTGACGTGATTATTAGCTTCACTGGGGTCCCTTTACTGCAGGAGTGAGAATGACCCGAGAAGCCACGTACTAAGTATTGTTCGTCTGCTTTATATTATATTTTGAATATACTCAAACCTCACCATAACTTCTTCAGTACGATGGCCTTCTTTTATGCTATTCTTCCAACCCTCACGTGATTTTATTTCCCTGAGGAAAGACTTACTAACCTTGAAATAATTGTTGTGACTTTCATTTACTCCTGTACTAATTAAATGGGTGTCTTTCCCAGCTGAATACAATCGTCTTGCAGGAGTAAGAATATGTCAAGGAAATAAGTCATGTAACTCAAGGGACTGAAAGGAAATATCTTTGAATAATGTTATAATTATCGTATCCCTTTAGGTCTGCTGGTCACACATCAAAGCCTCCACTACGATTACGTCATATTTGTAGTAATCCTGCCATCAGTGCTGTAGGCCCTGGAAAAAGAAAAAAATTTGGCAATGGTTCATCAGACATTGGATTAATTCTTTATTTTCCTTGTTTTATACTCACAGACTTACCACACCCTTTGACAGTAGCTGCCTAACATTGGCCAACCGGTCCATTATGATGATGATCATGATCATCATCATCATGATACCATCGTAAAATTGTATGTACTTCATTCCTTAAAATCATCACACAAATACTTGTACCGTATTCCATATCTGATTTTATTCCATAGTTTATTTTATTGTTATCATATGGTTAAGAAGATAGAGAGAAAACATGAAGTAAAAGAGGCGAGAAAGGAAGAAATGTGACAACAGTTATGTGCAGAACGATAGGGGAAATTAGAACAGAAATGACAAAAAGAAAAGGGAGAGGACGAAAGTAAAATACAGGCCAGCTGAGACGGAGAGACAAAAAAAAAAAAGAAACAAAACTTCAAATAAAGGAGAGAGAAAGACAAAATAATATAAAGAAGATTAAGTGCAATTTAAATAGTATAAGTAAAAAAACAGAATTAATAAAGTAAATGCCAAAGAATGGGCGACAGAAAGCTGAAAGCAAAAAGGAAAATGGGGTGAAAGGAATAGACAGAGGAGAAAGGAATAATGAGTTGAAAGCAGAAAGAAAGAGGAGAAATGAGAGAATAAAAGAAAGGAAAAATATACAGAGGAAAACAAGAAAAATGTAGGAAAAAAAAAAAAGATGTAAATAAAGGAACCTTGTCAGAAGAACGGGTCGAACTCGGGACACCTTTGTCGGAGTCCCAGGCCGATCTACCTTACTTCACCTCTGCTCCTACGTCTCTTGTTGTTGTATTGCTGTAATAAAGTGAAGACAGGAAGTAGAGAGAGAAAGACAAGGGGAATAAAGGAGAAAAAGGAAAAATTAATAAAGCAAAAAAGCAGGAAAGAATGGAAAGGAAACTGGATGGAGGAAAAGGAGATGAAATGACAAACAGGAAGAAGGAGAAAGAAAATGGAAAATGAAGAAACAAGGAAGAAAAGGAGGATGAAATGAAAGGAAGCGTGAAATATAGGAGAAGTAAAGGATGAATCGGAGAGAGAATGAAAATAAGGTATAAATGGTGAATGAATTAAATCGATACATATATAGTAAAGTTCCGAGGGGTTACACTTTACTTTATCTCGCCTCCTACCTCCCATGTACCTTGTAATGCTGTAATATAGTGATGATTTGAATACAATAAAGTTGTCTTTGGTGGTGGTAATGAAGATGATGATGATGATGATGATGATGATGATGTTTGCAGTGATGTGGTGGTGTTAGTACTGGTGAAGATGATTTAGGTGAATTTTAATGCCTGTAATGATAATTATGTAAATGATGATGATGATGTTCATAGGGGTTGGAAAAGGGAGCAGTGTTGTTTAGTGGTGGTGGGTGAGATTGTGGTGGTGGTGATGATGATGATGATGATATACAGCAAGTAATAACTGATAGTAATGAAGTTACTTCATCTCACTTCCAGCATTTCTTCTAGCTTCTGGTGCATCATTATGGAGAAAGGGAATAGGAAGAAAAAGAAAGAAATGAATAAAAGATAGAAACGAGAAATCTCAAAATAACAGCACAATAAATTAATATATTCTGAAGGCAAAATTGAAAGTGTAATAAAAATACGAAAGAATGGTGGACATACAGGAAACAGTAAAAGGTGAATGATTATAAATAAAGAAGGGAAAAGGAATAAAAAATATGAAAAAACACGAGTACGAAAAAAAGGAAACAAAAAGAGGTGGACAAGGGAAAGAAAACAAGAGACGAGGGAGACTAAAAGGAAAAAAAAAGACAAGAGAATGAAAAGTAAAGGGATTAGGATGAAGAGTCAAAAGGAACCTTGACTGAGCTGAGGTTCTGACTCCCAACGCCATTATTAGAATCCCAGGACGTTCCCCCTACATCACTTCTACTTCTCCTGTTGCTTTATTGCTGTAATATATCGAAGAAACACAACAGAAAAGAATAAAGCAAAAGAGTAAGAAAACGAGAAAAAGAATGAATGAAAGGACCCGAAGAGACAGTGAATGGAAATGGAAAAGGAAAAGGTAAAACAAGAAAGGACATGACAGGAGAAACGAAGGGCAAACATAGAAGTAAATTGAGAAAACTGGAATAAAAGAGAAGGGGAATGAAGCAACACCTGTAATATAGGAGAGGGAAAGAATGTAAGGTAGAAATAAAAAAAAAATAAAAGAAAATGAAGCATAAACGGTAAGGTGTCAATTCCGTTTACCTGCACTAGAGTCCCAGGCAGCTCCACCTTACTTCATCTTGCCTCCTAATTCATCTGTAGCTTATGATACGGTAATGGAGAGAGACAGAAAAAAAAAATAGTAAAGATAACTCAAAAGGTGAAGATGGGAAAGGAAAAAACAAAAGACAGAGATACAGGAAAAAGTGGATAAAGAAATACGAAAGGCAGGAAAGAATGGAAACGACCACTGTAATGACAGAAAGCGAATGATAGGAATGAGAAAAGAAATGAAGTGAGACTGTGAAAAATTAAGGAATGAATACAGTGAAGAAAAAAAATGAGTAAAAATGAGAATAAATACTAGGATATCGAAAGCACAAATTATAAGAAACTGGAATGATGAGAAGATAACAAAGGCGACAGGATTAAGAAATTTGGATGGGAGCAGAAAGAAAGGAAATAATGAAAGAACAGAAAAAGGGAAAAAAGAAAGAAGATTGGAAGATTAAAAAAATGTGGATAGATAAAAAATTAAAGTAAAAAGAAGCCATGGAGTGGGTGTGGGTAGAACTAGAAAAACCTTTGTTGGAATCTCAGGTCGCTCCACCTTATTTCACCTTGGCTCTTACTTGCCTTGCTGTTTTATTGCTGTAATATAGTGAAGAGAGAGAGAGAGAGAGAGAGAGAGAGAGAGAGAGAGAGAGAGGCCTTGAATAGGTAAAATGGAGACGGTACTGAGGCGGTATACTTAACCTTTCCCGCCTAATGGCTACCTGTATATATATATATATATATATATATATATATATATATATATATATATATATATTTGACAGGCAAACTATGAAATCAGTCATTCCACGAAATATCTTGTCATTTAGAGAAATAAATTTAAACTGGTATGGGTTAATTTAGGTTAGGTTAAATTAGGGTACGATCAGCTTAGGCTGGGATAATCTAGGCTTAGTATAGGTTAGGCTAGGCTAGGTTTTTTAAGTTACGTAATTTAGATGAACGAATAACAAAACGTTGCGTTCTTCTAAATTAACCTAACTTAAGCTAACCGGACCAAGTCTACTGTAGACTAACCTAACCCAAGCTTAACCTAGATTATCCTAGCCTAACCTAACTGCAGCCTAAATTAATCTAACCTAAGTTAACCCATCCGAATTTACAATAATTTCACGAATTGACTAGACATTTCTTGAAATTACTGATTTCACAGTTAGCCTGTTACATATATATATATATATATATATATATATATATATATATAGATAGATATAGATATAGATAAATATATACATATATATATATATATATATATATATATATATATATATATATATATATACAGAGAGAGAGAGAGAGAAAGTACACAGATCAAAAAGCAAAGAAATGATCTATCTATAGCCATACGCCACAATCCCGTAAAGGCATTGTTAGTCTTTGAGTTAGTTGTTTAACGGGAATGGCCGCTAACCCTCCACCAACCCACTTGTTGACACGTAAGGAAAACATATGTGTTGGTTATATGGTTACCATCCAGCGAGGTAAATGATGTCCTGATTTACAGGAAACTATTTGGTTTGTTTCTCAATATAAGCCACCTGAGAGAAGAAAGATGTGTACTAGAATGTGACGGGAAGATGGGAGAAATATAAGGAAAGGATGGAAGACGTCGATAAAAATGATAAATGTTAAGGAAGAGGTAGGCTGCACATCAAGTGAGTGGATGAAAGTCGCCACGACGTACCACAAATATACAAATATACTAATATATAATTGGAGGTAGGACATTGCTCTACTGATTGAACCCCAACGCCCAAGGTCCAGCTGGGAGTCGATCTATCTCGGTCTCGCCTCCAGCTTACCACTTCTCCATCTTGTCTCTTATTGTCCATATATTACCATATTCTTTCTTTATTATCCTCTCTTTATTATACTTTCTGCATCGTACTCTGCTATACAATCTCTTATTATGGCTCATATTATACTTTTCACCATACTCACTCTTTCCTATACCTTTCCTTATGATACTGTCTTTATCATATTCATTTAACATTCTTTATCATACTATCTGCATTATTTCTATTTCTGTCATACTCTTTTGTGCAAGGCTTTCATCATACTCTCTCTAACTATATTTCTGTGTCTGTGTTATATTCTCTTTATTTCACTTCCTTCACAGATCTAGTATCCTGTTCCAGCTGCCGCCAAACGATTGTATTAAGTTCAGAGTGAGTCATGGCAGCCTGAGAATCAACTTACATTTTGCTGAGTTGGCTTGGAGAACATACTAATGACACGAATATGAGAGAGAAAGAAACAAGGAATGAGAAACAAGAAAAATATAAGTAAAGATGAGGATATATAATAGGAGATGGAAAAGAGAAATTAAAAGAAAATAGGAGGAAGAGATGATTAAAGCTAAAGCATTAAGGGAAACGAAACGAGAGGAAAGAAAATATTAAAGTAACAACGAATAAGTAGAAAAGAGGACAGAGAAAGAAATTATAAAAAATGAAATGGGGAAAAGTAAATAATAAAATAACAAAAAGTGGTGTCAAAGCCCAGCCAACCCGTCCCCGGCAGTTATTTTAGTGCTGACGTATCAACACAACAGGATATCTAGTTAAATATGTCACATATCAGATTTGTGGTAAATCGCGTGAAAATTGACGAATTTACTCCCATTTGAAATTTTAGGCCCGACCCACCTGACATTCATCCCCCAACCGCTAACTGGAGGGTGACCTTCTGATATAACGAGGCATGTTATAGGATGCAGCTCTGAAACGTCGTTATCACGAATTTAAAAGGCGTTATGGCGACAAAACTATTTTTTTTTTTTTTGTTCTACAGCCTCGGCCTTGGCCCAGTTTGGTCCAAAATATAATCAGGGGATCAGATCATACCCCAATATCCTTGTACTTTTAGTCAAAATCGCACCATTAGTTTTCGTGTAAAGTTGTTAAGGGACAGGCAAAAAAAAAAAATAAATAAATAAATAAATAAATAAATAAAAAAGACCCACCGAGTGGAAATAATACCCGTCCCTGAGCCCCTCCGGGAAAGGTAGGTAAAAAGAAGCCAGTTTGACGATTTGGGGCCGAACTATTGAAACCTTTGTTAGAATCTCAGGACGCTTCACCCTACTTCACCTTGGCGTCTACTTGTCTTGTTGCTTATTGCTGTAATATAGCGAAGGAGGGAAGGAAGGAAGGGTGGAGAGAGAGAGAGAGAGAGAGAGAGAGAGAGAGAGAGAAGTATAATTTTGAAAGCGAAAACACGAAAGAAAGAAAATGGATAGGAGAAAGGAGAGACAAGGGAAAGGACAGAGAAACGTATGGAAATAACGGAAATCAAGAAATGAAAGAAATGACTTTACGTAATGGGGAAAGAGATATAGAACAAAAAAATGAAGTAAACTAAAGGCTAAAGGGTCAAGGTGTTAGGTGGTACAGGTGTAGTAGAGTGGCAGGCCGCTCCACCTTGCTACATCACGCCTCCTACTCTTTATCGTGATGCTGAGTATGATGGTACTGATGAGGGTGATGCAGGTCAGTTCTGATGATAACCCAACTTCATCACGCCTCCTACATCTTTTATAGCTTGTGAGACAATACAGGAGTACGTAGCAGCACACAGCAAGTACAGATAACAGGAGGCCTATTGGCCCATAACGAGGTTATCTGTTAAGGAAGCAATCGATTCTAAAGATATCATCAAAGTGTATGAGAAAAGGAGAGCAGACAGGAAGGCTCTCTTGTGCCCACCCCACCCTCCAGATAGCTGCAGGAAAAAGAAAAAAATACCAACATGATTGTAAGAGAGAACAAACGTCTAAGTTTTTATAGATTAAAAAAAATAAATAAATAAAATAAACACTCTTGTGTCTGCAATCTCTAACCTATAATTCTTAAAGTAGGAAAATATTAAATCCAAGAATGATTTCATATATATGCACAGCAAAGTCTTGTTTTGGTACTAATGTTAATGTGATTGAACACGTGAAAAGGAATAGTCTGAGACTGTTTACCACATGGAATGGATGGAGAACGATAAACTGCCCAAAAGTGTGTATGAGACTGAGGTGGAGGGAGAGAATTGAAGGGAAAGATTAAGGATATGATGAAGGGACAGAGTAGAATGATGTATGATGGAAAGTGGGTTGGGTTGGAGGGAGGGCAACCAAATAAAAGAGGTCCGGGCGACATGGAGGCTATTTGTTCGTGGACACCCCTTACGGGATTAATGTGTTTGACTATAAACATAGATAAAAAGCGCTGGCTTTGGTGGGGGATAAGTTACATGAACACCCACGAGAAACGATT
Organism: Coenobita brevimanus; assembly: GCF_032717465.1. NCBI lineage: Eukaryota > Metazoa > Arthropoda > Malacostraca > Decapoda > Coenobitidae > Coenobita > Coenobita brevimanus. Next base: position 18,760,228 of record NC_137008.1, on the reverse strand, counting down.
TTCCGTGAAGTAATGAAACCCTTAAAAAGGGGCTGCCATGGTCTTATTTTAGCTATGTAATGGCCTAAAAACCCTTTGTAGTGACCCAAAGCATCACCAGACATTACAGTGTTCTTGTCGAAAGCGTATTTTGAGATGATTTATCATCAAATTTGGATAAATTATGCCAAAATACAGCTTAAGTTTATTTGGTGATATAATATTGTAGTGGCTTTTGTCCCATTTATAAAGGATCTTTTCACTTTCTCTACTGTGTGGTGCTCTAATATTGTAGAGAATTTTGGTCACTTATAAAATGACCCTTCCCGTTTTGCATTTTGTGATGTTGTAATGTTGTATAGAAGAAAAGCATCAGAGAATGAAGGATAGGAGAACAGGGAACAAAAAGAATGTCAATGGCATGGGGAAAGAGAAAGTAGGAAAGAAAAACGAGACGAAAATAAAAAGGAACCGCCAGGATTACACATCGAACACAAAACACTTGTTGGATTCTCAGGCCGCTCCATCTTACTTCACTTTGCCTCCTGTCTCTCTTGTAGCTTGTGATGATGCAATGTAATGCCCAGATCTAAGTTGATGGCGGTAATGATGGTGTTGATGATAGTGATGATGATGATGGTTTTGATGGTGATAATGAAACTAATATAGAATAGGTTTGGTGAGATGTTAACTGTATGGGTATTGATGATGATGCTTATGATAAAAGGAGTAGTGGTGGTGGTGTAGTGGTGGTGGTGGTATAGTGGTGGTGATGTTGGTAATGTACTACAGCTTAGTACTGATGATAATAACCATACTTCATCTCGTCTCTTACATGCCTGTTAGCCTGTGACGGTGTAATATAGTGGACAATAATGGAAGGACGAAAGAAAGTAACTCAGTAAAGATGTTAAAGTGACAAAGAAAGGAACAGTAGGAATAAGGCGGAAATGAAAGGAAAAGGAAAGTCAGAGTTAATAAGGAAAATATCAACGAAAGGTAGATAGAAAGGACAAAGTAAAGGAAAACACGCAATGAGAGAGAAAATAGAAAAAAAAAATGAGAAAAAGTATTTGATGGATACGTACAAAAAGTTTTTAATTTGTTTTCTGTTTCTTCTCATTATAACTAGAGAATGGGATAAAAAAAATATAAGGAGTACTGTATAGGCGATAAAGGAAAGAAGAAGAAAAAGCCTATAAACAAGAAAGAACCATAAAGGAACCTAACCCAACTGAGGGTCGAACTCCAGACACCTTCATTTGAGTCCCAGGCCGCTCGACCTTACTTCACCGTGGCTCCTACTTCCCTTGCTGCTTTATTGCTGTAATGTAGTGGAGAAAGGGAAAGAAACGGGAAAGAAGAGAGGGAACAATGAAAGAAGAAAAAAAAATGAAATGGGGAGAGAAAGGTGAAAAGAGAGAAGAAGCGGCATAAAAGTATGAAAGGTACAAAGTTATGGATAATTTGATAGAAAGAAGAATAGGAAAACAAGGATGAAACAATCATGAAAAACAGAAGTAATTAAGGAATGTGGGAAAGTAAGAAAATGAGGTATAAATAGTAAAGGTAAATAATGATGATAATGATGAAGTGAGAAGGTATTCGTGATTGTGATGATGATGATGATGGTGTAGGTCAGTGTTCATGACCGTAACTTTAGTTCATCTCACCTCCTGTAATATAATGGAGGGAGAATGGAGGAAGAAAGAGAAAAAAGTGGAATAATGAGAAATATTATGATATGCAATGAAATAAAGGAAATAATTAGTTAATGAGTAAAAAATGCCAGAGAATCGGAGTTAATAAGGATAAGGCAAAAAAGACAAGGGAATGAAAACAACATAGAAGAAAGGATAAAAAACAAAGAAGAAAGGAGAAAAGAGAAGGAAGAACGAAAATATAACAAGAAAATCACATAAACACGCGCTCACACACACATACACTCTGGGACACAAACAACACTAACAATATTATACCCACTCTCTCAAAACTAGTGTTTGTAGAGACATAGTTACATAGAGAGATAGACAGATGGAAAGAGAGATAGACATATAAAGTGAGAAAAGAAGCGAGTTCCCAAAGACAAGGCAGAAACTCAGTACACCTGTAGTTGAGTCTCAGGCCGTTCAAGCTTACTGCATCCCGCCTCCTACCACTCTTGTAGCTTGTGATGCTGTAGCTAATTGTTGTGGTGCTGAAAGTTAGGTGATGACGATGATGATGATAATGATAGTGATTACTATGACGATTATGACTGCAACAGTGATGTTTGAGGAGAAATTTGATAATAATAACTTTTACAATGATAAATATGGTGGTCATAGTACTGATGATCATAATGAGAACAACTGATATGAAGATATAATGATGTATATCTGAGTATAATGGTGATGATAAAGGTAATGTTGGTTAGTTCTAATGATATCCTAGTTTCATCCTACCTCTTTGGTAGCTTATGATGATGTACACAGGAGTACATAGGAAGTACAGATACAGGAGGCCTATTGGCCCATAACCAGTGTTGTACGTACTACTGGCTCAAAGTACTGGCACTATCGCTACCATTACTTGCATCATAATGTACTGTCACTTCCACTACAGCTACCTTTTTACAAAACTAGTCCACTAGCGCTACTCTAGTGGCTGGCGCTACTTTAAATACAAATAGATTTATTCACACAATATTTGTGCAATAATTGTATAGCGGTACTTGGTACTGATGCTTATATCAGAAAGCACATCCCTGATGCAACTTAGGGCTTTCATTTACTCAAACTTAATCAACACATTTATTGTATATTAATTGCATTCACAAAAAATACACGCATATTAAAAAATAAATAATCCTCGTGATAATATCAAATTAGTTTCTTCATGAGCAAATCTAAATTGACCGAGTTAAATAGGCAACATATCAGGGATATACGTAACATCCGCAACCGTATCCGCATCCGTAGAGCATCCGGTTTAAAACAGAAATCCGCATCCGCTTCTACGTTTTGACTAAACTCAACATCCACATCTGCATCCACATCTGTACCTTCTGAAAGAGGATGTTGCCCATGTTTACAGCCGTTTTAATACTTAGATATGTCAATCTTCCCTCTCCCCCCCGTCTCTCTCTCTCTCTCTCTCTCAAAGTAAAAAAAGTGGAATCATTAGGATTTTTTTTTCATTAAACAAACAGTTTCGTAATGTAAGAAAGAAAGAGAAAGAAAAGAGAAAGAAAGAAGTGTCGAAATAAAAGATGGAAAGAAAAGAATGAAAAGACAAGAACAGAGAGCAAAAAAAATAATAATAATGGGAGAAAGTTGAAAGTATAGGAAGTATAAACACAGACGAAAAGATTAAGGAAGCGAGGGAAATAGGGAGAAGGAAAAACTGAACAAGAAATAAACTGAAAGAGGATGCATTAAAAGGAAAAAGAAATCAAAGGCAAATGAGGGACTACCAATCAAGGTGTGAACTCGGTACACCTGTAGTAGAGTCCCAGGTCGCTCCACCTTGCTTCATCTTGCCTCCTACCTTTCTTGTGGCTTGTGATGCTAATTTACAGTAGCTAATGATGCTGGTGTTAACTCTGATGGTGATAATGATGATGGTGATGATGATGATGGTGAGGTTAGTAGCGGTGAAAGTGATGGAGATTGTGAACGGGTTAGTGTTGATGATGATAATACCGATGGTGGTGGTGGTGATGGTACTGATGATGATGGTGATGTATAGTAGGTTAGTAGTGATGATAATAACCTTATATCATCTAACCTCCTGCTTCTCTTTTAGCAAATTACGTAATAAGAAAAGAAAGGAGAAGACAACGAAGATAGCAGTACAAAGAAAGTCACTGAAGAAGGAATGAAATGGAAAAATGGAAGAAATAATAATAAGAAAATAAAGAAAGTGACAAACAATCAGATGCAAATATGAAAGTAAAAATCAAAGAGAGAGAAGAAGGAAAGGAAAGGAAGGTGCGGAAGAAAGGGATGAAAAATTATACGAATTTTACCTGTAAAAACAAAGACAAGAAAAGAGAGAGAAAGAGAGAGAGAGAGAGAGAAGCTGCTCGTAAAACCTGGATGGAACTCGAGACACCTTTGTTAGAAGCTCAGCCGCTTCACCTTACTTTACCTTGGCTCCTATTTCTCTGTTTATTGCTATCATGTGGTCAAGAAAGGAGAAAGAAAGAAAAGAAAGAAAAAGAGATGAGTAAAAGAGGCAGGGAGTGACAAAAACGGAGAGAAGAACGACAAAAGAATTTAGAACCGTAAGGAGAAATAAAAATATTAAAAAGGGACGACAGTAAAGAATGAGGGCAGCTGAGAAAGATTAAAAATGAAAAATAATGAAACAAACATGAAATAAATGAAAAAGTAAAAAAAAAAACATAAAATAATGAAAATTACGTACCATATAAATAGCAAAAGTGTTATCATCTTCATCTCGCCTCCTACCTCGCTTGTAGATTGTGATGCGTAATATAATGGGGAAGGAAAAGACGAAAAGAAAGAGAAGGAAAGAAAGCAATAAGGAATAAACATAGGGAGAATGGAAAGTGAGAGAATTAATCAAGTAATTGCCAAAGGATGGGCAATAGAAATAAGAAATAAGAAAATGGCATGAAAGAAAATAAAGTGGAAAAAGGAATAAAGAAGAAAGGGAAAAAAAAGCGAGAACAGGAAAGAGGCAAAAGAATGCAAAACAAGGATAAAAGCATTGAAAAAATGTAGAAAGGGAAAGAAAATGGAAATTAATAAAAAAAGGAAGCCAATGCAAGGGGTCGAACGCTGGACACCTTTATCAGGGTCCCAAGCCGCTCCACCTGACTTCATGTTGGCTCCTAGGTCTCTTCTTGTTGTATCGCTGTAATATAGAGAAGAAACGGAGACAAAGACAAAGAGAATAAAGGTGAAAGGAGTAAGCAATAAAGAAAAAAGGAAGAAGAGATGAAAAGGAAAGGGAAAGGAGAAAAAATGGAAAACGACAAAAGAAAATGGAAGAGGAAGACAAAAAAAAAAAAAAAAAAAAGGGAAATGTAGAAGGAAGGAAGAAGAGAAGGACGAAATGAAAGGGAGCGTGAAATTAAGGAGAAGGGAAGGGAGAACGGGAGAGAGAAAGAAAATAAGGTATAATTAGTAAAGGTGTTAAATCGGTATACTTGTAGTAACGCCCCAGGCCGTTCCACTTAATCTCCCCTTCTCCCTGTCTTGTAGCTTGTAATGCAGTAATAAAGTGATGAGTTTAATACATTTAGAACGCAAATAAAAAAAATAATAAAATAAAAATGTTAAAGAATAGGAGACATACAGGAGACACTAAAGAGAGAATGATTATTAAAAAATAGAAACGGGAAAGGTATAAGAAATATGAAAGGCATGAGTAAAAAAAAATGATTTAAACGAAGGAAATGAAAATATGAGAGGAAGGAGACTAAACGGAAGAAGTAAGGGCAAGGGAATGAAGTATAAAGAAATGAGGAAGAAGAATAAAATGGAACCCTGACTGAGCTGAGGTTCTGACTCCAGACGCCTTTATTAGAATCCCAGGACGTTCCCCCTACATCACTCCTACTTCCCTTGTTGTTTTATTGCTTAATATAGTGAAGAAAGACAACAGAAATGATTCAAGCACTGGAGTATATAAGAAAACGAGAACAATGAATGAAACAGAGATCTCAAAGAGACAGTGAATGGAAATGAAAATGGAAAAAGAAAAAAGGAAAGGACACGACAAGACGACCAGAGGAAGGAGAAGACATAGAAGTAAATTGAGAGAAATGGTAGAAAGAAGAACGGGAATGAAGCAAACCGTGAAATAAAGGAACGGGAGAGAATAAAAAGCATTTAAACAAAATGGAACATAAATGGTAAGGTGCTACTCAGTTCACCTTTACTGGAGTCCGAGGCCACTCCACCATACTTCGTCTGGCATCCCACCTCCACTGTAGGTTATGACACGGTAATGGAGAAAGACAGACAGAGGGAAAGAAAATAAGTAAAAGTAATCTAAAATGAGGAGACAGGAGAGGAACGAAAAAAGAAAAGAAAAGCAATGAAAAAATAAGAAAAATTACATGAAAAAGTAGGCAAAGAAATACGAGAGGCAGGAAAGAAAGAAAACGAGCACTGCAATGACAGAAAGTGAATAACAGAAATGAGCGAAGAAAGAACACGAGACTCAGAAAAAATATTAGATGAATACAGTGATGGAGAAAAATGTGAGTAAGCAAGGAATAGATAATAGGAGAATAAAGGAAGAAATTATAGGAAACTGGGAGAAAGAGAAGACAATGTAATATACTATAGCACCAGCCGTGTGTGTGTGTGTGTGTGTGTGTGTGTGTGTGTGTGTGTGTTTTGGGCAGCCGAAACTACACTTTCATATCTCACCAAAATTGGCACAAAAATTGCAAAATATTCGCTGATGTGAAAAAACTTCGTCCCATCACGATTGAAAACTTTTACTATACTTAATGAGTGATCACATTTTGACCAAAAAACGCTGCTCCCAGCGCCCGGCATAGGATCTCCGTAGAATTTATTGTCCGTAGCTATAACTAAAATATATTATAGCAACACGAGAGCCCTCCGCAGGAGCAAATGCGAGGGGCCCGAGAAGCCCAAAAGCACTTGTAAAGGCTAAAGGATTAAGAAATTAGGATGGGGGCACAGAGAAAGGAAAGGGAGAACGAAAGAACAGAAAAAGCGAGAAGACAAAGAAAATTAGAAGTTAAAAAAACGTGGGTGGATAAAAAAATAAAAAGAAGCCTTCATTTGAGCGAGGGTCGAACTGCGGAAACCTTTGTTAGAATCTCAGGCCGCTCCACCTTACTTCACCTCGGCTCGTACTTGTCTGGTTGCTTTATTGCTGTATTATAGTTAGGAGAGAGAGAGAGAGAGAGAGAGAGAGAGAGAGAGAGAGAGAGAGAGAGAGAGAGAGAGAGAGACCTTAATTAGGTCAAAAAAGAGTCGGTGCTGAGGCAGTAAACTTAACCTCTCTTGCCTAATGTCTACCTGTATACAGATATAGGTAGAAAACGAGATATAGAATCACACACATCAGTAAACAAACAAATAGTCTCTCTATCTATAGGCATACCCCATAATCCAGTAAAGGGTGGTCGTTTGTCATTGAGTTAGTTGTTTTACGGGAAGGGACACTAACCCTAAGTAAACCCACTTGTAACACGTAATGAACACGTTTGGGTTGGTTGTATGGTTACCACCCAGCGTTATAAACCGTTTCATGGCTTACAGGAAACTATTTTTCTTGTCTCTCCATATAAGCCACCTGAAAAGGAGGGAAGTGCAATAGAAAGTGACAAGAGAGACTGGAGAAATATGAAAAGAGGAGGGCAGACATAGAAAAAAAATGATAAAGCTGAAGGAGGAAGGAGGCCTCACTATGTTAAGTGAATGGATGAAGGTCGCCACGACCTGCCACGAATATAGAGAAATCTGAATCTGCTACAAACCCTAATAGAACAGTCACTTAAAACTATATTAGAAAACAAACTTACTCTTGAAACAGCATCCAGAGGGTTTCTTTTCAATAGTTTAGGTCAACCAAGCATTGATAAGGTGGAAAGAAGTGTTATTAGAAAGTTTGGTGCATTCAGATTTTGCCAGTTTGATCTTATAATTATTATTCATATTATTGTTTCACAGGTCTACAAAAAAAAAAAAAAAATGTTCGGTATTTCGGGGTAAAAACTAGCCAGTCGTACTTAATGAGTCACTGTGCGTGTCCATGATCTATTTTATAACATCTAATTGAAAGATAATCATCCACCTACCGAATGCATAGAGATTAGGCCATTGCGAGCACGTGAGAAACCATTCAAGCACGGAATTGCCGTCAAGTTTCAATAGTGAATCACTAGCAGCGTGAGTATATTAAATGTTATACTGTACTACGTTATTACTAAGCGAAAAACTCTGGCTAGTAGATTAGTAGATTTGTATATTAGCACATAGTTTAACATCTTGAATCCAACAACTTAATTAGTGATAGACAAGATGGTTTTCGCCACGAAAGATCCATCATTGATATAGTCAATCTCCTGACTCATACCATCCATCACTCAATCGACCTACATGGAGAAACTCATGCAGTAGCCCTTGATATTTCTGAAGCTTTCGACAGAGTATGGCACCGTTCCTTGTTGTCTAAACTCCCTTGCTATAGATTAAAGTCTTTTGTCCCTTTGATTTCCTCATATCTCAGCGACAGAAAAATAAGAGTAAAAGTAGACCATGTATATTCCAATTTCCACTCAATTAACGCTGGCGTGCTGCAGGGATCAGTCCTGGGGCCAACCCTATTCCTGGTTCATATTAATGATCTCTTCTCTATCACCCACAATCCCATCCATTCATATGCAGATGACTTAACACTTCATAGTTCATTCACACTCAGACACCCAGTTACAAAGTCTGATATCTCTAACTCTCAACTTAGCATAGTCATCTCCATATATCAAGACTTATTTAAGATCAATCAATGGGGTTAAAAGAACCTTGTCTCATTTAATGTTAGTATAAGCAAATATATACAGTTTACTAATAGACAGGTATTGCCAGATTCGTATATTACCTTCAATGGTACTAATATTCCCTTCTCCAAAAGTTTTGAAATTCTCTGTGTCTCATTTAACAATGCCCTCAGCTGGACCTCTCACATCAGATCACTTGCTAAAACCGCCTCAAAGAAAGTTGGATTATTGTACAGAGTCCGCAACTTCTTCACTGACGAGTAGTTGGCTATGATTTATAAGACTCATGTGTGCTCTCAGCTTGAATACTGCTCACCCTTGTGGAGTGGATGTGGAGAGGTTGCATTAAAACAACTAGACAAAATTCAGAACAAAGCTGTTAGAATTTATAATAATCCTGTTATTACTAATAAACTGCCTCCCCTACAAAGAAGAAGGAATATTGCTTCCTTTGCATTACTTTACAGATATTTTTATAGCAAATGCTCAGACGAAATTGCGTCCATGGTGCCACCTCTTCATGCCTTCCCTCGTGCTACACGGGCAGCTGGCAGCGCTCATGATTGGAATGTCACTCAGCCATATTGCAGAACTTCTGTCTATCAAAATTCTTTCATTCCCTGAACTGCATCTCTCTGGAACTCGCTTCCCCAGAGTCGTTTCCCTCAAAACTTCAACCTACAGTGTTCAAGTCTAACTGTTACAGATACTTTATGAACAGAGGACACCAGGAATCTGGTGTATGGCTTAGTTTTTATATTCATTTGTTTTTACTTCCCCTTTTCTTTAAAAAAAAAAAAAAAAAAGTTATGTGGATAATGAAGCGCCATTGAGAGAAAAGGTCTTTGTGTAATTAAGACGCACCGGTACACAGTTACCTTAATTTTTAACTCAAGGCTTTATTTAGCATTTTTAGTTCATCCCTGAAGTCCCAGCATGCTTGTGTGTAGACGTCAAGTGATACAACTGAAAAGCTGGGGTTTGTGCTTTATACTGTAACTGGAAGTGACCACACTGTGATATCATGGCCATTTCTTAAAGCGAACTAACGCCAAACTTGGATCAGTTTTTCAACGTTATTGGAATTCATCATGACAGTAACCATCTCAAGCGTCACCTGCAGGAGGGTGCAGAGGAGGAGGGAGAGGAAGAGATGGAGGAAGAGGACGAGGAAAAGGCAGAGGAAGGGGACGAAGAGGGCATGGGGGAGGAGCAAGAAGTGTCCCCCTACATTAATTATTACTGTAACTAAAGTAGTAATGCTGCGTTTTCAATTACACACACAAAAAAAGTATTATACAAAATAGTCATGCAAATCACGCAAGCAGAAGATTTTGATTCTGTCTTGTGATCAATATAAATATATACAGTAGTATTTCAGATTTTACTCAATGCAATTTCTAAAAAAATCTCTTTGGTTAATCAGTTTGCAATATATAAAGATTCTGAAACAATCATTGTCCACTGTAAGAGGCCTCACAACTACAGTAAACAAAATGAAGACCAGAATTGAAAATAACAACCAACAATCAGTGTGTGCAAAGCCACAACACCACAACATTGAAATTTATTAGAAAATGCCAAGTGTTAAGTGTCATAACATAAAAGCTTAAATGGTAATTGAAAAGCAAGAATTTTGATTGTTTAATCCATAAGTGGATTATACACAAAGTAAGCATTCATCATCATCATCATCATCCAGACCTCCTTTCCCACCCTAGGGCAGGGTGAGGATTAGCAATATCTAGTCAGCCTAAGTTTGCCCAGTCCAATGGGCCATGCTTCCATTCACTCATGATTCAAGTCCCTCATGATTCAAGTCACTCATGATTCAAGTTTCGGATACGCCAAAAACATTCACCACGTTCTGTACCTTCACACAATCGTATCCGATTGAGTCAATCTGGACGCTGCCATGTTAAAAAGGGATGCCAAATCCCTGATCATGCACTTCTCCTCACAAGATTCATCCAGCCAGCTCGATCTCTTGTCAGAACCTGGGCTCATTGACTTCCAAACCTTTCTTCCTCACACACTCATCCATCATAACCTTCCACCTTCATTTTAGCCTCCCACGCCTCCTCCCTCTTCAAATTCACTCAGATATACCCTTTTCTCCACTCTATTGTCAGCCATTCTCTCCACATGACCATACCATCTCTGTACACTCTCTTCGTTTCTGGTGTCCACCAACTTACTCTGTCCACAACTTTCACGAATCACCTTATTCCATATCCAATCGACTCTCTGTACTCCACATACATTCCTCAGCAGTACGATATCCACTGCTCATACTCTTGACTTTTCATTTTCATGCCACGCCATAGACTCACATCCCTATGTTAAAGTTGGCACTAACACTCCTTCATGAAAGCCACGTGCAACTGCATCACTCAAGCCTCTGTTTCTTATCAAGGCCTTCATTGCACCAGCTACTTTTTCTTCCTTGTGTCACTCTATTATCCACTTCTTTTTCACATTTTCCTCCCTTTTCTACCACTGTACCCAGATATTTGAACTCTCTCACCAATTCCAGTCTCTCTCCATTCACTGTAACATTGCACTGGGATAAAGGTGTTAAGTGGGTACAGGTGTAGTAGAGTGGCAGGCCGCTCCACCTTGCTACATCACGCCTCCTACTCTTTATGATGGTACTGATGAGGGTGATGCAGGTCAGTTCTGATGATAACCCAACTTCATCACGCTTCCTAATTCTTTTATAGCTTGTGAGACAATACAGGAGTACGTAGCAGCACACAGCAAGCACAGATAACAGGAGGCTTATTGACCCATAACAAATTATACGTTAATGAAGCAACTGAGTCTAAAGATATAACCAACTGGTACGAAAAAAGAAGAGAAGAGACGAAGGCTCTCCTGTTACCCTACATCCACCGGATAGTGACAGAAAAAAAAGTAAAAAATAACGATATGTCTGTTGGTGAGAGCACCCATTTATTTTTCATAGATCCAATAAAATAACTGGAAATTTTATTGTGTCTACAATCTCTGATCCATATTTCTGAAAACAAGAACCTATAAAATCGCAGAATTTTATCATATATAAGTACAGCAAAGTTTTGTTTCGGTATTAATGTTAATGTGATTGAAGACTTTAAGAAAAACAGTCGGAGACAGTTTGACAAAGTGGAATGGATGGAGAATAAAAAACTGACTAGAAGAGTGTATGTGACTGAGGTGGAAGGGGAGACTGGCAGGGGAAAACTAAGGATAAGATGAAATGATAGAGTAAAAGAATGTATGAGAGAAGGTGATGTGAGTTGGAGAAAGGACCGCCAAATGGTAGGGGACAGGGTGACATGGAGGAGGCCTACAAAAGGTACTGGCGCCAACCCATCCCTGAATCACGTCTCTTTTATTCTTCTGTACGGAATCATGTCAAGTCTGTTCTGCGCTGTACTAAGAATAAATTCACTCGTACTAAATGCTCTGAACTCTCTTGACCCAAATTCTTCTTGCTCCTTTTGACGCCTTCACAAAAATCTTTCTAACAATTTTGCTTCAAAATCCTTCCTTTCTGCAAACTATTTTTCCAGTCACTGGTAATAATAACTATTAGATGTATTTGTTTTTTACGTCCATTAGCGGAATGTGAAAAAATGGAATAACACAAAAAGAAAGAAAAAGAAGAGAAAAAACTGCAGTAAATATGGAAACACTTGAAAGGAGTATGAGGAAAAAAAATCAAACAAACAGATGGGTAAGGAAAGAAGAGAGAGCAGGATGACCAGAACAAAAGAAAGAAAAGGCGAGACGAAAAAGTAAGCCATAAAAGAAATTGAAAGATAGAAAGAAAATGGAAAACGAACAAGAAAGAGATAGAAAAATATGGGAAAATACGAAATGTAAAAAAAAAAAAAAAAAAAAGGAAAAGAAACATACAGGAAAATAGAGTACAATAAAATGGGAAAACTATAAGATGTGAACTCAATACACCCGTAGTGGAGAGACAGCTGGGTTAGGCTTACTTCTCGCGTCCTACCTCTCTTGTAGCTTGTGATGTAATATAGCACTGAATTTCGGTCATACTTATAAAGGATTCTAACTCTCTTGCAGCTTCTGATGTAATATAATTGTGGCTATGAGTCGTACTCATAGGGAATCCTAACTCTCTTGCAGATTCTGATATTATGTAGTAGAGAAGAACGAAAAATGACAAAATGAATGATAGAATAACAAACTTAAGGAACTTCATTGGAAAAAGGAAAGAAAACTTGAAAAAAAAAGAGAGAGAGAAAGATATAAATGAAAATGAACCGCCATGATTTCCGGTAAAAAAAAGAAAAAAGACTGTCGAATTCTCTGGCAGCTCCACCGTACTTCACCTCCTGTTGCCTTATTATGTTACATAGCTAAGAAAGCGGAAGTAAGTACAATAGGAGTGGGTAAAACAGAGAACGTAAGAATGAAACCTGAGGCAGAAAAAGACAATATAAGAACTGAAAAAGGACTGAGAAAGGAGACACAGATATGTAAAAACAAAAGTGGAAGAAAGAAATTGATAACCAACGAGAAAATAAGAAATCGACAACGAAAAAAGAAGATGGGAATAAAGAAAAGGAGGTTCGATGTCTGGGTGAAGGTTTGAACCCGATTAAGACGTAGTCGAGTCTCAGGCCGCTCCACCTTACTTCACCTCGCCTCCTACGTCTCTTGTAGCTTGTGATGATGCAATATAATGCCCAGATCTAAGAAGTTGATGATGGTGTTGATGATGGTGATAATGATGATGATAATGATGGTTAAACTGATTTAGATGAAGGTTGGTGAGATGTTAATTGTACGGATATTGATGATTATGATGATAATAGTGAAATGGTGGTGATGCAGTGGTGGTGATAGTGGTGGTTGTGGTGGTGGTGGTTGTCATAATCAACAGCTTAGTACTTCATCTACTATCTTACCTGTCTGGTAGCTTGTGATGCTGTAATGTAGTGGACAATGAAGGAAGGACGAAAGAAATTAACGTGGTAAAGATGAAAGGAAATTATAAAGAAAGGAACAGTACGAATAAGACGGATATGTAAAGAAAAGTCAAAGTTAATAAGGAAAATATCAACGAAAGGGAGATACAAAGGAGAAAGCAAAAACAAAACAAGCAGTGCGAGAAGACATAGAGAAAGGAACAGAGACAAAATACTTGATGCGTAATTATGAAAACATTTTATTCTGTTTTGTCTGTTCTTTGTTGCAACACCGAGAGGATGAGATAAAGTGTCTAACGAGTGTAGGCGAAAAAGGAAAGAATAAGAAAGAACCTATAAACAAAAGGAATAAAAAAGGAACCATCAGTCTTCCTGGGTCGAACTCCAGACACCTTCATTTGAGTCCCAGGCCGCTAGACCTTACTTCACCTTGGCTCCTACTTCCCTTGTTGCTTTATTGCTGTAATATAGTGAAGAAAACGGAAAGGAAAGGAACAGGGAAGAAGAGAGGGAACAGTGAAAGTAGAACATTACAGAAGGAATGAAATGGGGAAAGGTGAAAAGAGAGAAGAATGAGCATAAAGGTAAGAAAGGTTCAATGGGATGAATAATCTGATATAAAGAATAGGAAAACAAGAATGAAGTAAACGTGAAATACAAAAGTAATTTAAGAATGCTGGAAAGAAGGAAAATGAGGTAATAAATGGTAAAGGTGGATAATGATGATGATGATGATGATGATGATGTGAGATGATGTGCAGGTCAGTGTTCATGAGAGTAACCTTACTTCATTTCACCTCCTACCTCTTATAGTCTGTGCTCCTGTAATATAATGGAGAGAGAAAGGAGGAAGGAAGAAAAAGAAAAATGGGAATAATGAAAAAAATATATTAATACGGCGGGCAATCAAAAGAAATAATTAATAAATCAGTAAAGCAAATACCACAGAATCGGAGATAATAAGGGCAATGCAAAAAGGACAAGGGAATGAAAACAACATAGACGAAAGGATTAAAAACAAAGAAGAAAGGAGAAAAGAGGTGAAGAACGACAAAAATGATAAGAAAATCACACACACATATACACTCTAGGACACAGACAATACTAGAAATATTATACCCACTCTCCCAAAACTAGTGTTTGTAGAGAGATAGTTATATAGGTCGATAGACAGATGGATAGATAGACAGATAAGTAATGGGAGAAAAGAAGGGAGTTCTGTGAGACAAAGCTGGAACGTAGTTGAGTGTCACACCGCTTCAGCTTACTTCATCTCGCCTCTTACCTCTCTTGTAGCTTGTGATGCTGTAGCTAATGATTGTGGTGCTGAAGGACAGGTGACGTTGATGATGATGATGATGATAATGATTATTATGATGATGATGATTGCAACAGTGATGTTTAAGGATAAATTTGATATTAACTTTTATAATGATAAAAATGATGGTGATGATATTAATGATAATGAGAACTGATATGAAGATATGATGATGACTGAGTATAATGGTGATAATAAAGGTAATTTTGGCTAGTTCTAATAATATCCCAGTTTCATCCTACTTCTTTTGTAGCTTATGATGATGTACACAGGAGTAGATAGGAAATGTACACACAGGAGTACATACAAAGTACAGATACAGGAGGCCTTCCTCCCGTACAGGTTTTTCTCTTCATTCTGACATACCGTAAGTGCTTCGGATAAATTAAAAGCATCTACTTGCTCGAGTGACACAGGTTATCTCATCCTCTTCAGGCCCACAGTGGGGGCTGAGGGACATTGGTTATAAGATTGTGGCAATATGAGATAACTCTTATCTGGTCGTGGTATAGTGGTATGTTGCCTGGCTTTCACCTGAGAGTTCCGGATTCGATTCCCGGCATATTGGCAATATATTGGATGGTTCTTCTTGTGTAAAGTACAGGTTTCTTTCTTCATACAGGAGGCCTATTGGCCCATAACCAGTGTTGTACGTACTACTGGCTCAAAGTACTGGCACTATCGCTACCACTACTTGCATCATAATGTACCGTCACTTCCACTACAGCTACCTTTTTACAAAACTAGTCCACTAGCGCTACTCTAGTGGCTGGCGCTACTTTTAAATACAAATAGATTTATTCAGATAATATTTGTGCAATAATTGTATAGCGGTACTTGGTACTGATGCTTATATCAGAAAGCACATCCCTGATGCAACTTAGGGCTTTTATTTACTCAAACTTAATCAACACATTTATTGTATATTAATTGCATTCACAAAAAATACACGCACATTAAAAAATAAATAATCCTCGTGACAATAACAAATTAGTTTCTTCATGAGCAAATCTAAATTGACCGAGTTAAATAGGGAACATATTAGGGATATATGTAACATCCGCAACCGTATCCGCATCCGTAGAGCATCCGGTTTAAAATAGAAATCCGCATCCGCTTCTACGTTTTGACTAAACTCAACATCCGCATCTGCATCCGCATCTGTACCTTCTGAAAGAGGATGTTGCCCATGTTTACA
Source organism: Coenobita brevimanus (assembly GCF_032717465.1). Taxonomy (NCBI): domain Eukaryota; kingdom Metazoa; phylum Arthropoda; class Malacostraca; order Decapoda; family Coenobitidae; genus Coenobita; species Coenobita brevimanus. The sequence goes on along the minus strand of NC_137008.1, from coordinate 18,744,293 downwards.
ACTGTGTTAATACTTAGATTTGTCTCTCTCTCTCTCTCTCTCTCTCTCTCTCTCTCTCTCTAAAGTAAAATAAAATGAATCATTAGAAATTATTCTTTTTGTTATATATGCAATATTGTAAAGTAAGAGAGAAAGAAGAAAAAAAACAAGAAAGAAGTAGCGAAGTAAAAGCTAGGAAGAAAAGCATTAAAAAAAAAAAAACAGAAAGGTAAGAGAATTAAAGAAAGGAAAAATTTGGGACAAAGTAGAACGAACAGGAAGTATAAGCAAAGAAAACAAAAAGGCAGCGACAGAAATGGGGAGAAGGAAAAAAATTGAACAAGAAATAAACTGAAAGAGGAAGCGTTAAAAAAAAAAAAAAAATCAAAGGAAAAGGAGGGCTACCAGCAAAGGTGTGAACTCGGTACACCTGTAGTAGAGTCCCAGGCCGCTCCACCTTACTTCATCTTGCCTCCTACCTTTCCTCTGGCTTGTGATGCTAATGTAGCTAATGATGCTGGTGTTAACTGTGGTGGTGATGATGATGATGGTGATGTTAGTAGACGTGAAAGTGATGGTGATTTCGATATAGGTTAATGCTGGTCATGATGGTGGTGGTGGTGATGGTACTGATGATGATGGTGATGTATAGGAGAATAGTAGTGATGATAATATCCTTATTTCATCTAACCTCCTGCTTCTCTTGTAGTTAATTATGGAATGTGGAAGGAAAGCAGTCAGAAAGACAAGAGCATATCAGGAAGAAGAAAGTCACTGAAGAAGAAATAACCTTGAAAAAAGGAAATTGCTAAGAATTAGAGACAAAAAAGAAATGACAAACAGTCATAGATGCATACTGTACAAGAAAGTAAAAAGCAAATAGGATCAAAGGGAGAAAGAATTGAGAAAGGGATAGAAATTAAGCAAAGCGAATGAAAAAAGGAAATATAGGGCGAAAACTTAAAAAGGGATAAAAACAAACATAGGTATTATATCCGGAAAAAGGGGAGAAAAAGGGGAGAGTGAGAGAGAAGAACTGACCATTAAACCTGGGTTGAACTCGAGACACCTTTGTTTGAATCTCAGCCGCTTCATCTTGCTTCACCGTGTCTCCTATTTCTCTGTTTACCTTATTGCTAGCATATGGTCAAGAAAGGAGATATAAAAGTAAAGATGAAACATAGAGAAAGTAAGTGACAAAAAGGAAGAGCAGAACGAGAAAAAAAAAAAGAAGAACCGAAAGGAGAAACACAAATAAAAAGGACGACAGTAAAGAAAAAGCGCAGTTGAGAAACAGAGACAAAAAATGAAAAATAATGAAACAAAATGCAAAATAAATGAAAAAGTAAACAGGGATAAAATAATAATTAAGCACCATATAAACAGCAAAGTGTTATCACCCTCATCTCGCCTCCTGCCTCTCTTGTAGATTGTGATGCCGTAATAAAATGGGGAAGGAAAAGATGAAAGGCTTGGAGAGAAAGTAAGCAATAAGGTCAAACATAAGATGGGGAAAGTGAGGAGAATTAATCAAATAGGAGTGCCAAACAATGGGCAAAAGAAATTAGGAAGTATAAAAGGAAAACGGGATGAAAAGCATATAGAGAGGATCGAGAAATGAATAAAGAAGAAAGGATAAAGAAAGTGAAAAGGAAAGAGAGCAAGAAAAAAGAGAAAACAAGGAAAAGGACCATAAAAACACAAATGTAGAAAGGAAAACAAAAGAAAGAAAGACAGAAACGAGCATACCGGAAAACTGGGGACACTTTATCATAGTCCCAGGCCGGTCCATCTTACTTCACCTTGGCTCCTACATCTCTTGTTCTTGCATCGCTGTAATATAGTGAAGACACTTCATCATAGTCCCAGGCCGGTCCACCTAACTTCACCTTGGCTCCTACATCTCTTGTTGTTGTATCGCTGTAATATAGTGAAGACACTTCATCATAGTCCCAGGCCGGTCCACCTAACTTCACCTTGGCTCCTCCGTCTCTTGTTGTTGTATCACTGTAATGAGGTGAAGAAAGGAAGGTGAAAGAAAGACAAGGAGAATAAAAGAGAAGAAGAAGGAAGTAGAAAAAGGCAGAAGGAAAGAAAGGGAGATGGGAAGAAGAAAAAGGAAAGGAAACGACAAATGAAAAAGGAAGAGGAAGAGAAAGAAAATGAGAAATGTAAAAAGAAGGAAGAAAAGGAAGGCGAAATGAAAGGAAGCCTAGAACATGGGGAAAATTAAAGGATGAAAGGGAGAGAGAACATAATAAGGTATAAATGGTAAATGTGTTAAATCAGTCGACCTGTAGTAAAGTCCCAGGCCGTTCCACTTTACTTGATCTCGCCTCCTACCAATCTTGTAGCTTGTGATGCTGTAATACAGGGATGATTTTGATGTGAAGTAGTTCACTTTGGTGGTGGTAATGATGATGATGATGGCGGTGGTGTTGATGGTGTTAGTATTGCTGAAAATGATTGAGGTGAATTTTGATGATGGGAATGATAATTGTATAAAATGATGATGATGATGATGATGATGATGATGATGTTTATAGTGGTGGAAAAGGAAGCTGTGTTGTTGTTGGTGGTGGTGGTGATGGTGGTGGAGATGGAGAAGAAAATGATGATATACGGTTAGTCATAACTGATGGTAATAACTTTACTTAATCTCTCCTCATGGATTTCTTGTATCTCCTGATGTAATATGATTGAGAAGGATAATAGGAAGGAAAAAGAAGAAATTAAATCATAAGATAGGACTGAGAAACTGTAAAATAACGGAAAAAGAAAATACAGACAGAAGGCAAACAAAAATATGATATAATTGAGAGAATAAAAAAAAATAGGAAGGTGAAATGAAGAAAAATATGAAAGACATAGGTAAGAAAAAAAAGAAAGAAAAGGAGATCAACGAAGGAAATGAAAACAGGAGACGAAGAAGACTAAACGGAAAAAGTAAGGACAAAAGAATGAAAAATAAAAGATTTGAATATGATAAGTAAAAATAAACCCTGACTGAGCTGAGGTTCTGACTCCTGACACCTTTATTAGAAGCCCAGGAAGTTCCCCCTGGAAATAAAGTAACACTTGAAATAAAGGAGAGGGGAAAGAAAGAAAGGTAGGGGGAAAAAGAAAATGAATCATAAATGGTAAGGGGTTAAGTCGGTTCACCTGTACTCGAGTCCCAGGTCGCTCCACCTTACTTCATCTTGCCTCCTACATCCACTGTAGGTTATGATACGGTAATGGAGAAAAGGGAAAGAAAATTAGTAAAGGTAACCTAAAATGAGAACACAGGAAAAGTAATGAAAAAGGAAATGACAAATGTATATGAAAAAGTAGAGAAAGAAATACGAAAGGCAGGAAAGAAAGAAAACGAGCACTGTAATGACAGAAAACGAATGAGAGAAATGAGACAAGAAAGACAGTGAGATTGAGAAAAAATATTAGATGAATACGGAGAAGAAAATGTGAGTAAGGAAGAACATAGATAATGGGAGATTAAAAACAGAAATTATAAGAAACTGGGATGAAGAGAAGAATATAAAGACGGAAAGGTTGAGAAATTAGGATGGGGACAGAGAGAAAGGAAAGAATGAACGAAAGAACATATAAAGCGAGAAAAGAAAGAAAATTAGAGGTTAAAAAAAAAAGTGGATGGATAAAAAATAAAAATATAAAGATGCTTTCCTGTCAGCGTGGCTCGAACTGGAGAAACCTTTGTTAGAATCTCAGGCCGGACCACCTTACTTCACCTTGGCTCCTACTTGTTGCTTTATTGCTGCAATATAGTGAAGAAAGGAAGGAGAGAGAGAGAGAGAGAGAGAGTACAGTTCAAAGAAATTTTGAATACAGGACGAAAAGGGTGAGAGAGAGAGAGAGAGAGAGAGAGCTAAATTACACACCCCACCACCCCACCACCCACCTAAAATACATACCCATTGCCCAGCAAATTATCTTGATACCCCACCACCCAGCTAAAAAACCCACCCAACAATTGACAACCGGCGTCCCTTAGCTTTCATTTGTTACCACTATACTAACCCCACCTTATCATCACAAACACCATAAATCACATCTCTGATTAAGGTAGACACCAACAAGCAATCATGGCAGCTCATAAGAAAATCAAGAGAAGATACTTGCCAGGCTACTGCCCACAAAGATGGTGTGCGGTATGCGGCAAAGCAGCAATCAAAACCGCTGCATACGTATACTGTGAAGGTGCAGCAGACTGCCCCAGTGTCTGCCACACCTCCTGTCTCGGTGACCGCGTGACATTCTCATGTGATGAAACACAAGACCTGCGCACCATGAGCAACACTGACGATGTGGTTACCTATGTAGGTGACAATGAGCCCCCCCCACCCCCTCCTGCCACAGACGACGTAAATGGAAGCACGGACGGGGATGAGGATGATAAGCACCGCTTCATGCAACTAGAGAAAGAGGAACTTGTGACTCACATCCTCAGTCTTCAGAGTGAAGTATCGAGAGGAAATACCCTCATTCAGTCCCTACAACTTCAGCGTAATTGAATCATTGATAAAAAGCCACAAATACTGGAAATTTTAAACCTTATAGAAGCTCTGCAATATTCTAGATATGCAGATTCTAGGACCAGTACCCGCTCCATTGCAACCAGTGCATTACCCTCTGCCATAGACGAAACGTGGGAGAGAGCCTGTGCTTCCTCAGACCGGTGGAGGCAATGGTGGCACTCAGGGTTGCCAAAGCCTCTGAGGCACATACGGCAGCAGCACCAATAAGAAAGCTCATCATCAACAGCAACAACCACAGATACTACCATGATAATGGCCAACACCACTCAAAACTCTGGAATGGAGCTGCTCACTAAATAGAACACTACCAGTGGGGAAAGAGGTAGTAACAGCACCTACCACAACAGGAACAGTAATGGAAGAAATGAGAGCAACAACAGAGGTACAACCCCCCCCTCCCACTGACAATAACAATTACAACAGAAATAACAATGAAAGCAACAACAACAACAACAACAGAAATAACAGTGGAAACATCAACAGAAATACCAATGGTAGCAACAACAACAGAAATATTAGTGGAACCAACAACAATAACAGAAATAATGATGATAGCAACAACAACAGATATAACAATGGAATCAACAACAACAATAACAACAATTACAAAAATAACAATGATAACAATATAAATAACAATGGAAGTAAAAAAAGGAACCGTATTCAATCTAGTGGAAATAGGAGAGGAAGTGTACCAGTGAGAGCCCAGTATGGACCCTTTACCCCCCATGCTGAAAGACAGATCAACCCACTTGCAAGAAGCATGCAAAGAGGGGATAAAAGCTCATTTTGTGAGTACTTTTTACGCCATGGACATACAGAAGATTTCTGCCACAGTTGAGCAGCTGACATCAGGCAAGAAATGATTCTCCGAAGAGTACTGTCAGAAGAGTGGGGAAATGAGCAGCCCTATCCACCACAGATGCCCTTTCGTGGCCCCGCTTGGGATCATGGGGGAAAACTTTCCAGAGGGAACCCAACCTCATGGAGGGGATATTATTAATGAAGAATATACAAACAGCCCACCTCATTCTCACACTGTGAACTTGCGGCAAGGACATAGTAATATTATGAAAAACTTAACGGTAATATCAGCCAATGTTAGGGGTCTCCGCACGAACGCTGGAGACCTGGCCTACAACTTTGTCCTACGTAATCAGGCAGACATTGTTGCCGTGACGGAAACAATGCTCAATGATGAAGTAAAACCAACCTTTGGCAGGACACCTGGATACACCCCTTGGGTGAGGAAGGACCGTAGTGACAGAGCAGGAGGAGATGTAGCTGCCTGCTTCAAGTGTGACTTACAGATGCAAGAACTAACAGTAAACCTGCCCCCTCTAATGGTAGCACTCTTTTTCCGGGTGGTACTGGTTGACAACAGTGGCCTCCTACTGTGTGTTATATATCGCCCCCCAAGGCAAGGAAGATTCTCCCTTGATTTCCTTAAAGAGGAGCTCGATACCATACTCATAGAAAACAAATGTCAACACATCATGTTATTGTGGGACCTTAACTTCCATTTAGAAAACTAAGCTTATGACAGGCTAATAACAGTGCAGGGCCTAACTAACCATGTAACCTTCCCAACACATGAGCGTGGAGGACTACTGGACCTGGTGCTGACAGACCTCTCTGAGGCAAGCATCCATTGCCACCAACTTGGACAAGTAGGCAGCTCAGACCATTATGCTGTCCTTGTCAGAGTAGACATGAATGTAGCAAGGGAAGATTTTGTACACCACACTATCTGGGACAGAGCAGATTGGTCAAGCATGAGACAGGCACTGGCAAACACTGACGGGGAGACTCTACTGGTGGGTAATGCCGATGACAGGGCACAAACACTCACAACTAAGCTGTCTGGGCTACAGTCACAGTTTGTGCCTCACAGAAGCTACCTGAACAAGCCAACAAACCCAGCCTGGTTTGGTTATCAGTGTCGTGAGGCTGCTGAGAAAAAGTATTCTGCATGGCGAAAATTCAAGCAACGGCCATCTCAGCAAAATAAATTCCTACATCAAGAAGCCTGTAAGAGAATGAATGCCACCAGCAAATGGGCAAGAAAACATTGGGCTGAGAACTTAAGGAGGAAGCTGACTGGACCAGGAGTTGGAAGCAAGACTTGGTGGACTCTTGTCAAGGAAAGATAATGTACCTTCCACCATGAGAGTGTGCCTCCTCTCAGCAGGCCAGGCAGCTCAACAGCTACTAGCAGCGAAGACAAACCATCACTCCTGGCAAAGATGTTTTCAGATGAAATGATGGTAGACGATCCAAACAGACCTTCACCTACTCTGGCACAAGAGACAGAGGAAACGATCACAAATGCCTCAGTAACAACTAAGCTGGTCCAAAGACTTCTGGAACCAGTTGATGTGACAAAAGCCACTGTCCCAGACAATATCAGCCCACGCGTGCTCAAACGATGTGCTAAGGAGCTGGCAGGTCCTCTCACTATAGTCTTTGGTGCATGCCTCAGAGAGAACAAATGGCCCACAATTTGGAAGGAGGCACACGTCATCCCTGTCCACAAAAAGAAGGCAAGGACAGAACCCAAAAACTAAAGGCACATTTCTCTTCTCTCTGTTATAGGCAAGGTGTTTGAGAGGGTTGTGGCTGCAACCATCTGTGCACACTTGGAAAACAATAATCTCCACTCAGAGAAACAATTTGGCTTCAGACCTGGACGTTCAACCTCAGATCTTCTCCTCCTCCTCACACAAGATTGGCAGAACTCCCTTGATGAGGACCTGGACACCATTGTGGTAGCCCTAGACATTGCTGGGGCTTTCGACAGAGTATGGCACTCAGGCCTTATAAAAAAACTCAAGGCCAAGGGCATCCAAGGCAGCCTGCTGGTGTTACTGGAAGATTACCTTCAGGGGAGGACTCTACGAATGGTCATCAATGGGCGAACTTCAGACCAGCACCTGCTTACAAGCCTCGGTTCCACAAGGCTCAGTTTTGGGGCCTATCCTGTGGAACTTGTATATTGACGATCTTCTCCGACAGTTACCAGCAGTGAAGGCATATGCAGATGACTGCACACTATCCTACTCCTACTGCCGTGGTGACAGCCAACGTGCTATCGCTGTCATCAACAGGCAATTGGAGCTGGTGGAGGAGTGGGGAAAGATGTGGCAAGTCACCTTTGCATCAGAGAAGACTCAAGCAATGGTGATATCCCGGTCTCCAGCTGCCTCTGAGGCCTGGTCTGAAGCATTGCAGTTTGGAGGCACGAGTCTGCCAATCCAGACTCAAATAAAAATTCTGGGGGTAACGGTAGACCATGAGCTACGATACGACCATTACGTGGATGCTGTTTCCCGACAGGCCTCCTAGCGGGTGTCTGCCCTACGCAGGGTGGCAGGCAGCCTTGATGAAAGGGGTATCAACACTGTACAAGGCTCAAATCAGACCCTACTTGGAAAATGGAGTCTTGTCGTGGATGTCTAGTACTGCCACACACATGAAAAGACTGGATGCAGTACAGCGTCGTGTTGTGCGACTGGTGGAGACAGACAATGACCAGCCAAGTCTCTCCAGCATAACATCCCTGGAACACCGTCGGGATGTGTCAGCACTTGTGGTCTGTCAGAGGGCTCAGGTGCAGCACACTCCCCACCTGGCTCCACTGTGTCTTCCTTCTTGCACCACTCCAAGGGTCACAAGAACGGCGCAAACCACTGATGAACGTGTGGCAGTACCTCGCTCACACACGTCACAGCATCAGCGAACCTACACAGCCAGGACTGCACGTCTGTGGAATAGTTTCACGGCAGCCACACCTGGTGTAACAAGGATGTCTACACACCAAGTAAAGCTGGCTGCAAATAGATGGAGAAAAACACTCCCTACCCCGCTGCTGTTACCCACATAAAATAGTGAAGCATAAACATATACTTTGCAATTCATTTTTATTATATAACTCTAATAGTAAAAATAGGGGATACATTAGATTAACTTACTGTATTGTAACCAAGTATTATAATTATTTTAATTTACTGTATTGTAACCAAGTAACATGATTATTTTTTAAGTTCAGTCTTTTCAAATAGCCCCATGAGCCAAAGTGAGGCTTTAAGAATATGCAATAATACTTATGTAAAATGTTCAATTAAAAGAGAGAGAGAGAGAGAGAGAGAGAGAGAGAGAGAGAGAGAGAATCTCAGCTGATGGAATAACTCGGTGCACATGTAATAGAGTCCCAGGCCGCTCCATCATGCTTCATCTCGCCTCCTACCTCTCCTGTAGTTTGTGATGCTGAAAAATAATGCAGAAGAACTGGAAGGAGCTTAAAGAATGAACAAGGAAAAGTAAGAAAATGAATGAAAGAAATGGAAAGAGAAGGAAAATGAGGCTGAAAATATAAATGAGTGAATACAAGGAAGAAGAAATGTGAGTAAAGAAGAGGAAAAGGATGTGGAATAAAGAAATTGTAGTAAATTCTGTTAAGAGAATACAATCAAGGCGAAATAATTAAGAAATAAGAGAGGGGAAAGAGAAAAGAAGAAGGAAGAAACAAAAGAACAGAAATGAGAGTAGGGACAGAAAATGGAAAACTAAAAAATGAGGAAACGAAGAAAATAGAAAAAGAAAAAGAAGACAAGAACTCTGGCTGGAGTCGAACTGGAGAAACCTTTGTTAGAATCTCAGCCCCTCCACCTTACTTCACATTGGCTCCAACTTGTCTTGTTGCTTTAATGCTGTACTGTAATCAGAGAGAGAGAGAGAGAGAGAGAGAGAGAGAGAGAGGAAAAAAGTATAAAACTGAGGTGCAAAAAAAAAAAAAAAGGAAAATCGATAGGAGAAAGGAGAGCAAAGGGAAAGAACTGAGACATGACAGCGAGAAACCGAAATCGAGAAGTGAAATATATGACTTGAATTAATGGGGAAAGAGATAACGAACAGTATAAAGACGTTCACTAAAGACTAAAGGGTCAAGGTGTTAAGTGGGTACAGGTGTAGTAAAGTGGAAGGCCATTCCACCTTGCTACATCACGCCTCCTGCTCTTTATGGCGATGCTGAGTATGATGGTACTGATGATCGTGGTGTTAGTATATCTAAGGATGATTTTGTTTCATCTTCATGATGGTAATGATAATCGTGTAAATGATGATGATGATGATGATGATGTTTATAGTGATAGAAAAGGGAGTTGTTGTGTTGATGATGATGTCGTTGTTATTACTGTTTCGTTGATGGTGATAATAATGATATTCAGTGAGTTAGTATTGATGGTAATAACGTTACTTCATCTCATTTCCAGCATTTCTTGTAGCTTCTGATGTATTTTAATATAGAAAGGAAATAATAAGAAACAGAAAGGAGTGAAGAAAAGATAGAGATGAGAAATCCCTAAATAACAGAAAAAAGAAAATAATATATTCAGAAGGCAAACTTAAAACGATAATAAAAATGAGAAAGAATGAGAGACTTACAGGGGACAGTAAAAGGGGAATGGTTATAAAAAAAATGGAAAGAGGGAAAAGGAATAAAAAATATGAAAAGACTATAAGTAAGAAAAAAAGGAAAGAAAACAATAATAGGTAATCAATCAATCAATCATTTCCTGTGGCACCCCACGGGATACATAGGACCTCGATGAACTCTCTCCACCAATATTTTGTCTCTTGCCATCTCCTTCAGGTCCACCAACCACTCCTCCCCTGCTTCTTTTTCCATTGTCCTCCAACCAGGTTTCCACTCGGCCTACCTCTACCTCTTCTTCCTCCTAGCAGTCCACTCTGGCACATCCTGTATTAAACTGCCTTCTTTTCTGTATATGTTTGCCGCAGCCGTTTCCAGCGAGACAGTCTCACATATTCATTAACTGGTTTCCCACTCCACGTAATATCCCTTACTCTTTCAATTGTAACTCCTGTCTTGCCACTTTACCCCAAGAATCCTTCTCAGTATGTTTATTCTCAAATCCTAATACTTTCTGAGTCTGTTGCAATTGTACTGTACCATGACTCCATGCCCATAAATTAAAATTGGTCCTAACCATGGACATGTAAATTTTCACTTTTTATTATGTACCGAAATCATATTATTATTCCAAACAGATTTCAACATTCCAACAGCTCGCCAAGCCTGTATAATTCTCTCCTCAATTTCATTGTTTAATGATCCATTAGATGATACAATCATTTCCCAGATATTTTAAAGTTTTCTACATTCTTCACCACATTATTCCCAGTTACACAATCGATTTGGTTCTCCACGTTCATATTAATAATTTCCAAGTCTTTCCACAATTTATTACCAATCCCATTTTTTCTCCTTCCTCCGCAGACAATCCAAGCACCCTCTGCATCTCGTAAAATACTTTCCGCAAATCAAGTACAATATCATCAGCAACTAGTCCAAATCCATCAGCTTCTTCATTGTCTTTCCAGTTGAATTTCCCTGCACCTGTTCTCCTTAAAACCTTTCTCATAACATAATTGATAACCAAAACAAACAGCAATGGCGAAAGAACTCCTCCTTGAATCACTCCTGACCTAACCTCAAATGGATCCACTCAAAGAACCACCCACCATTACCTTACAAAAAGTACCTTCATGCAAGGCTTCTAATAATATTTACAAAACTTTTCTGGTCTACACATAGGAATCTCTCATAATTTTCAACATCACTCCACGTGAGAAACACTATCAAACGACTTTTCAAAATCCACAAACACATACTAGAAAGTGGCATTTTCTATCTCATTAAGCCTGTTGCATTAAATGCCTAACAATAAAAATCTGATCATTACAACCTCGACCCTTTCTAAATCCCACTTGTTCTCTTAAAATTTTTTCAGATTACTGGCTCTAGCTTCTGTTCAACAAGATTTTGGAAGACTTTTGCAAATAGAGGTGTCAAAGTTATCCCCCTCCAATTGCCACACACACTTACATCTCCCTTTGTTTGTATTTTTTATCAAATCACTCCATTTTTCCACTCTTCTGGAGATTCCACCATTATCCCAAGCCACATTAAAAAGATTTCAAAAGCGCATTCATCAACTCCATCATTTTCCATCTTAAGTATTTCAGGAAATATTCAGATCCTCTCCTGTGGCCTTAAAATTCTTTAACTCTTTTATAGATTTTGCTGCCTCTTCCAAGGTTATATCCCCTGTTTCTATTTTGCAAATCTCTCTCGGCTCAGGCAAAATGTCCTCTTCAGCTGGGATTGGTCTATTTAGAACAGATTCAAAGATGCTCTTTCCACCTTCCTTTTATATCCAAATCTTTAGTCATCAAATTACCATTTCTATCTCGTACAGAGTATTTCCCTTCCTTCTCGTTTCAGTCGCAGTTAACTCACTTAATATAAACAGAAGGGGAAACGAAAATATGAGACGAAGGAGACTAAACGGAAAAACTAAAGACAAGAGAGTGAAAAAAAAATTGAGGGAAGAAGAAGTAGAAAAGCATCTTTGACTGAGCTGAGGTTCTGACTCCACACGCCATTATTAGAATCCCAGGACGTTCTCCCAACATCACTAGTACTTCACTTGTTGTTTTTATTGCTGTAATATAGTAAAGAAAGAGAAGCAGCAGAAAGAGGAATACAACAATGGAATGAGTAAGGAAACCAGAAAAAAGAATGAAAGGAAAAGGAACGCGGAGACAATGAATGGAGAAAAAGAAAAAAGGAGAAAGGGGGAAAAAACGAAAGGACATGCTAGAGGAGGAAACTGGAAATATAGAAGTAAACAGAAAACAGGGTAAAAATGAACGGGAATGAAGCAACTCTTGAAATAAAGGAAAGGGAAAAGACAGAAAGCAAAGGAAAACATAAGATAATGAAGCATAGATGGAACAGTGTTAACTCGGTTCTACTAGCACTAGAGTCCCCAGGCCGCTCCAACTTACTTCATCTCGCCTCCTTCCTCCACTGTAAGGTTGTGATACAGTAATAGAGAAAGGTAAGAAAGATGGAAAGAAATTTAGTAAAGGTTACCTAAAAGAGTGATGTTAGGAGAGGAAAAAACAAAAAGACAAAAATACAGAGAAAAAGTAGTTAAAAGAAATACAAAAGGAAAGAAAGACTGAAAACGAGCACTGCAATGATAGAAAGCAGAAGGAGAGAAATGAGAGAAAGAAGAAAAGAAGTGAGACTGAGAAAAATTATTTGATGAATACAGTGAAGAAGAAAAATGTGAATAAACAAGAGAATAGATAATAGGAGATGGAGAAGATAAATTAAAAAGAAACTTGGGATGAAGAGAAGATAATGAGAGACCAGAAAGGATTAAGAAATTAGGATGGGACAGAGAGAAAGCGAAGAATGAACGTAAGAACAGATACAGGGACAAACAGAAGGAAGTTGAAGAGGAAGGTAAAGAAAAGGAGTGGATAAATAAAGATAAAAATAAAAAAGAAGCCGGTGACTCAGGGAATTGGGTCGAACTGGAGAAACCTTTGTTAGGAATCTCAGGCCGCTCCACCTTACTTCATCTTAGCTCCTACTTGTCTTGTTTTTCTTTATTGCTGTAATATAGTGAAGAAAAGGAAGTACACACACACACACACACACACACACACACACACACACACACACATACACACACACAGATAAGAACAAGAATGAAAGAAAACTTGAAATAAAGAGAGAAGAGAGAAGAATACATAAAATAAAATTAAGAAACTTATGTGCGATTATAAAGTAAAAATAAAAGAAAAAAGAGAGAAATTAATTAATTGCCAAGAATGGGCGATAGAAAGAAGAAAGACATGAGGAAAGGGGGATGAAAAAAGAGGAATATAAGAGAAAAAAATAAAGGGGAAAGAGGAGAGAACAAAAAGAATGGAAAACGAGATAACAGAGCATAAAAAATAAAAATGTAGAAATGGATATAAAAAAGAATACTAATAATGGAACCATAATAGTCGGGAGCGTCGAACTCAGGGACACACTTTATCAGAGTCCCAGGCCGCTTCACCTTTACTTCACCTCGGCTTGTACGTCTCTTGTTGTATCGCGGTAATATAATGAAGATAGGAAGCAGAGAAGAGAAAAAGACAAGAGGAGAATAAAGAGGAAAAGGGAAAGTAATAAAAGCAAAAAATGCAGGAAAGAATGGAAAGGAAATTGGAGAGTAGGAAAAGGACCTGAAACAACATATGAAAATGGGAGAGAAAAGAGAGAAAGAAAATGGGAAATGTAAGAAGGAAGAAAATAAGGATGGAATGAAAAGAAGAGTAAAAAAGGGAGAAGGAAAGGACGAAAGGGGAGGGGAATAAAAAATACGATACTAAATGGTAAGAAGCAGGTAAATCAGTACAGCTGTAGCAGAGTCCCAGGCCGCGCTACACTTTATCTCTACCATCATACCTCTCTTGTGTACGCTTATAATACTGTATTATGGAGTTTTGATACTGATGCAATATAGTTGACTTTGGTGGTGGTAATGAAGATGATGATTACGGTGGTGTGGTGGGGTTACTATTTGTGAAGATTATTTCGGTAAATTTTCATGATGGTAATGATAATTGGTATAAATGATGATGATGATGATGATCTTTATAGTGGTAGAAAAAGGAGTTTTGTTGATGGTGGTGGTGGTGATGGTAATGATGTATACAGTAAGTCATAATTGGCAGTAATAACATTACTTCATCTCACTTCCTGCATTTCTTGTTGCTTGTGATGTATTATTATGGAGAAATGAAGTGGGAAGGAAAAAGAAAGAAGCGAAAAAGGATAGAACTGAAAAAACTGTGAAAATAACAGAAAAAAAAAAAATAGATTCAGATGGTAAATTTGAGCTATTAATAATAAAAGAAGAAAAAGAATGGGGGAGACATACAGGAGACAGTAAAAAGCAAAATGATTAAAAAAAAAAAAAATGGACTGGGAAAAGGATGAGAAATATGAAAGACATGAGTGCGAAAAAAGGGAAAGAAAATAATTATCGACAGAAGGAAATGAAAACAAGAGACAGAAAAGAGACTAATCGGAAATACTAAGGACATGAGAATGAGAATTATAGGGTCTGAGGAGGACGAATAAAAAGGAACCTTGACTGAGCTGAGGTTCTGACTTCAGACGACCTTTATTAGAATCCCAAGGACGTTCTCCCTCCATCACTCCTACTTCCCTTGTTGTTTTATTGCTGTAATATTGCGAAAGACAGCAGAAAAGGAATAAACCAATGGTGGGGAAGTAAGAAAACGAGAAATCAGGAATGAAACAAAAAGAACACGAAGAGACAGTGAATGGAAATAGAAAAGGAAAAAGGGAAAAATGAAAAGGACAAGACAAGGAAGAGGAAAAGAAAAGGAAACTAGAAGGAAATTGAAAACTGGAAGAAAAGAAAGAACGGGAATGACAGCAACACAAGGAATTGAGAAGAGGGAAAAGCATGAAAAGTATAAATAAAAGAAAATGAAAGCATGATTAAGTAAAGGGTGTTGGCAACTCGGATTTCACCTGTACTAGAGTCCCCAGAGCCACTCCACCATACCACTTCATCTCCCAACCTCCTACCCCTCCCACTGTAGAGTTATGACACGGTAATGGAGAAATATAGACGAGAGGGGAAAGAAAATTAGTAAAGGTAACCTAAAATGAGGAGACAGGAAAAGTAATAATAGAAAAAAAAAAAAAAAAAAAAAGCAAGGAAAAAAATGAGAAATATACAGGAAAAAGTAAGCTAAAGAGAAATACGACAGACAGGAAAGAAAGAAAACAAGCACTGCAATGACAGAAAGCGAATAAAAGAAATGAGAGGAAAAGAAAACGAGACTCAGAAAAAATTATTAAATGAATACAGTGAAGAAGAAAAACGTGTGTAAAGCAAGGAAGAGATAATAGGATAATAGGAAGAAATTATAGAAACTGGGAGAAAGAGAAAATAATAAAGACTAAAGGATTAAGAAACAAGGATGGGGACACAAACAGAAGAGGAAGAGTGAACGAAAGAACAGAAAAAGCGAAGAAAAGAAAAAAGAAAATTAGAAGTTAAAAAAGAGTTGATGGATAAAAAAAGAAAAGGAAAAAGTAGCCTTGAGATCAGTCTGGGACGAACTAAGGAGAAACCTTTGTTAGAAGTCTCAGACCGCTCCACCTTACTTCACTTATGGCTTCTACTTTTCTTGTTGCTGTATTGCTCCTAATATAGGAGAGAGAGAGAGAGAGAGAGAGAGAGAGAGAGAGAGAGGAGGTGAAAGTAAAAAGAAAAAAATCTGAAAAGGAGATAATAAAAGTCAAGAACATGAAAAAAGAGGAAAGGAGTGAAAAAAGAAATGCTTGAGAGAAATGGAAGAAAGCGAAAAACCGAAACTGAGAGAAAAAGGACCTTGCAAGCATCACACTTCCTACTCTTTATGGTGATGCTGAGTATGATGGTACTGATGAGGTGATGCCAGGGTCAGTTCTGATGATAACCCAACTTCATCACGCCTCCTACATCTTTTATAGCTTGTGAGACAGTACAGGAGTACGTAGCAGGATACAGAAAGTTCAGATAACAGGAGGCCTATTGGCCCATAACGAAGGTTATATGTTCAAGCAACAACTGAGTTCTAGAGATATAACCAACTTGTATGAAAAAACTAGATAAGAGAGACGAAGGCTCTTCTCTCCTCACACCCTCCGGATAACGGCAAAGAAAAAGACAAAAATAACTATACAATTGTTGGTGAGAACAACCATGTATTTTTCATAAATTAAAAAAAAGAAAAGCAAATTTTATCGTGTCTACAATCTCTGATCTATAATTCTAAAAAAGGGAACATACAACATCGCAGAAGTTTTCTCATATATATGTAAAACAAAATTTTGTATTGGTATTAATGTTAATGTGATTGAGAAACGTTAAAAGAAATAGTTGGAGATAGTCTGACCACATGGAGAGGATGGAGGAGGAATGAAAAACTGACTAGAAGAGTGTATGTGACTGAAGTGGAAGAGGAGACTGACAGGGAAAAGACTAAGGATAAGATGAAAAGACAGAGTAGAAAAATGTGTGGCGAGAGAAAGGTGATGTGAGGTGGAGAAAAGGGCCGTAAACGGTAGGGGACAGGACGACATGGAGGAGGAGGCCTACAAAAGGTACTGGCGCCAACCCATCCACTGAATCTCGTCTCTTTTATGCTTCTGTACGGAAT
>NC_137008.1:18514182-18727547 GCF_032717465.1 Coenobita brevimanus | reverse complement strand
CATTCAGTTTTATTTCCCTTTTTTTTTTTTTTCATATATGACTTCAACCACGCACAGTGATTAGGCCAGGTTAGATTAGGTTAGATTAGATTAGATTAGATTAGGTTAGGTTAATACTAAAAGGTAAATAATTTGTTCGATTTTACAGTTTTTAACTCGTATTTGACTTCAACCCCTTAATGGAAGTTAGGACAGGTTTGGGTAAGTATTTGATCATATGTGGTTGAAAATACTGTCAATTAAAATCAAAATATGGGTAAATCCTCTCTCCAGAGAAAAAATTAAATTTGTATATATATATATATATATATATATATATATATATATATATACACAGTATGTATTTAGAACCAGTTTAACCCACCCCATCCCGACGTTTTCTGGGCAGTGGTACGCCCCAGTCCCGACATTTTTGGACCTTTTTTGGGGGGGGGCTCAAACATCCACTTTTGATGAGAAACATCGAAAATTCATAGAGAAATCGCTCACCTGAGGTTTAAAATACTCAATCTAGGTACGAGTACCTCCTTACCTGACTGGGTTTTCTAACAGGCTGGCACCAAAGAAATCGAGTTCTATGGGAGGGTAACTATTTTATCCACTCATAAACAGTATTTATTTATTTACTTGGTACGAATTTATATGTAGTACAAGAGTATATTGGTTTTTAAACAGTAATATAGGCATTATAAGCATTGTTTCACTCACTAACTCATCACCATTCATGACCTTTTTTCCCACATTACCTGATCATCATTTCTGTTTCTTCCTCCAATGCTATGTAAACTTTGTCCTCCATATTGTCATCGATTGGGGAATCACTCTGGCCCTGAATGTCTTTATTGGCCAGGTCACTGGTAACAGGTGAATTGCCCAGACAATGGCGTGCAGGGGGGGGGAGAGGTTATGCGGTGTAAGGCATTGTCCCTGCTTGGCATCTTGTAGAGGAATAGAGGAAGGTGTCCCGTGTATACGTGCCAAAAATCACTCACGAAATCACTCGCGAAAATTGAAAACTGTGCAAATTAGGGACCTTGCAATGTTGCCGCGTTAATTCACGTCTCCGGGATATGAGTGCACATCATGTGAGGAAGTGAATTCACGTCTCCAGGATGCAGCGGGTTAAGGATATTATTTCGAATTTGACTTCACCCAATTACAGGCCTTAGAATTTGTTTGCGGTGGAAATTGTTCCCTAAATCATGCGAATAAGGCTTACTCCTTACCAGTACTGAAAAAAATAAAAATAAAATACAGTGGGCTTGCACAGTACAAGAGTGGATGGGCAGTCCTTGTCCTCGCGCACTTTGAAATTGTGCACTGTGAATAATAATCTTATGAGAAAAATTACATATGGGTGGTACCCCCTCATACCCTGACATTTTTTGACCCTTAGAGACATAATAAAGGGAAAATTATTCAGACATATACTGCAGATATAGCTACAATAACAAAAATATGGTCAGTCACCTTAACAACAGTAGACAACATGCCTGATGGACGTAAATAACAGGGGTTCTGAGGCACGGCAGCACATTGAGAATGACCCTGCTGCACCACCCCCCACACCACGCATTTAACAGTTGCCAGTGTTGTATTATTCCAGACTTTGATGAAGATTTTTATGGCCTTTTGAATGTTATATTTCTTCCAGAATGCAGCAAGTCATTATGGTGGGGGTTGCAGGTATGCCAGGTGAAGCAGTTGGGATTGTGGAGGTGGAAGCGGCTGGTAAGTCAGGAGGGGGGCAGTGGAGGTGGAGGGGACGGTGACAGGCGAGGTAGGGGAGGTGGCGAGGGGAGGATCCTCCATCTCCTCGCTACTGCTCACATTTTTGGCAATTTCCTTCATCTCTTGTTTGTCTGCATCATTCCTTATCTTGTTATGGACGTATTTGCTGTATAACAACTTGGCATTCGTCAGTTGGCTTAAGTAACAGAAAATGTATAAAACTGCAGATTCAAATTAAACATTTATAACAAGGGAAAACGAAGCAGGGGAAAAAGTGCTTCCTTCACACCCCTAAACCTTCCTTCACACATTTCAGTCCCTTCATTCGCTTCACCGAACCAAAAAATATGTTATGGTCTGAGTAGTGGAGCAAGCATCCATCCTTCATCATGGTCAGGAATCAACTGAGCTGGTGTTTCGTGCCAGAGCCAGTTGATGTCACTTCGATGCTCCACCCCCTGCGCGACCTTGGAGCCGTTTTAGAAGGAAGTGAACCGACTTGGTATTAGTAGACTTAGATTAAAGAAACTGGGTTTCTGTTCTAACTTACCGTTATTGCCGAAAACATTATTGTCGAAGTTGTTATTGGCGAGATCTTACTGTAGACTCCTCTTCAGCATCTTCCCCGAGAGCCTCTGAAGTCGCAATGGGCCCATTGTGCGGGGAAGGGGGTCGCTTAGTCAGGGAAAATAGTGGTTTTGGGCCACTCCTTGCCTCTACCTTGCGGATTGTGGGCTAAACTCGCGCAGTGAAGGTTTTTTGGTTATTATTTTGGTCACTCACATACTATGTGATTCACATACTGTGAACTCGCGTACTGTGTGAGCCCCCGGTACTATGAACTAAACAAAAAAATAATCCTAATTTACTGTACTTAGTGTTGTCTTGAAACTAATATCTATGTTTTATTCTTTCAGATAATCTAACACTGTAATTCTCCTACATGTATAGAACAGCACATACCACGCAGCCAGCACTGTCCTTAAGAGGATGGGGGACAGCTTCTCCATTTGTCACACAGAACCTACACTGTACATTGTTATTCTTGGTGGTAGCACCTAAGTAGGGTTTTGTTTTTCACAGTGCTCCCAGGGTTTCTGATTAATTGTTTTTAGTCTTTATATTTTCTTTTGTACTCTAAGAGGAGCAATGGATCTGGCTACTGAAACGAACACGCTGCTGAATGTGCTGATGGTTGTTGATTGTCTACTATCCTTACCGTCCCATCTGATCCCTTGTTAACTTTTAGTATACCGTTAAGTTCCCCTATGGCATTTTATTATTTCCCTAATGAGTTGCCTCAATTAATTTTTCTGATTAATTACTTTCTTTTTATCACATTGAGCTCTTCTGCAGAAGGTGGAATCCAAAGCTTTTCACCTCATCAACTCTTTAAGATAGGAATGTGAATGATTTTTTCTGTAATACACAATATATAAATTAAAGAACTACTCTGTGTATTAATTTAAAACATACCTATATTCAATAGTGTCCAATCTTGCGCAGACTATTGATGTATTGCACCTTATAGTCACAACAAGTTTCATGGGTTCCGTTCACCATTAACTATACCTTAACTATACTGATGTAGTTACAGTACTGTATGCAGTATATGAATCTTGCAGGACATTTATATAGTTTGCACATTATTGAAAATTAACCCGTTGATGATTATGATGCATCTTGACTGTTTTATTTATCATTAGACAAGTTTATACGACTTAAATTAGGAAGGCTCTCTAGAAATCAAATGGATAAAAATAATTTACATTCAATCCCTAGATACCACAAGTTCTTCCCAAGCTGAACTGATTATACCGTAGTCTGTAGGAGTTAATCGACTTATAAGCTAACAATGCTTTAATGATTGATGAATTTGACAATTTATACTGGCTAAATTATTACTTTTATTCAGCATAGGAAGAACTTGTTGGAGTTAGGGAGTAAATGTATATAATTTTTTATCCATTTGACTTCTAGAGAGCCTTTCTAATTTGCATGCATGTGATTTATTCCACCAGATATTACTGTGTATAACTCGTGAATTTCAACACGTCTATTACACGTGTTTAAATTCTCGTGAAACGAACTATCAAAAAAGATCAGATATCCACATCTTTTAAACATCTCCAGTCCACATCTTTTCCACGTGAAAAATGTGACATTTGCCCACTGGGTACAGTCTTTCAGTTTTCCTTTGTGTCCTATCTTTTTACCTGTCTGTTTGTTAATGTTTCCTGTCCTATTTCTGTCTGTTTCTTGGTTTGTCTCTCAGTATTGTGTTAATCGCTTGAGCAACCATCCACCGACCATGGCTGTAAGGCAGTATATTATCACCGTTATCATACCAGCCACTGCCAATAACGCCTCGTATCATCCGACGCAAGAGACAGTTCCCCACAAACCCAGACTACGCACCTTTCACTTACAACCAGACGAAGCACATCATTAACAACCTCAAGCACTCATCTGCCAGTGGACCAGACAACATAAGCAACATTCACCTTAAACACCTAGGACCACAAGGCATACAAGCACTCACCAACATATCAAACTACAGCTACTCACACAACATAATACCCAACATCTGGAAGCATGGCAATATCATCACTATCCCTAAACCCAACAAAGACCCCAAGTTACCCTCCTCACATCGCCCCATCACACTCCTCTGCACCCCCTCTAAAGTCACTGAACGACTGGTACTACAACTAGTCACACCTCACATTCCCCTAGCCCAGTCACAACATGGTTTTAGGCCACTATACTCCACAAACACCCTTCTTACAGACCTTACACAGAGAGTTTTTGATGGCATAAATTCAGCTAGGCCACCACACAGAACACTGCTAATCACACTAGACATTAGCAAAGCTTTTGATGCCATCCCCCGCCACAACCTCACAAACAAAATACTCAACACAAACATGCACAATAACACAAAAAGATGGCTGGCAAACTACTTAGCAGGCAGTTGTGCACACGTAACATTTGCCGGTCAATCTTCTAGCAACAGAAACTTCACAAACGGCGTCCCCCAAGGGTCTGTCTTGTCCCTTACACTCTTTGACCTATACATGCATGACATACCCACACCCCACACACCACAGATACACATAGCTTCCTATGCAGATGATATAACACTTACACGCACGCACCAAAACGCAAACACAGCTGCACACATCATTCAACCTTACCTCAACACACTACACGAATGGTTCACCACGAACAGGCTCAAAATAGCCCCAGCCAAATCTACAGTGACTCTTCTCACAAACTGGACAGCAGAACACAGTCACATCCCACACCTCACCATAAACAACACTCCCCTACCACGCACACACACACCCAAAATCAGTGGTTTAACATACAATACATCAGTGTCATTTAAACAACACATCACAAACATTAAAAATAAAATAACACCAAGACTCAATGCTTTGAGGTCACTTGCCCATACAACATTCGGACACAACAAAGAGACTACCACCACTGTATACAAACAATACATACGTTCAGTGATGAATTATGCAAGCCCTGCCTGGGCTTCTAACCTCACTAAAACACACTACAACACTCTACAGACCATACAGAACAAGGCCCCAAAAATAATCACAGGCTGCACAGCTACTACACCCGCAGATCACCTACATCAAGAAACCCAAGTCCTCAAAGTCAAGGATCACCTAGACATGAGAGGCACCCAGTTTCTTGCTGCAGCCTTCACAAACCCACAACATCCACTACAGTACATGGCAGCACATCCACCCACACCAAGGAACATCAAAACAACACCCAGCACACGATACCATACACAAATACTGTCATCTCTTCCCCCTCGCGCACCTCAGACCAGCTTCCAGAAGCATATCCACACTCAGATCACTCGCCACTCAATTCAGTCACTTAAAGACAACACACAGCTGCATGCACGGCTTCCTGACATCCACCCTTCTGAAACCTATCTTCCTCGTGAGGACAGGATCCACCTGGCCAGGCTGAGATGTGGGCACCATCCAGCCCTCTTAAGCTACCAGAAGAGGCTGGATGACTCTGTCGCTGATGCCTGTCCAGGATGCAACACAGCACCCCATAATATTAAGCACTTTATGGAAGACTGCATTGCGCACAATCACCTACGCCAACAACATAACATACACTCTTTGAGAGCGCTGTGGGAAAGCCCGGTCTCGGCCATGGCCTTCCTAAGGGACTCGGGGCTGTTCGGCCAGACTGCCTAGGGAACAACTACTACTACTACTACGCCTCGTTTTTACTCATGTCACCCACTCACCTCCATGCGTCTCATCTTTCTTATTCTTACACTTTCCCTTCACTGCCCATTTGTACCTTTTTTTTTTTTTCTTTAGTATCTCAGCACGTGCTCTTATATACTATATATATAGATATTTCTTAGCCATAGTCTTCATCCAGAAAGAATTACACACACACACACACACACACACACACACACACACACACACACACACACACACATTATATATATATATATATATATATATATATATATATATATATATATATATATGCAGAGACTTCACCGTGAAGATATGTATACAAACTAACCACAGGAGAAATGAAAGGGGCGACAGTGAGTACTTTCGTATATTACATCTTCAGACAGAGTGAGACAGAAATGTAAAGTGTAGAGGTCTTTTATGCACACCTGCAGCAGGTAGTGGCACACAGAACAATGGATGATCTGAATTTTTACCTGCGGATTAACTTAGGATCACCTGCAGCAGGGTGTGGAACACAACAAAGGATGACCTGAATCTAAAAAATGCACGTGACAAAGGAGGAGGGAGTAGGAGGGGAGGAAAGGGGAGTGGGAGGGAGGGGGAAGGGGAGAGGGGAGAGGGAGGAGGGGATAAATACTGCTGCTTAACTTAAGACCTAGAGGATTAATGCTTGGTGTGTCCCACACAGGTGTGACTACACCACAAGGAGATGACAGGGAACAATCACGTGTTAGTCTGGGGGATACTGCTTTAAAATTAATTTAGTTAACAATTCATCACACTTAAAATGACCATAGCTCATGTTTACATTCTTTTCGTATGTGCCAGAAATTAGACAAGATTCTATTACATTTCTTTCATCTAAGCTTTTTGATCTTGCTAGAATCTTGGAGCCTGTCCAGTCAATATGGTGATCACTGGATGCTTTGTGTTGAAATAAACCACTACTCTGTTGGGCTGTTCTTACACTGTATTTATGTTGTGAGATTCTAGTTTCCAAATCTTTTCCAGATTGTCCTATGTAAAATTTGTTACAGCTTTTACACGGGATTTTGTAAACAACGCCTGAATTACTGAAAGGGCTGTTCTTGATGAGGGTTTTTTTGATGGTGTTCTCATATTTGAATACTACTTGTACATTGAGTTTCCTCAGTATGTGAACAACATCAAGAAAATTTTCATGGAAAGGGAGGACAAGGGTTCTTTGAATGTTCTGGCGATCTGGCTTATTAGTTTTCCCTTCAACGAATCGTTTCTTGGCTGTATTGTGGCACTGAGTTAGTACGCTTTGTGGATATCTTAGCTTCTTTCCAATACTCTGAATCATTTTTAGTTTATCATCTAAAAATTCTGGGTCTGAAATTCTATATGGTCTTAGGTACATGGATATGAACACAGATCATTTTACATTAATATGATGGTTTGAATAGTAATGAACATATGACATAATATTTGTAGGTTTTCTATATACCTTAGTCTTCAAAACATTTTGGTCCCTGATGACTTTTACATCCAAAAATGGCAATTCATTATCCATTTCCATCTCATGAGTAAATTTAATCGATGGAACTAACGAATTTAATTGCAGGAGAAATTCATCAATGGGAAGACTGTTGGACCAGAAGCACAGGATATCATCAACGTATCGGAGCCAAACTATGTTTTGCTCCTTTATGGAGGTCAGTAAATATTTCTCAAAGTACTCCATGTAAATATTTGCCAGAACTGGGAAGAGGGGATTACCCATGGCCATACCAAATTTTTGTGTGTAAAATTTACCTTCAAAGGTAAAAGAAGAGTTCACAATGCACAATTTAATTTTAACTTTCCTGCCAAGCATTCTGGGTAGTAACACTGATGGCATTCCCTCTGAAAACATTATCAAGCTAATTAAATTGTGCATTGTGAACTCTTCTTTTAACTTTGAAGGTAAATTTTACACACAAAAATTTGGTATGGCCATGGGTAATCCCCTCTTCCCAGTTCTGGCAAATATTTACATGGAGTACTTTGAGAAATATTTACTGACCTCCATAAAGGAGCAAAACATAGTTTGGCTCCGATACGTTGATGATATCCTGTGCTTCTGGTCCAACAGTCTTCCCATTGATGAATTTCTCCTGCAATTAAATTCGTTAGTTCCATCGATTAAATTTACTCATGAGATGGAAATGGATAATGAATTGCCATTTTTGGATGTAAAAGTCATCAGGGACCAAAATGTTTTGAAGACTAAGGTATATAGAAAACCTACAAATATTATGTCATATGTTCATTACTATTCAAACCATCATATTAATGTAAAATGATCTGTGTTCATATCCATGTACCTAAGACCATATAGAATTTCAGACCCAGAATTTTTAGATGATAAACTAAAATGATTCAGAGTATTGGAAAGAAGCTAAGATATCCACAAAGCGTACTAACTCAGTGCCACAATACAGCCAAGAAACGATTCGTTGAAGGGAAAACTAATAAGCCAGATCGCCAGAACATTCAAAGAACCCTTGTCCTCCCTTTCCATGAAAATTTTCTTGATGTTGTTCACATACTGAGGAAACTCAATGTACAAGTAGTATTCAAATATGAGAACACCATCAAAAAAACCCTCATCAAGAACAGCCCTTTCAGTAATTCAGGCGTTGTTTACAAAATCCCGTGTAAAAGCTGTAACAAATTTTACATAGGACAATCTGGAAAAGATTTGGAAACTAGAATCTCACAACATAAATACAGTGTAAGAACAGCCCAACAGAGTAGTGGTATATTTCAACACAAAGCATCCAGTGATCACCATATTGACTGGACAGGCTCCAAGATTCTAGCAAGATCAAAAAGCTTAGATGAAAGAAATGTAATAGAATCTTGTCTAATTTCTGGCACATATGAAAAGAATGTAAACATGAGCTATGGTCATTTTAAGTGTGATGAATTGTTAACTAAATTAATTTTAAAGCAGTATCCCCCAGACTAACACGTGATTGTTCCCTGTCATCTCCTTGTGGTGTAGTCACACCTGTGTGGGACACACCAAGCATTAATCCCCTGGGTCTTAAGTTAAGCAGCAGTATTTATCCCCTCCTCCCTCTCCCCTCTCCCCTTCCCCCTCCCTCCAAATCCCCTTTCCTCCCCTCCTACTCCCTCCTCCTTTGTCACGTGCATTTTTTAGATTCAGGTCATCCTTTGTTGTGTTCCACTCCCTGCTGCAGGTGATCCTAAGTTAATCCGCAGGTAAAAATTCAGGTCATCCATTGTTCTGTGTGCCACTACCTGCTGCGGGTGTGCATAAAAGACCTCTACCCTTTACGTTTCCGTCTCACTCTGTCTGAAGATGTAATATACGAAAGTACTCACTGTCGCTCCTTTCATTTCTCCTGTGGTTAGTTTGCATATATATATATATATATATATATATATATATATATATATATATATATATATATATATATATATATATATATATATATATCCTTTGTTTTGCTATCCGCAGAGGAATTACTTCACAGTACGAGAGACTTAAAAATTTGGGGCTTGGTATAGGCTTCTTTAATCACTTCAGTAAAATGCTGTTATTTTAAGCTAACAAACCGTCTGGGTAAAAAAAAAAAAAAAATCACCCTATCGTAGCAATTGATGCACTTTGCCATACGTGTTCAGCGACTGACTTTTTTTATTCCTAGTTTTCACTGAGCCATCTTGAACCCCAGTCAACTGGAGGCAGTGTATACGCCTACCAGTTTTTTTCTGGATTGGAGTCAGTCGTACCCGAGGAGAGACAATAAGGATGGACACTAGTACGTCCTTTCATGAAATTTCCCACTTTCACACACTGTCTTTGTTCCCTCGATGACATAAATTTCTCTCAACCGCATGTGCAGCCACAGCAACAAAGTATACACACAGCCTACACCCCAAAAACCATACACACCTGTTCCTTAGCGCGAAACAGTAAGTGGCGGCAAGTAATTTCTCCAGTGACAGAATGTGGTGGTCGTCTGATGTACTAACCAGTTATTGTTTAGGACACGTCAAACCCAGCTTCAGCTTGCATAACAGTGTTGTCCGCCTAGGCCAGGTAATTTGTACACGGGCGATTACAATAAATATAGTACATACTTTGTTGCATCATAAGACATTTTTTCTCACGGTTTTCTTTTAGCCACTTGTCTTTAATACTGTACATTGTTATTACACCCGCTCTAGCGTAGCAAGAGTGGTGTGTGTGTGTGTGTGTGTGTGTGTGTGTGTGTGTGTGTGTGTGTGTGTGTGTGTTTATGGCACCCGCGCGTTTTAACAATATACTTCAAACAGTTTTTATCCGATTTTAACTTAACTTGATAGTATGGAGGAGGAATAGCCCTTAAGAAAATCCTTTATTTTTAACAATAGGTAAGCATTCAGGTCAGGTCAAATGTTAACTTAGCAAAATTAATTGAAGAGTTTATTTATTTATGTATTTTTTGTTATTCAAATCAGACCACACTTGGGGGATATGTTGAGGGTAGGGCAAGAATGAAGTTAAGCAACTTTCAAAACAAGTAGTCAAATGTTAAGGTTGCAGGACAAGGCAAAACTATGCCATGGATGTATAAATTCAATTACGAAATCATCAGTTCAGAGATCAAAGTTACTTGGAAAAGTCAGTTGGAACATTTTTTAGCCGATTTGGACCAAAACCTGGTGGGAAAGTTTAGGGTCTGGTGTTGCCCTATCTGAGTGTTTTTACAGTACTTTAATTTTCTTTATGTAGGTATATATTTTTATTTACAGTTTTTTATACATATTTATTTCACTTGTTTTAAGTTTTCTTCTTTATTGTTTCTAAAACAAAATGGGTACATTAACAGCAGAAGTTGTTAATATTTTTAAAACTTTCCAGAAAATTTTGTTCATAAAGTCGGAATGTGTATTATTTGGGTAGAATGTATACGTTTTGTATTTTTTGTGGCTGATTCAGGAGTAACAATACTATGGCGGCCGTCAGGCGTTATAATTCATAAGGTGTAAATCTCCTGCAGGTAAATATATACCGTACGGTCCAAGTAACGCATCTAGCACAGTGTGTTATTTCTTCATTTCGGCAAAGTATTTTAAAGATTATTTTTCAAATACAATTATAAGGATGTTAATGCGCATAGGAGACCTCCCCTGAAGTGAAAGAAATCATGTAGGTTGTATCTAACTCCCCCTGTTTGAAACTTGTATCCACACTAGTACAAATTTTCTGTAAATAAATAGTGTCGTGGAATGCAGGCCATCAGACTGGAGATGTTATAGAGTACCTGATTCTAATAGTATGTAAGCAAAATTAACGGATGAATGTGGAGAGACAAGTAACAAAGATGAATGGGAAGATTAGGCGACACGAGAGGCGGCGGCTTGGAGAGACGGGAATTGGTGATGATTTGTGACACAGCTTTCACTGTGGCCTTGTTGCCTTTGCCGTTGATATAAGTACACACGTTATAGTGCTTCTCTATGGATATTAACCTTACGAACTGTCATGCTTATTCTCTTTTCCTTTCTTATTTTTCCATTACCTACCCTCTTTCCCTACAGTAAATTTATTACCTCCATAACTCCCGAAGCGAGAGCAGTGTGTGTGTGTGTGTGTGTGTGTGTGTGTGTGTGTGTGTGTGTGTGTGTGTGTGTGTGTGTGTGTGTGTGTGTGTGTGTGTTTGTTTGTGTGTGTGTCAAAATAATTCAATTTTTATTTGACTTTGATCAAAGTTATTGGAAGAGTTGGGGGCCATCAACTAAGTAAATCTCTTGTTTTATAGATCAATGATTCGATGATCAAGATCACTTGGGTATGTCAAAGTTTGTTTGAACAAAATAAATTAGTTGTTGGAAGAGTTGGGGCCATCAACTAAGTAAATCTCTTGTTTTTTAGATCAGTGATTCGATGATCAAGATCAGTTGGCTATGTCAAAGTTTGTTTGAACAAAATAAACTAAAGCAGTTTTGACTCAGTTTAGGCCTAACCTGGGTGAAGTGATTCAATACTGAGAACATCAAAGGTCACGGTCACAGGGCAAGGTCAACGTCCAACCCTTGAGCATGTGTTTGCTGCAAAATATCTATGGTATCACAGTTCAGGGTTACCAAGTAGTAAGCTAATTATTTTTTATAAAAAAGGTCAAAGGACAAGATCTATTAAAATGGTTTTAATTTGACTTGGACCTAACTTTTGGGAGAACGCAAGGCAAGGCAAAAATATAAGCGTTCAAGTTTCAGAATTACAGATCAAAGGTTTAGGTCATAAGGAAAAGTCAAAGACCAAGGTTACTGGGCAATGTCATCTCAAACAATGTGGCTTGAATCAAACCTGGAGGAACTGTTAACAGTCAGGCAAGAACAAAGGGATTCTGTTTTGAGAACAATGTCAAATATCAAGTTCAAAAGGTACGGTTAAATTCAACCCGTACCTCAGCGTTTTGATCTGCTTTGCACCAAACTGGGTGGATTAGTTGAGGATCACCTGAAAGATTGACCTATCGTTTTAGAGAATAGGTCATATGTCAAGGTCACTTAGGAAGGTCAGATTAAATAGTCATGATCTAGTAAACTAAGATTTCTGGAAGGATCCAATTAAAACAATCAAATATAAATACGACAGGAATAGTTCACAAAGGTCAAGGTCCCAGAGAAAAGTCAGTTCAAATAGTTTTGATCTACTGTGAACCAAAGATGGTGGAAGGAATACGGGTTAGACAAGCATGAAATATTTCGATCTGGGAGTAATTACCCGAAGTTTAAGATCATAGGGCAACGTTAAATTCTCCAGCCTTAAACCAGTTCGTGTCTAGGGTGTTGTACCTGTTGCATATTGCTGTCATTTAAAACTACTACTTTCTTTGATGTTTTTCTCTCAAGTATAAACCATTTTCTTTTTCTTTTTACATTCTTCTCCCATTCCATTCTGTTGGTAATTCTAAAAGATTGCCTTGTTTTCCTTTCATCTCTTCTTGTCGTCAGTTAATACTCTTTGGTAGTACTCTCTTTACCCTGTCTCCATTTTCATTTTTCATTCCTATCATAAAGAAGCTTACTAGTTAACTGTTTTTTTTTTTGGGGGGGGGATGGGGGAGGGGGACTTTCCAGCAACTTGCACCGTTTTCTCCGGTCTTTCTCCTACTAGCTTGTAACAGTTTCTTTTTCTTTTTTCTTGTTTTTTTTTTACATCATCCTCTCATCATTTTGCCACCGTAAAACGCACATCGTCATTTCTTCTTTATCTCCTAAGTCCCTCATTTCCTCTTTTCATTTTTATACCATTGTCCTTTTATGTCTTGTTAATGTTCTTTTACGGCAGCTATGCTAACCAGGCGATTCCTCTCCCATTCATCTCACACGAAATTCCACGCATTACATTTTCTTTCGTTTACTGCTTTTCGTCATCGTTCTTCTGCTTCAGTAATAACATACCGGGTACGTCTTTCGTCTCCCTCGACTGTCATTTCTCTGCCATCCGTCTGAAGTTATTACCGTCATTATTCTTCCTTTCTTCTCCACTAATGATTCACTCACCACCTGCCACTGCTCTCTCTCTCTCTCTCTCTCTCTCTCTCTCTCTCTCTCTCTCCGGTGTGTCATTCTTCTGTCGTCTCAGTGTTGCTGCCGTCAACTCCTGTCGCAAGTTTTTTTTTTTTTTGTTGCGAGGAAGAAGGAACCAAAGGCCACGTGCCCGGAATTATTGTTTCTTCCAAGAGAAAAACAAAATACAAGAGAGAGCCAAATTCAAGATCTGATCATTTCGAGATGCTTGGACACACTGCGTTTGAAAGACTGGAGATCATAGGAAGCAGGAAATACAGACAGAAGGAGACAGTTACGGAGTTGACCTGTTGCATAAATGAAAGACTGGGAGTAACGGTTAACTCTTGCATTAGAGAGTTGGACAGAAAAGGGATGAGAGTTTGCTGCTAGACGGGTGCAACACGCCCGTCGTAGAGGAGGAGGAATGCATGCAGACAGTGCAGAGGAGCAGTGACCATTGAGGTAGCGATAGAAAAGAGATAAAGATGCAACAGTGCGACGAAGAGACAGAGGTTGAAGGGAGTCAGTAATAGGAGGAGAGTTAATGAGACGAAAAGCTTTTGACTCCACCCTATTGAGAAGAGCTGTATGTGGGGAGCCTCCCCACACATGAGAGTTGTACTCCACACAGGGGCGGATAAAACCCATGTACAGAGTCAACAATTGTGCAGGGGTAAAGAAGGAACGGAGTCAGCTTAGCACACCTAATCTCTTGGAAGCAGAATTTACAAGAGATGTAATATGATCTTTCCAAGATAAGTCCCGAGTAAATGAAACCCCAAGCATGTTCAAGGATGATGTAGGATTAAGCTGAATATTATTAAACACTAGTGGGTATATCTGCGGAATATTTTGTCGGGTTGATAGGTGTAAAAACTGAGTCTTTGAAGCATTAAAAACAACCAGATTATTTTTACCCCAGTCAGAGATACGAACCAAGTCAGACAATAGGTGTGCCATAGCCTCGTCCCTTGTTTGTTGAAGTAACTGCTGAGATGGATGTTGCGGGAAACGAATGGATAGGTGAAGGGTGGAGTCATCAGCATATGAATGGATAGCATATTAATTATGTCCAGACGTTTCGACATATTGATCTATGTCATCTTCAGTGGACCTAAGGTATTTAAAATCCTAAAAGAACTATTTGAGCATAAGCTCATCGTATTTACATAAAAAAGAAGATGTAATGTTAAATTACAGGTGGGACTTAGCTGCACAATAAGTGCCCTAGTTGCCATGCAGGGTATATTGGACGCACAATACGAGCTTTCAAGCTAAGGGTTGACGAGCATAGAGGTCAGTCGAGCAGGTCGGCAGGTCTCCCTGTGAGCGACCCTCCTCATTCAGCCGGTAAGAGAACATTCATATCATTGTAATGCTTCCGTTGATCCCAAGGATTTCTGTATAATAGACACATGTACCAGTAAGAATCTAAGAATACTAGAATCCATTCATATTTATAAACGAAAACCGGCCCTAAACAATTATTGTCTGCCTGTTGTCCCTCTGAATATATTGTGCAGCTAAGTCCCACCTGTAATATAACACTACGTCTTCTTATGAGCTCATGCTCAAATAGTTCTTTTAGGATTTTAAAAACCTTACAGGTCTTTTTTTATCTTTTTAGATATACTGAAGATGGCATAGATGAATATGTCGAAATGTCTGGACATTATAAATATGCTGTTCTTTGCAACACTGGTATTGCTTTTCCTGTAAAAAATTGGTATTTCTGCACAGAGTTCGTGAATTCTTCACTGACGAGCAGTTGGCCTCAATATACAAAAGTCATGTGCGTTCTCAGATCGAGTACTGTTCACTACTGTGGAGTGGATGTGGAGCGGTTGCACTGAGTCAGTTGGACAAAATTCAAAATAAAGCCATTAGGTTAATCAATAATCCTGCCATTACGAAGGACCTTCCTCCATTTGGCTTATCAGTATGTAGAGATGTTGCTTCTTTAGCCTTATTTTACCGATATTTTTACCGTAAGTCCTCTGACGATCTTGCTTCAATTGTGCCTCCTCTTCAGATTTTCTCCAGAAATACTCGGGCAGCTGGGAGCGCCCATGAACTCTCACTCTCTCCCCCGTAACGCAGAACCTTGCTTATCAAAAATCATTTATCCCCAGAACTACTGCTTTCTGGAATTCACTTCCTTGGAGTTGCTTCCCACAAACATTTAATCCACTTTTATTTTAATCAGGTTGTTATAAATATTTTAGGAATGGAGGATGCCTTTAGGCACATGAAATTTTTTTTTTATTTCCTTTGTTCGTCCTTCGTCCATTCATTGTCTCTTGATATATATATATATATATATATATATATATATATATATATATATATATATATATATATATATATAATATATATATATATATTATATATATATATATAAATTATATATATATATATATATATATATATATATAATATATATATATATATTATATATATATATAAATTATATATATATATATATATATATATATATATAATATATATATATATTATATATATATATATATAAATTATATATATATATATATATATATATATATATATATATATATATATATATATATATATATATATATATATATATATATATATATAAAACCACTCACTCAATGTAGCGCTTCTCTCGGGTGTCTGCCCTGTCCTCTCATCCATCCCTTTTTCCTTCCATCTTCTTCTGTCTTTCTTTCCTTCATTCTTTCATCGTCTTTCTGCCTGCGGATGACTTTACACTCCCTCTTCTGTCATTCATTCCTTCATTCTTTCCTCTTCCTTCTGCCTGTGGGTGACTCAACACTGAGTGACAAACCACATGGTTTTCTGTACACAAGGAAACCATTTACTACGCTGGGTGGTAACCATATAACCAAATTTTGGCGCCTGGTGGTTTAGTGGGTAATTATTGGGCTCCAATCGGACTGAGCTGGTGAAGGTTTATATCCAAGGGGTGGTTGGGGTTTATTGCTCACGTAATGCCACTCAGGGATGAGTGAGGTTGGTCACTGTCATCTTAAATGTCAGGACCAACTGCCTAGCCCCGGGCTTCTATGCTCCTCATGGGGCAACGTAGGATTGGATGATGGATATATATATATATATATATATATATATATATATATATATATATATATATATATATATATATATAATAATTTTGCATCGTTTTACATTTGTCGTTAACCACACTATGTGATCGATTTTTTGGTATTTTGTCAACTGTTCAACTGTTTTTTTGTGTTCGTAAAATGTTCACCAAGAATTCTCGTTCACGATGCACGAAGAGTCTTTATGTACTTATTTTTAGATGTTTTACATAGTTTAAATACTTTTCCTAGACTATAAGCCATTAGTATGCTTTACGTTTTTTGTATCTGTCATATGTTTAGTACTCTATACTGTATTTGATGTACTTGTAAAATACTGAATCTATCTATCTATCTATCTATAGCCCGACGCCCTAATCCCGCAAAGGGTGGCCGCAGATAAAACGCCTCCAAGTCACTCTGTCACCCACCATTTGACTCCCCTCCCCCCAACTCACCCCCCCCTCCCTCATATACCTCTCAACTCCATCCCTCCACCTCATCCTCGGTCTACCCCTCCCTCTCCCTCCCTCCACCTTACCTACATACACCCTCTTAGTCAGTCTTTCATACTGAATGCTTATAAAAATAACATTTATGTTGTTGTACATGATACACAAAGAGCTGGCATATATTTACCCGTCCCCGTCCCAGGGTATTGTTTTCATACTGTTTGTCTGTTTGTTTGTTTTTAATTGTTTTTTGTCTGTCTGTCTGTCTGTTAATAACTTTACGTGAAAACTAGTTGTGCGATTATGACTAGAAAACTAGTTGTGCGATCATGACTAAAATTACTGGGATGATGGTCCATGACGTCCTGATCATCTGACTAAATTTTGGGCCAAATCGGGCCAAGGCCCAGGCTGTAGAACTTGAAAAAAAGGGGGGGGAGGACAGGTAAAAAATCGTTTTATCACCATAACTCCTTTCAGTTTCGTCGTCTCGACATGATACTAAAGATGCAGCTTTCAAATCTGCATCCTATAACATGCCTCATTACATCAGGGTGCTAGGGGATGGGCTGTCAATGGCCTAAAATTTGAAATTGGCATAAAATCGTCAATTTTCTCCCGATTTACTCCAAAATTGATACACGTCATCTTTGACTAGATATCCTGTCGTGTTTATAAGTCAGCACCAAAATGACTGCCGGGGAAGGATTTGCTGTTCCTTGGCATCGCTTCTTGTTATTTCTAGTTCTTCCTCCTTTGCCTAATGCCATAAGTAGTGTGCTGTACCTCTTTGTAATTATGTAGAGATTTATTACTCAAAAGCCATCACAGTTTCTTCTTAATCACATCGGATATTTCCTTCCATCCCCTGCAGAACTTTGGTTTTGTTTTAAGTTGATTGTCACTTGGCGATTTAGTAAACCTGTAGATGAGAAATGCAACCAATAGAACGGCTCTGCAAATAAAATGGCTCTCGTAAAGTTCTGTTGAGCTCAGTATGTTGGTTTTTAGGTCTTGTCAGTCCATGAACCTGTATAATTTAAAAACCTTCCTCTTGCTTTCCAAGACTACTTCAGAAATAGGCCAAAGCTCACTGGTTCTAACAGGCATTCGGTTAGGCTTATAGCGCAGTGCCAGTGGTTGAAGCAAAACCTTTAGGGACAAGGCTAATCAGAGATGCTGCTCTCATTTTGTGCAGTTCATACTAATCTGCTCAGATCGAGGACAGTCGGGCTCAAATGTGTGCGGAAAATGTGGTTTAGAACCTTAGACACGTAGAAGGGTTGGGGACAGCATACAATTGGGCCTACATAATGTATTGTTTCTTGGGAGCTGTCGCGAAATATATTTTCCTAGAGGCATTATTGTATTATTTCTGCGTGGTTTAACGTAGTGTTAATGTAAAACATGGCGACCAGAAAACTGTTCGAAAATGCCCTCCCCCCTCAAAAAAAAAAAAAGCTCTTATAGAGTAGCCATATAAGTAAGTACGCTGTACAACTATAGTCGCTTTTGCGAGGAAGGTCACTTGATTATCATCTTAATCTTTTATTTCTATTCAAAAAATCATCATCTGGGTGTGAATAAGTAATATATAAAAAGGTGCTGGATCCCTCGTGTATGTGAGGTTTACACAGACATCAGTCTTACTCTGTCAGCCCTCATATAAACGGGAGCACCACGTCGTAACATCACCCTTAGACCTCAGGAGGCTTCACATTGGCGAGTAAAAACGTCAGACGAAGCCAAGAAAATAAAAGGCCCCTCAGGCGATTTAAGGATTAAGTAATCATTATGAACATAAATTTCTTTAAAATCAACTTAAGATAGCTTTTCCGTTGCCATTACACCAGAAATTTATGCCAAGTGAATGGTAGGTGGCTATGATGGTTACCGTCAGTTCAACTTTTAGGTGTAGTGCAGAGGACAGTGTAGACAATCTCGATATACTCGTAGCTGTAAATAAACAGTTCTGAACACAACACCTGCAGACTGGTAATACTTCCGTACCATTTGTGCCTCATTTGAA
Organism: Coenobita brevimanus; assembly: GCF_032717465.1. Lineage (NCBI taxonomy): Eukaryota > Metazoa > Arthropoda > Malacostraca > Decapoda > Coenobitidae > Coenobita > Coenobita brevimanus. The sequence continues at coordinate 18,708,427 of NC_137008.1, read as the reverse complement.
AAGATAATAAATAACTAAAAAGTTAAAAGGAAGATATAATCGTTATCAAGATATTGCAGAGGAATTATATTAACCCGTCACGTCCCGAGGTTTTCCACACCTCCGACATCCCCCAGTCCCGAGGTATTTTCGAAAAAAATTTTTTTGGCTAAAACCTTCACTTTTGGTGAGAAACATCGAAAATTCATAGAGAAATCGCTCACCTGAGGTTTAAAATACTCAATTCAGGTAGGAGTTCCTCCTTACCTGACTGGGTTTTCTAACATGCTGGCACCAAAGAAAATTAGTTCTATGGGAGGGTAACTATTCTATCCACTCATAAATGGTATTTATTTATTTACTTGGTACGAATTTATATGTAGTATGAGAGTATATTGGTTTTCAAGCAGTAATATAGGCATTATAAGCATTGTTTCACTCACTAACTAATCACCATTCATGACCTTTTTTTTCCCACATTACCTGATCATCATTTCTGACTGTTTCTTCCTGTAATGCTATGTAAACCTTGTCCTCCACATTGTCATCGATTGGGGAATCACTCTGGTCCTGAATGTCTTTATTGGCCAGGTCACTGGTTGAGGGGGGGAGGGGGGAGGTTATGCGGTGTAAGGCATTGTCCCTGCTTGGCATCTTGTAGATGAATAGAGGAAGGTGTCCCGTGTATACATACGAAAAATCACGTGCGAAAATTGAAAATTGTGCAAATTAGGGACCTTGCAATTGCACGACGTACCGGTACGTCGCCGGGACTGGCAAATGCAAATCATTGCAACGTACCCATATGTCGACGGGACGGGGCGGGTTAAGGAAACCTAGAGACCATCAGCGAGAACCAAATTTGTGAATCTGATTAACGGTGAACTAAGAAAAGTCTTTGAGAATGTTTACACATAAATGTGGGTGAAAGATATCGCATGCATCATAAAATTAGGGGAGTACTACTTGAAACTGTGAATCTTTGTAGGGAGGGCAAGCATATTTCATGTACTGTGATCAAAAGAAAAAATGTACCATCTTACTTGCCAGAACAAAAAAGGCATACTTAAGTAAACCATAGTACTTTTCCTGATGTTTTCCAGCGATATGTGTAGGTCTGCCATACCTTACGTAGTTTCTCAGATAATCCAGTTTTGGTGCTCGAGTTATTTTTTTTTATTTTTTTGGGGGGGACATTTTTAGTCATACATTAGCTGTTTTTAAGTCTCGTAAATAACACCAATTACTTTTTCATTAACTTTCTGTCGATGTGCATAAAATATTCTCTGTAGTTTTAAGTTTCTGATATAGCTCAGTTTTTGCGCCACACATGGAGCTTTTTGGCTTTTTTTTTTTTTTTTAACCAAAATAACTGAGATCTGTAAAAACCTCACTTTATTTATTACCCATTACTTTTTCATGAGACCATTTGCTGTAGTTTTAATTGTTTCTAAGGTAAGATAGTTTTAATGCTGTGCTCTAACCTCCAGCTACATGCAATATAGATTCCCTGCTTGCATGCTCGAACAGTAATGAACTTAGCTTAACACGTGTTAAATGAATGGTAACTGAGTTCAAATGTTAGTCTGCAGCAAAGGATCAAAACCAAAATAATTTGAAAATGCAGAGACAGAAGAAAAAGGGAGAAAAGGAGAGAGGTGTTGAAGATAATGCCGTGTGTATGAGGAAAAAAGATAAAGCAAAAATAGAAGACGAAATACTGCAGAAAGCCAGACCAAAAGATCAGAGGAGGAAGGAGGAGGTAAGAGAGAGTAAGAGGATAAAAGTGAGGCCTCTGCGGGTGGAGAGCTGCCTGAGGGAGAAGGAGGAATTCAGATGTGTGTGCAGAGAAAGAAAGAGAGAGAGAGAGAGAGAGAGAGAGAGAGAGGCTTACATTGGAAGAGTACAAGTACTCTCTCTCTCTCTATACAGACTATATAGATAGATAGATAGATAATCTATCTATCTTTCTATCTATCTATTTATCTCTCTCTCTCTCTCTCTCTCTACTTATTTATTTATTTATTTATTTATATAATTTATTTATAAGGAGGTAGGTAGATAACGCAGACATTGGAATATCTGATTATAGATGAAGTAGATAGCTTTGGTAGTTTCTGTTGTTTTTGTTGAGTAAGCCCGGTCTGTATGGTCATGACGACTCAACTGGAGATATGCAACCACCCCTGCAGTGCCGTCCCGTGCAGTGAACCGATGTTCCCTTGCAGCAAACAGCGCCTTGCTACAGTGAAGAGCGGGGTAAAGTGCGGACGTTTGGTTCCCGGATGGATGCTGGATTTGTGTCTCTCCATCCAGTTAACAGGGGCAGAGCAGTAGGCTTTGCACCACAGCATAATTTGGTTATATGACTACCATCCAGAGTTGTAAATGGTTTCCTGAGTTACAGGAAACCATTAGGCTTGTCACTGATTGTAGAGCCGCCTGAAGTGGAAAGAGCAAAAATGAATAATGACAGGAAAGATGGAAGGGAAAAGGAGAGAGGAGGGAAGACACAAAAATAATAACGGATGAATGGAAAAAGTAGGCAGCACAACATCAGTTTGATTGAAGGATGGTCACCACCACCTACCACTAGGTTCCATAGGGGTAATGGGATGTGCTAATCAGAAAACTGCAGGAAAGTAAACTAAATAAACCATGTGAAAATGACAGTAACATAGCTTCTATGGATCTTGAAACGTGAATACCCAGGTGATGAGGGAAGTGTTATGGAAACTGCTATGCACATGTGCATTGTTTAAAAGATGAGGCTGTGTCGTCCCCTCCACCCTCACCCTCTTTACTCAGTACCATGCTGTGGTGTGTAATTTTTTTTTTTTTTATTCCGGGTGTTGATTTAGTGGGGAATGATAACCCATTCCGTGTCAGTATTGTTTCTTAGTATTTGATATTGTACTTTACCAGCAAAATTCTGCCAGACCATGTTGGATAAAGTCCTTGCGTTTATTTCTTCTCCTACAAGAAATTTTCTGACTGTGTGCTCGATCCTGTCTCTTTCTTCCTACCAACGTGGTGATAAGCCTCACAACATTCTGGGTGTCGTCCTCGTCATTTTTGGAAAAAAGAATAAGAAATGAGCAGAATACGAAGATCGATCTGCACAAATCATTGTTGTCTGTGATAAGTCAAGTTTTTCTTTGATAATTTGGCAAACTAATTTGAAGAACAACCTCCAAAAGTGTTCATAATTAAGAAATTAACGTATTGTTGCACACACGCACAAATATGTGTGTGGATAAGGACTAAAAGGAAAATGGTGAAAAATGAGTTTATCTCGTTGTACGAAACAAAAAAATATCTCCACCTTTATCAAGGAGCTCGACATGAGACGCAGAGTAGTTAAGACTTCACAGCAGGATATTCTCTCAGTAATACAATATCGAAGTCAAATTAACAACCAAAGAATGTATGAACATCAGAATTCAAGAACCCTCACTGCAGTTAAATCATATACTTACGATAACGGCATTTGTATAATTGAAAACGATTCACTGAGGAAAGCAATTCGAAGTCATGATAAATAAAGAAACATGATAATTATATGGCAAAATACTGTCAAGATCCATGACCGACATAAAAAATAATAGGTCATTGTTCTGATGAGAGCTGCTAATCAAATGATTACCAAAAAAAGATTATGAAAATGACACAGAAGGCATTCTCAGAGATGATTATGAATATAACCAAACTTATCTACGACCCGCACGTAATTATGCATAGTAAATGGTTTCCTGTAAGCCAGGAAACCATTTACAGCGCTGGGTGGTAACCATATAACCAAACTATACGTGCTCCCTACGTGTCAACAAGTGGGTTGGTGGAGGGTTAGTGCCCCTCCCCGTAAAACAAATAACTCAGAGTCAAATGGCCACCCCTTACGGGATTATGGCGTCTGGCAATAGATAGATAGATAGACTACTCAGTGGCAGCGCACACAACTTTTGGCCGTTTATGAATAATAGAAATGACACGTATGGATGCTATTATAGAAATTTATGGCACGCTGTAATTACATTAAATAAACGAGTTCACATGCTAATGGAATAACGTAAACAATGTCACATTTTGATTATATTAAGTAAACTGTCACGTTGTAATGGTATCAGGTAAACTGTGACAAATTTTAATGATGTTAAGTAAATAGTGCCAGGTTCCGATTGTATTATGTAAAATGTTTAGGCACAGATGGTAACATGTAAGCAGCCTCACGTTCTGTAAGACAAATAACCAGTTTGTTGCTCCTGACTCAGTTCACGTATCAGAACCTTGAACCACTATAACGTCTTTAGAATTTAAACTTAAGAAGCATTTAAAGAAAAATTGAAATAATATTGTTATATACTATGGAGAGATATCAAGGAAAAGATACTTAGAAACCGGAACATGTGTTGTAGTTACCAAAAATAAACAGATGCATGTCAGGCATTACATAAATAACTGATTCCAAAAAAGGATAACACAGTTACTTGTCAGGTACGAGTTGGGAGGAAGGCGAATGCAAAAAAATGCAAATTAATAAATATATAATTATAAAAGTAAATAAAATAAAACAGATGAAAACATGAAATTTTCTTGTATACCAGAATGAGATGGAAAAGTCTTGGGTGGAGAAGTTTGTGCAAACCATTTGTGTTTCCAAATTTCCAGAGGACTGACGTACACTAATGATGATGATGATGATAATGATGAATGAATGTCATAAACAAAGTGTAGGAAGAGCATACGTGTTTATGTGAAAATATAACGTAAAATGGGCGTCTGCACGCACCAATTAAAAAAAAAATGCCTTATATTTAGCAGGTTAAGACAGAGGGCGGAACTTGTCTTCCTTCCCGCACCGTGAATAAAGTAATGAAGCAGCGTCAATGCGTGGTTTCTTCGCGGTATTACCATGCCGTTCCCACAACAACCTGCGGTTTCTACCGCTGTCTTCCATTCCCACCGCAGTCTTCCATTCCCACCGCAGTCTTCCATTCCCACCGCAGTCTTCCATTCCCACCGCAGCCTGCCATTCCCACCGCAGCCTGCCATTCCCATCGCAGCCTGCCATTTCCACCGCAGCCTGCCATTTCCACCGCAGCCTGCCATTCCCACCGCAGCCTGCCATTCCCACCGCAGCCTGCCATTCCCACCACAGCCTGCTCTTCCCACTGCAACCTGCTATTCCCACTGCAGCCTGCCATTCCCACCACAGCCTGCCATTCCCACCGCAGCCTGCCATTCCCACCACAGAATGCCATTCCCACCACAGCCTGCCATTCCCACCGCAGCCTGCCATTCCCACCACAGCCTGCTATTCCCACCGCAGCCTGCCATTCCCACCACAGCCTGCCATTCCCACTGCAGCCTGCCATTCCCACCACAGCCTGCTATTCTCACCGCAGCCTGCCATTCCCACCACAGCCTGCTATTCCCACCGCAGCCTGCCATTCCCTCTCCATAGATGAGTTTAATGAGCTTAAGGGAATCCTCATAGTAATGGGATTAATTACTTCACTCTGATGACGTAGACTTTAGTTTCTTTCTCCGTCTTGTCGACTTTAATCAGCTTAGGAGAGACTTGTGGAACTGACGGTGTTAGGTTTAGCCTTCTCATGCCCTGTAATATTAAGGTGCTCTCCCAAAATGAATGTGATACTCTGATAGCAGTCTAAGAAAGCTGATCCTATAGTAGTAGTAGTAGAAGTAGTAGTAGTAGTAGAAGTAGTAGTAGTAGTAGAAGTATAGTAGTAGTAGTAGTATAGTTGTTGTTGTAGTAGTAGTAACAGTTCTTGTTGCTGTTGTTGTTGTTGGTGGTGGTATCCTTGTTTCATTTCAGCTGATCAGACCAAATGCGGGAGAATATCCTCTCAGGGCTGCGTCATCATTTATTCATTCACAATTTTTCTCCAGTCATTTCTATCACGCACAGCCTCTCTTCCTTGCTCAACAGACATCCCACTCGTGTCCAATGCTCTCTTCATACTGTCCATTCATCCAATTCGTGGTCTTCTTCTCAGTCTTACACCTCTCACATCCGATCCAGTTCTCTTTTTCACTAATTGCTCATCATCCATTTTCTCCATATGCGCAAACCATTGCAACGCCCTCTGCTGTACTCGATCAGCCACGTCCCGCGCAATTCCAGTTCTTCTTTGCACTTCATCATTTCTTACTCAATCCATATCCGTCACGCCAGATATACTCCTCAGACACCTCATCTCCATTACTTTTCCTCTCTGTTACACCCATATTGCATGTTTCAGCCCCATAAAACACAGTCGGTACCACAACACCCTCATACAGCCTTCTCTTTACATCCATTCTAAGCGAACGACATCTAAACACTTTATTCATTCCTCCCAGCACGTTTCCTACTTCATTCGTTCTTATCTTGACTTCTGCATCTACCCTTCCATCCATAGCAACATGTGACCCTAAATACTTAAAACACTCTCCCTCCTCAAGCAACTCACCATTCAAAACTATATTCATCTTCCTACCATCTACCAACCTCGTACGCTTCATCACTTTACTCTTATACTCGTTTACTCTCAATTTTGTCCTTTCACACACCCTTCGAAACTCCTCTATCAACTGTCTCAATCTCTCCTCTGAATAGGCCACCAGTGCAGTAACATCTGCAAACAGCAGCTGATTCAGATTCCACTCTCTACCATCAGCATTCACCAGACTCAAACCTCCACCTAACACTCTTGCATTCATCTACCATACAACACCATCCATATAAATATTAAATAACCAAGGCGACATCACACATCCCTGCTGCAGCCCCACTATCATGGGAAACCAATCACTCACATTATTTCCTAGTCTTACACACGCTGTACTATGTGCATAAAGTCTTTTCACTCCTTTTAGCAACCTACAATCAAGTCCATACAATCTTAAAACAGTCCACAAAGCCTCCCTGTCAATTCTATCATATGCTTTCTCTAAATACATGAATTCCCAAAACACATCCTTGCCTTTCGCTAAATACTGTACTTTTCACACACCTGTCTCACAGCAAACACCTGATCCATGGATCCCCTCCCTCTCCTAAATCCACACTGCTCATCACCAATCACTCCCTCTGTACCCTTTCTAACTCACTTAATTAACACTCTGCCATACACCTTACATACAACACTCAACAGACCTATACCCCTAAAGCTAGTACATTCCTACTTCTCACCCTTACCTTTACACAATGGGACCATACAAGCACTTGCCCAGTCAATTGGCACCTTACCTCTCAAAAAACACACATTCAACAATCTTACTAATCACTCAACAATAGTTGCTCCACCACCACCTTTCAGGCATTCCACAGCACACTCATCCATACCTGCAGTTTTCCCTGTTTTCATCCTCTTTATGCCTCCTGCACTTCCCGAATTGTGATCAAAGAATCATTCAACTCGCCCAATACATTTATTCCTTGCACCCTTCCATCTGCCACAACTTCAGCCTCCCTTTCCTCCTCTACATTTAGCAGTCAAAATACTCTGCCCATCTCTTCCTTACTATATCCATCTCAGATAACATCCTTCCATCCTCTTCTTTTACCCGCTCTTCCTTCCCAGACTCTCCCTTTCACACCCTTTTCACCTCCTTGCAAAACATTTTCTTATACTTTTGAAAATTCTCAGTCAAACACCTACCCCACCTCTCATCTGCTGCCACTTTAGCATCACGCACAGCCTTTGTCTCTCATAGTAACAAGTTCTCTCATAGTAACAAGAAAATCGTGTTGAAAGATTTAAGGGAACTAATAAATGATTATAGTAGAAGTGTCTGAAGAAATGAGTGAGTGAGTGAGGCTTGACTCCACAGATTGCTTAGATCGAACAATTAATGATGATAATAATCATCATCATCATCATCATCATAATAATCTATCTATCTATCGCCAGATGCCTCAATCCCGGTCTAGGTGGCCACAAACAAATCGCCTCCACGTCGCCCTGCCCCCGCCATTTCACTGCCCTGCTCCCAACTCACCCCCCCCCCTCTCTCCTATACCTCTCCATCTCATCCTCAGCCTCCCCCTCTCTCTTCCCTCCTCCACCTCACTCACATACACTCTCTTCGTCAGTCTTTCACCCTCCATCCTCTCCACATTGCCAAACCACCTCAATATATTCCTGTTAACGCTTCCTATCACATCCACATCCACACCACAACGCTCCTTTATATCCTCATTTGTCAGCCTGTCTCTCCATGTGACTCCATAGGCTCCTCTTAAATAACTCATTTCCATTGCTCTCACTCTTGACTTGTGTCCTTCCAGCAACGTCCAAGCTTCACTTCCATACGTTAGAGTTTGTATCACAATACTGTCATGTAGTAACTTTTTCACTTCTTTGCTCACTTCCCTGCTTCTTATCACTGCTTTCAAGGAACCAGCAACCTTTCTTCCCTGCTGTACCCTTTCAAGCACTTCACCCTCCAAACCTCCATCCTAACTCATCACACTACCCAAGTACTTAAACGTACTCACATCTTCCAATTCCTCACCATCCAACCTTGCTGTACATTCACTGACTTCACCTCTCTCAAAGACCATCACTTTCCTCTTCCCTACATTCACCTTTAGATTCCGTTTCTTACATACTCTTCCAAACTCATCCACCAAGCCTTGCAGCTCCCCTTCGTCTTCACTCAGCAACACAGTATCATCTGCAAACAACAGTACAGGGAGTTTCCAATCACTACCCTCTCTCACCAGGGCCACTCCAATATCCACTACCCTACCTTGTACCTCTTTTATTACCCCATCCATGTACAGATTGAACAACCATGGAGACATGACACATCCCTGTTTCAACCGAACCTTCAAAGAAAAAAATTCACTCAGTTCACCATCCACACACACTGCAGCGTATGCACCATCATACATACTCTTCACAGCATTCAACAACTTCCCATCTACTCCACATATTCTTAATACTTTCCACAATCCTTGTCTATCCACCCTGTCATATGCTTTCTCCAAATCCATAAAGGCTGCATACAACTTCTTTCCCTTCTCTCGCAACTTTTCCACTAAAGATCTAAGAATGAATATGTGATCTACCCAACCCCTTCCCTTCCTAAAACCTTCCTGTTCTCCAACTAATTACTCTGTTCTTTCTCTAACTCTGTCAATAAGTATCCTACCATACACTTTTCTTATTATACTAAGAAGACAAATGCCCCTTTGATTACCACACACTTCTTTTTCCCTTTTTCCTTTGTACAAGGGAATAAATATACCTGACTTCCAATCCTCTGGGACTCTACCTTCCTCCCAGGCCAATCTGCACATTTTCCACATCCATTCTACTATTATCTCTCCCCCATGCTTCAGCATTTCACCACACACTCCATCAATTCCTGGGGCTTTCCCCAATATAACTTTCTTCATTGCTTCCACAACTTCTGTCCTACTGATTTCTTCCTGTCTTCTCACCTCCCTCCTTCTCCCAGCCATTCCCCAGCCACCTATACTCGCATTACTTCCATCCTCTATGTTCAACAATTCCTTAAAGTGTTCTCTCCATCTGCTCACTTTCTCTCCCTTCTCCACTAGTAATCTACAATAATAATAATAAAAATAATAATAATAATAATAATAATAATAATAACAACAGTGAGGGGAAAATAGTAGTAGAATGGATATGGAAGATGTGCAGATTGTCCTGGGAGGAAGGGAGAGTCCCAGAGGATTGGAAGCTATGTATTATTATTCTCCTGTACAATGGAAAAGAAGAAAAACAAATGTCTGATAATCGTATAGGAATTTGTCTTCTTAGTATACTAAGAAAAAGTATATGATAACATACTTATTGATAGACTTAGAGAAACAACGGAGATATTAGAGATGAACAGGAAGGCTTTAGGAAGGGAAGAGGTTGTGTAGATCAGATTTTCATCCTAAGGTTTTTAGTGGAAAAGTTTCTAGAGAAGGGAAAGAAGCTGCATGCGGCCTTCATGGATTTGAAAAAATCATATGACACGGAGAAAAGGCAAGGAATGTGGAAAATATTAAGAATAAAATGGAGTGAATGAGAAACTGTTGAATGCCGTGAAGAGATGTAGGAGGTGCTAGAGCTGCAGTGCACGTGGATAGTAAACTCTTTTTTTTTTTTTTTTTTTTCAGTCTGAATGTTGGATTGAAACAGGGATGTGTCATTTCTTCACGGTTGTTCAACCTCTATATGGATGAGGTTATAATATGGATACAAGGTAGATTGTGGATGTTGGAGAGGCCCTAATGAGACTGGGCAGCGTTTGTAAACTTCCTGTTCTGTTGTCAGCAGATGATACTGTATTGTTAAGTGAGGACGAAGGGGAACTTCAAAGCTTGGTGAATGAGTTTCGGAGAGTATGTAAGAAACGGAATCTAAAGGTGAATGTAAGGAAGAGTATAGTTGTGGTCTTCGAGTGAAATTAAGTCATTCAATGCACAGTGAGACTGGATGGTGAGGAAATGGAAAATGTGAGTGCATTTAAGAACTTGGGTAGTGTGGTGAGTAGGGCTGGAAGTTTAGAGGATGAAGTGCTTGAAAGAGTTCTACAGGGAAGAATGGTTGCTGGTTCTTTGAAAATAGTGATAAGAAACAAGAAGATGAACATAGAATTTTAAAAGTCACTGCATGACATACAGTGATACCCACTGTAATTTATGGAGGCGAAATTGGACCTTGTTGAGAGGAGAATGTGGAGTTGCATGAAGAGACCGACGAAACAAATGAGGAGGTGAAAGAGCGTTGTGGTGTGGAAGTGGATGTGACAGAAAGCGTTAGGACAAACACAGTGAGGTGGTTTGGCCATGTGCAGTGAACAGAGAGCGAGAGACGAACGAAGTGAGTGTATGTGAGGGAGGGGGAAAACGAGGATGAGGAGGGGGAATGGAGTGGAGAGGTATATGAGAGGGACGTGTGAGTTTGGGGGAGGTCAACCAAATGGCAGGGAACAGGGTTACTTGAGGGCGATTTGTCTGTGGTCACCCAATAAAGAATTAGGGCGTCTGATTATAGGTAGGTAGATTATTATTATTATTATTATTATTATTATTATTTATTATTATCATTATTATTATTATTACTGTTATTATTATTATTATTATTATTATTATTACTACTACTACTACTACTATTATTATTATTATTATTATTATTATTATTATTATTATTATTAATACTACTACTGCTTCTGGCGCCTGGTGGCTTAGTGAGTAATTATTGCGCTCCAATCGGATTGAGCCGGTGAAGGTTTATATCCAACGGGTGTTTGGGGTTGATTGCTCATGTAATGCCACTCAGGGATGAGTGAGGCTGGTCACTCTCGTCTTAAATGTCGGGACCAAATGCTTAGCCCCGGGCTCCTACGCTCCTCATGGGGCAATGTAGGATTGGATGATGGATGGATGGATGGACCACTACTACTACTACTACTACTACTATTATTATATCATTAATAACAATGATAATCAAAATAATAATAATAATAATAATGATAATAATAATAATAATAATTATATTAATAAATAAACATTATTATTATTATTATTATTATTATTATTATTATAATTATTATTAATATGGGACAGTTTAATATCAGCTACTGCTCCCTAACCCGATGTCCGCATGGCAAATAAACCACTTGCCTCCCTTTAGATTCCATTATGTTTCTCCGGCTAAAGGTAATCGTTAGCTGCTTCATGTAACGCTCAGTGTTATTAGTTGTCAGTATAATGCACTGAACAATGGGAGCCCAGTTGCTTCTACAGGAAGAACACTTCCTGGTGATATGTAAGTGATGGATGTGGGGTTCATCCTCGGCCGAACTGGCAGTCTCTTCTCCCGGCGAATAGGACGATTATGGGTCGCCTTGCTTCAAGGATTTATTTTATTTTTTCTGGCTCTTAAAGCCTAACTTCATTCATTTTGTTGACCAGTCTAAAACGGCCCCATCTCACTGGACATTGTAGATGCACGCGAGAATGGACTTCAGACCGGCGCCATCCTCAGTGTTGCTCTCACTGGCTGGAGGACTGAGTCAGCGGAGCCATGAAGGAATCAGCTGAGGTATGTAAACAGAAAAGATAGGATGATCATAAATCAACTGAGCCATACATAATGCCGTTGTCAGCGTACGCACTGGCTGCTGCTGCGTTATATTTAAGAAAATATGTGATAACACGTCACACTGTTACCATCACAGTGAAGGTAACCGGGTTCTTCTTACACCGGGAAGTGACGGAGACGTGCAACTTATATTGCTAGTGAAATGCAAATGTAATTACCGAAGAAAAGGGCTGCAGTATTCGTCCATAAAATACTGGGAAATAGTTATGTGTCGTCTTGAGCTTTCAGTAATCTATAGAGATTCGTAAACCTTGCTCTTCTCTCCAGACACAATTTTATCATTATTTCATGCATAGATGCTTGACATTCTCAAACTAGGCTTTACAAGCAACATGCACCAATCATCTGCATTATATCACCTTCCAGTGTCAATGATGGTTGTCAGTTATTCAAAAACTGATTTTTTTAAATATGCAGTTTTATGTCATTTTTGTAGTATCGTGTGGTTACTTCCCGGGCATGGGATGATTGTGGCTGTCTTTGTACAGTGCTACAGAGCATCGTTGTTTGCAGGAGAAAGAGAGAGAGAGAGAGAGAGAGAGAGAGAGAGGAGATAAGGTAGGTGGAATCGATAGGGTAGATAAACTAGACATTGGAATATCTGATTATAGATGAACAAGGGAGCTTTGGTAGTTGCTGTTGTTTTTGTTGAGTAAACCAGGTCTGTAAGGTCATGACGACTCATCAACTGGAGATATGCAACCATCCCCGCAGTGCCGTCCCGTGCAGTGAACCGATGTTCCCCTGCAGCAGACAGCGCCTTGCTACAGTGAAGTGCGGCTTAAACTATGGACGTTTGGCTCCCAGATGGATGCTGCATTTATGTCTCTCCATTCAGTTAACAGGGGCAGAGCAGTAGGCTCCAAACCACATCATTATTTGGTTATATGACTACCATCCAGAGTCGTAAATGGCTTCCTGAGTTACAGTAAACCATTAGGCTTGTCACTGATTGTAGAGCCACCTGAAGTGGAAAGAGCACTAATGAAAAATGACAGGAAAAATGGAAGAAAGAAGGAGGAGAGGAGGGAAGACAGAAAAATAATGATAATGGATGAATGGAAGAAGTAGACAGCACATCAAATTGAATGGAAGATGATCACCACCACCTACGACTGGGTTCGATAGTGGTAATGGGATATTATAATAATAAAATTGCAGGAGAGTAAACTGAATAAACCATTTAAATATGACAGTAACATAGCATCCATGGGTCCTGAAATGTGAATAACCAGGTGAAGAGGGAAGTGTTATGGTAATTGTTATGCACATGTGCGTTGTTTAAAAGATGAGGCTGAGTTGCCCTCCCCCCACCCCCTTCACTCGGCAGTATCATGCTGAGGCATGTAATATTTTTTTGTATTCCGGGTGTTGAGTTTTGTGGGAATGATAACCCATTCCGTGTCAGTATTGTTTCTTAGTATTTGATACTGTACTTAACGGGTAAAATTCTGCCCGACAGTGTTGGATAAAGTCCTGACGTTTATTCCTTCTCCTACAAGAAATTTCCTGTGTGCTTTTTCCTCTGTCTCTTTCTCCCTTCCAACGTGGTGATCAGCCCCACAACATTCTGGGCGCTGTCCTCGTAATCTTTTGTAAAAAGAATAAGAAATGAGCAGAAGATGAAGATCGATCTGCAAAAATCGTTGTCGTCTCTGAAAACAGTTAAGTTTTCTTTGATAACTTGGCAAACTATTTTTTTTTTTTTTTCAAATAACAGAACTGAGGAAGGAAAAACAAATTAATAAAAAAAAATGAGCCATACACCAGATTACTGGCGTCCTCCATTCATAAAAAATCTATGGCAGTTGGACTTGAACAGCTGTAGGTTGAAGTTTTGGGGAAAACAACTCCGGGGAAACGAGTTCCAGATAGATGCTGTTCGGGGAATAAAAGAATTCTGATAGGCAGAAGTTCTGCAATATGGCTGTGTGACATTCCAGTCATGATCGCTACCAGATGCCCGTGTAGAATGAGGGAAGGCATGGAGAGGTGGCACCATGGACGCAACTTCCTCTGAGCATATGCCATAAAAATATCTGTAAAAAATGCAAGAGAGGCAACATTCCTTCTTGCATGTAGGGGAGGTAGTTTATTTATAATAGCAGGGTTATTAATAATTCTAACAGCTTTTTTCTGAATATTGTCTAGTTGGTTTAGTGCAACCTCTCCACATCCATTCCACAAGGGTGAGCAATATTCAAGCTGAAAGCATACATGACATAAATTATAGCTAAATGCTCGTCAGTGAAGAAGTTACGGACTCTGTACAATAATCCAAGTTCCTTTGAGGCGGTTTTACAAGTGATCTGACATGAGAGGTCCAGCTGAGGGCACTGTTAAGTGAGACACCGAGAATTTCAATACTTTTGGAGTAGGAAATATTAGATAGTAGCATTGAAGGTAATATACGAATGTGGCAATATCTGTCTATTAGTAAATTGTATATATATTTGGTTTTACCAGCATTAAATGAGACAAGGTTGTTTTGTCCCCTTTCAGTGATCGTAGATGAGTTTTGATTTGTGGAGATGGCTGTACTGAGTTGTGAGTTAGAGATATTAAACCTTGTGAATGGGTGTTTAAGTGTAAATGAACTGTGAAGTGTTGTGTCATCTGCATATTAATGGATAGGATTATGGGTGACAGATTAGAGATCATTAATATGAATTAGGAATAGGGTTGGAGCCAGAACTGATCCTTGTGGCACGTCGGCGTTAACTGAGTGGAAATCAGAGTATACAGCATCACAAGCTACCAGACAGGCAAGGCACGAGATGAAGTATATTTACCATCATCAGTACTAAGCTCTTGTACATCACCACCATTACCACCACTAGTACTACACCAACACCACCATCATCACCACCACCACTACTATTATCTTCGTCAAAAATATCCATACATTTAACATCTTCCCAAAGCTAATCAATATCTGTTTGAACATCATCACCATCACCATCAACACCAATACCATTATCATCATCACCACCAGCACCATTGCCATCATCACCGGCATCATCATCATCACCGTCATTATCACTATCAGGGCATTATATTGTATCAGCTGGAAGAGAGGCAGGAGGCGACGTGAGGTAAGGTGGAGGGGCCTGGGACTCGACTACACATGAATCAGGTTCAAACCTTCACCTTACATCCAATCTCCTTTTCTTTATTCCCCTCTTTTTTTTCTTTGCCGTTTTCTTTTTTCCATTCTCCTTGGTTACCTTTATTTTATTCCATTCTTGTTATTTACATATCTGTCTCTCCTTTCTCAATTTTTTTTTCAAGTTATTATACTTCCCCCTTCTGTTTCAGTTTTTATTCTCTTCATACTTTCTCTGTTTTACTCACTCCTATTATACTGTATTTAGTTCCCCTTTCTTAGGTATATAACAGAAATAAGGCAACAGGAGCAGTAGGAGTCAAGGTGAAATAAGGTGGAGCGATCTGAGAATCCAACAAAAGTGTTTTTTATTCTACCTATAATCTTGGCGGTTCCTTTTTATTAATATTATTGGTCTCACATTTGTTTCCAAGTTTTTCTTTCCTTTTCCCAATGACGTTCCTTTAGTTTCCTATTTTGTGTTTCATTTTGTCACTTCTCACTCTTCTCTGCTATATAACAATATGAAAAGCTGCAAGGGAGTTAGGATCCTGCATGACGCAGAGCCACCATTATAACACCACAAGCTGCAAAGGAGTTAGAATCCTTTATAAGTACAACC
Source organism: Coenobita brevimanus (assembly GCF_032717465.1). Taxonomy (NCBI): domain Eukaryota; kingdom Metazoa; phylum Arthropoda; class Malacostraca; order Decapoda; family Coenobitidae; genus Coenobita; species Coenobita brevimanus. Next base: position 18,692,583 of record NC_137008.1, on the reverse strand, counting down.
CAAAGCCACTATTAAATTGCATCAAGAGCTGCAAGAAAGTTAGGAACCTTTATGAGTACGACCCAAAGCCACTATTATATTACATCACAAGCTGCAAGAGAGGTAGGACGCGAGAAGAAGCAAGCCCAACCCAACTGTCACTCCACTACAGGTGTACTGAGTTCAAACTTTCCATTTTTCCTCTTACTTTTTTTCTCATAACATTTTCCTGTGTGTTTCTCTTTCTTCCTTTTTTTTTTCTTTTTTACTTTACATTTCATATTTTCCCACATATTTTCTCACTTCTGTCTTGTTTGTTTCCCATTTTTTCCTTTCTTATGTACTTTTTTTATGGCTTACCTTCATCCTTTCTTTTTTACCTTTTCCTCTCACCTTTTCTTCCTTTCTTCTGGTCATTCTGCTCTCTTTTCATTCCTTACCCATTTGTTCGCTGTTTTTTTTTACCTCTTACCCTTTCCCATCTTTCAATATTTACTTTAGTTTTTCTCTTATTTTCTTTCATTTTTGTGATATCCCATTTTTTAACATCCCACTAACGGACATAAACGACTAATAGATCTAAGAGTTACTATCACCAACGACTTGAAAAATAGTCTGGAGTAAGGAAGGATGTTGAAGCATAATTAATAGAAAGATTATTGTGAAGGCGTCAGGAGTAGGAAGAATTCGTGTCAAGAGAGCTCAGAGCATTTAGTACGAATGAAATTACTCTTAGTATAACGAAGAACACACTTGGCATGATTCCATACAGAAGCATAAAGAGGCGAGATTCCGGAGTGGGTTGGAGCCAGTACCTTTTGTAGGCCTCCTCCTCCATTTCGCCTTGACCCCAACCGTTTGGCGGCCGTTTCTCCAATTCACATCACCTTCTCTCATACATTCTTCTGCTCCGTCCTTTCATCTTATCCTTAGTCTTTCCCTGCCAGTCTCCCCTTCCACCTCAGTCACATACACTCATCAAATCAATTTTTCATTCTCTATTCTCTCCACGTGGTCAAACTATCTCCGACTATTTTTCTTAACGTTTTCAATCACATGAATATAAATAACAATGCAAAACTTTGTTGTACTGATATATGAGAAAATTCTGCGATTTTAATTTTTATTTTCAGGATTATAGATTAGAGATTGGAGATTCGATAGAATTTACTGTTATTTGTTTTTATCCATGAAAACTACACGGATGCTCTCACCAAGAATCATATCATTATTTTTGTCTTTTACCTGCCGTTGTCAGGAGGGTGTGGGGGGAGAGGAGGGCCTTCGTCTCCTCTCCTCTTGTCTCATACAAGTTGGTTATATCTTACGAATCAGTTGCTTTCCTAACAGATAACCTCGTTATGGGCCAATAGGCCTCCTGGTATCTGTGCTTGCTGTGTGCTGCTACGTATTTCCGTATTGTCTCACAAGCTATAAAAGATGCAGGAGGCGTGATGAAGTTGGGTTATCATCAGAACTGACCTGCATCACCCTCATCAGTACCATCATACTCAGCATCACCATAAAGAGTAGGAGGCGTGATGTAGCAAGGTGGAGCGGTCTGCCACTCTGCTACACCTGTACCCACTTAACACCTTGACCCTTTAGTCTTTAGGCTCCTTCTTTATCTTGTTCTTTATCTCCTTCCCCTTTAATTAACTTTGGTTTAGTCATGTTCTCTCTCAGTTTCGGTTTTTCTCTTACTTCCTTTTGTCTCGTTTTTCTTTTCTCTCCTTTCTATTTTTCATGTTCTATTTTCTTATCATTCCTTTCAGTTTTGTACTTTCTTTCCACATTCCTGCTCTCTCTCTCTCTCCCATAACGAGGTTTTTCAATCCTGCAAGGTATTTCGTCTCTTATTTCCTGTACACTATAGCAAATGCCGGAGGATCTTGAGGGTGCGGGAGAGAGCCTTCTGCAGTGCTATCCTTTTCTCCAGCTCCTATAATTATAGCACTACATTAGTATTAAGGCCGAACCGCCTCGTAGGGACCGTATTGTCTGTTTGGTCTGTGTATCTAGGTAACTCTCTCTCTCTCTCTCTCTCTCTCTCTCCACTATATTATTACAGCAATAAAGCAACAGGAGAAGTAGGAGCCAAGGTGAAGTAAGGTGGAACGGCCTGAGATTCTAAGAAAAGTTTCTCCAGTTCTACCCGCATCCCGCGCACAGGCTTCTTTTTACCTCGCCCGGACGGAGTCCGACGAAGTATCGTTTCTGGTCGAGTTTGTTTGTTTGTTTGTTTCTTTGTTCTTTGTTTCCTTTTTCCTTTGTTTGTTTCTTTGTTAGCAACTTTGCGGAAAAACGGCTGCATGAAATAAGATGAAACATTTAGGATATGTGGGCACTGATCCTCAAAGAAAGTGATTAAATTTTGAAGGTAATCGAATGACCCTGAAAGTCAAAATCAAAGTCACGTATTTTCAGAGGGCAATAACTTGAAAACGGTCGAAGGTAGAGATGTTTACTATTAGGAACATATAGGAACTCCTCATATGGGCTTTCATTTGGCACTAAGGCCTTTGACCTTGAATGACCTTGAAAGATGAAACTCAACTCACGGATAATCAGGGGATTATAACTCGAAACTGGTTGAAGATAGAGATATTTACTATTACCAAGATAGAGGAAGTCTCTTATGGGCTTTCATTTGGCAGCATGACCTTTGACCCTGAGTGATCTTGAAAGGTCAAATGCAAGATCACGGATTTTCAGAGGTCCTAACTTGAAAACATTTGGGCCATTACCTTAGACACTAATTGTGCACTGATGCTAAATGGCAGAAACGAGTCATTAATAGCAATAAAATAACTGCTGTCGGGCGAGGCTTGTTGTGCCTGACACCTCTTGTTATTTTCATTTCACCTTTTCATTACTTTTTAATTTTCCTTCTTTAACCCTTTTCTGTTCTTCTTTCATTCTTTCTTTCTTTTCTGTTCTTCATTCTTTCTTTCTGCTTTTTTTTCCCTTTCTTATTTCTTAATCCTTTCGCCTTTACAATCTTCTCTACATCCTAGTTTCCTATCATTTATCTTTTCAACCTCCTACGGTCTAATCTCCTCTTTACTCACATTTGTATTGCTCCTTGTATTCATTCACTCATCTCTTTCAGTCTCATTTTCTTTCTTCTCTCATTCCTTTCATTTCCTTTCTTTTCCTGATTCGTCCTTTCCTGTATTTTTCCATTACTCTCCAGCATCACAAGCTACAGGAGAGGTAGGAGGCGAGATGAAGCAAGATGGTGCGGCCTGGGACTCGACTACAGGTGTACCGAGTTCATACCATCAGCTGAGCTTCATCCTCTCTCTCTCTCTCTCTCTCTCTCCTTTCTTAATTATATTGCAGCAATAAAGGAACAGGACAAGTAGGAGCCAAGGTGAAGTAAGGTGGAGCTGCCTGAGCTAACAAACATTTCTCCAGTTCAACCCACACTCACATGGAGGCTTCTTTTTAGGTTTATTTTTCATCCATCCACTCTCTTCTTAACTTCTAATTTTGTTTCTTTTGTCCCTTTTTCTGTTATTTCTTTCTTTCTTTCTTTTCTCTCTGTCCCCGTTCTAATTTCTTAATCCTTTCGTCTTTATTATATTCTCTTTATTCTGGTTTATTACAATTTCTCCTTTTACTCTTCTATTATCTGTTCACCTTTAATTACATATTTTTCTTCACTGTATTCATCCAATATCTTTTCTCAATCTCACTTTCTTTCTTGTCTCATTTCTTTCATTTACTTGCTGTCATTCCAGTGCCCATTTTCTTTCTTTGCTGCCTTTCGTATTTCTTTATCTACGGTACCTTTTCCTGGATATTTGTCTTTTCTTTTTTGTTTTTCCTGTCTTCTCCTTTTAGGTTACTTGTACTAATTTTCTTTCCTTCGTTCTATCTTTCTCTATTTCCGTGCCATAGCCTACAGTGGAGGTAGGAGACGATATGAAGTAAGGTGGTGCGGCCTGGGATTCTAGGACAGGTGAACCAAGTTAACACCTTACCATTTTTTTATTTATTTATTTTTCTTAATTTATATTTTTCATTCTTTCCCTCTCATCTCTTCCATGTTTTGCTTCATTCCCGTTCTTCTTTCTTCCAGTTTTCTCAATTTCCTTCTGTTTCCGCTTTCTTCCTCTTGTCGTGTCCTTTCTTTTTTCCTTTTTCCTTTTTCATTTCCATTCACCGTCTCTTCGCGTTCTTTCTTTCATTCTTTTTTCTCGTTTTTTACTCACACCATTGTTTTATTCCTTGCTGCTGTCTTTCTTCACTGTATTACAGGAATAAAACACCAACGAAGTAGGAGTGCTGAAGGGAGAACGTCCTGGGATTCTAAAAATGGAGTCGGGAGTCAGAACCTCAGCTCAGTCAGGGTTCCATTTTACTCTTCTTCCTCGTTACCTTTATGTTTCATTCCCTTGCCCTTACTTTTTCCGTTTAGTCTCATTTATATATTTTTTTCATTTCTTTCGTCGATCTCCTTCTCTTTCCTTTCTTCGTATTCATGTCTTTCATCTTTCTTTCCTTCTCCCTTTCTATTTTTTATAAATATTCCTTTTATACTGTCTGCTGTGTCTCCCATTCCTTCTCATTTATATTAATTGTTCAAATTTGCCTTTTGAATCTACTAATTTCTTTTTTCTGTTATTTCGCGGTTTCTCATTTCTATCATTTTTCTCTTCTATCTTTTCCTTCCTACTTCATTTCTCCATAATAATACATCAGATGCTACAAGAAATGCAGGAAGTGAGATGAAGTAACTTTATTGCCGTCAGTTATGACTTACCCTTTATCATCATTATCATGACCAGCACCACCATCAACACAACTCCCTTTTCCAGCACTATAAACATCATCATCATCAATATCATCATCATCATTATCATTGATACAATTATCATTACCATCATGAAAATTCACCTAAATCATCTTCACTAATACTACCACCATCACTCCACCGTAATCATCATTATCATCATCTTCATTACCACCACCAAAGTCAACTGTATTGCGTCAGAATCATCACTATATTACAGCATTACAAGGTACTGTACAAGAGAAGTACCGTAGGAGAAGATGTACAGTGTAGCGGCCTCGGACTCTACTACAGATGTACTGATTTAACATCTTTACCATTCATACCTTATTTTTTACCTCCTCCCTTTCGTCCTTTCCTTCTCCTTTATTTCACTCTTCTTTTCATTTTGTCCTCCATTCTGTCCTTCTTTTTACAGTTCCCATTTTCTTTCCATTCCTCTACCTTTTCCATTAGTCGTTTCCCTTCCCTTTCCCTCTTCATATCTCCTTTTCATTCATTCTGCTTTTTGTTTACTTCTTTCGTCTTTTCCTTTATTCTCATTGTCTTTCTATCATCTTCTTTTCTTAACTATATTACAGCGATACAACACCAAGAGACGTAGAAGCCAAGGTGATTTAAGGTGGACCGGCCTGGGACTATGATAAAGGTGTCCCGAGTTCAACCCTGTTTTCCGATTTGCTCCTTTCTATCTTCCTCAGTTCCTTTTTGTTTTCCCTTCTACATTTGCCTGTCTATGCTCCTTTTCCTTGTTTTTCTTTGTTTTGTTCTCCTTCCTTTTCCCTTTCTTTATCCGTTCTTGTTTATTCCTTTCTCCTCTATATATTCTTTTCCTCCCCTTTCCGTTTTTGCTTCTACTCTCTGTCGCCCAGTTTTTGGTAATGACTTAATTGTCGCATTTTTCCATCTCCTTATATTTTTTACTAATTACTTTCTTTTCTATACTTTCTTCTCTCTTCTTTTGCATACTTTCTTCTCTCTCTTCTTTTCCATACTTCTTTCTCTCGCTTCTTTTCCTTCCCCGTTATATTACGGCATCACAATCTAGAAGAGAGGTAGGAGGCGAGATGAAGGGTATAACACTTTTACATGGTGCCTAATTTTCGTTATTTTCATTTAACCTTTCTCGTTTTCTTCATTTATTTCATAAGATGGAGATATATGGTGGATGAGTGTGTGAGGAAGAGAGGTTTGGACGTCGGTGAGGCTAGGGAACTGATAGGAGATCAAATTGGCTGGATGAATGTTGTACGAAGTGCATGATCAGGGATTTGGCACCCCTTTTTAACGTGGTAGCGTTCGGATTTACTTAATCGGATACGTTTATGTGAAGCTACAGAACGTGGTGAATGTTTATGGTGTATCCGATAGAAAGAGTAGGCCGAGGGAAACCTGGTTGAGGACAGTGAAAAGAGAAGCAGGAGAGGAGTGTTGGTGGGACCTGAAGGAGATGGCAAGAGACAAATATTGGTGGAGAGAGTTCATTGAGGCCCTATTCATCCCGTGGGGTGCCACAGGAAATGATTGATTGATTGATTGTATTGAAACATTGGAATAAACTGCCAGCAACAGGGGTTAGCACATGAACTATTGATACATTACAAACTTGGCTGCATAAATATTTGGAGACTATTAGCAATAAGTAATTAAGTGTGTTTATTTCCAGCCTAACGTGTATCCTGACGACAGTGAGATGAGTAAGGTCAGCCTCCGTCTTCCGCCGTACACCACTTTACCATCTGAGTAATTTCCTGGCGGAGTAAACCTTCACAAAATACACTAGTTTACGATGTATTTGGGCATAATTTAGCCAAACTTGTTGGTAAATCATCGCAAATACACTATAAACATGAATATGGTAATGTCTGGTGATGCCTTGAGCCACTAGAAAGGGTTTTTAGGCCATTACGTAGTTAAATTATGGCTGTGGCAGAGATTTTTTTTAGGGTTTCATTATTTCACGGAAATTCGTTTCTCGTGGGTGTCCATGTAACGTAACCCGAACAAAAGACAACACTTTTTATCTATGTCTATAGCAGGACGCATTAATCCTCAGTGCGGTGTCGACAAACAAGTTGCTTCCATGTCGCCCTGACCACTGTCATTTGGCTGCTCTGGCTCGAACCCACACACATTACTCTCATACATCATCCTTTTCCATCCCTTCATCATATTCCTAGTCTTCCCCTCCTATTCTGCTTCTCCACCCCAGTCACATACACTTTTCTAGTCAGTTTTCCATTCTCCAACCTTCCCATGTGGTCAGACCATCTCAGACTAGTACTCTTTACGCATTCAGTTACATGCACATCGATACCAAAACAAGACTTTGCTGTACCTAAATATGAAAAAGATTGTGCGATTTTATATGTTCTTATTTTAAGACTTCTAGATTAGATGTAAGAGACACGACATGATTTACTGTTAGATTTATTACCAATGTAAAATTTCATGTTTGCTCTCGCAAACAATTATGTTATTTTTGTCATTTTCCGCCATTATCCGGAGGGTATGATGACCAGGCGTGATGCAATTGGCTTATCATCAGAGCTGACCTGCATCACCCTCATCAGTACCATCATACTCAGCATCACCATAAAGAGTAGGAGGCGTGATGTAGCAAGGTGGAGCGGCCTGCCACTCTACTACACCTGTACCCACTTAACACCTTAACCCTGTAGTCTTAGTTTACTTCTTTTTCTTGTTCTTTATCTCTTTCCCATTAAATTTAAGACGTTTTTCATTTTTCGATTTCGATTTTTCGAGTTTTTAATTTTATTTCCTCTATCCTTTCCCTTTTCTCTCCCTTTACCTTTCCATTTTCTTTAATTTTCTTTTCTTTTTCCCTCCCTCTCTCTCTCTCTCTCTCTCTCTCTCCTTCCTTCTTTCCTGCACAGTATTACAGCAATAATAAACAAGACAAGTAGGAGCCAAGGTGAAGTAAGGTGGAGCGGCCTCGGATTCTAACAAATGTTTTTCCACTTCGGACCTAAACCGTGAAACTGGTTTATTTTTGTTTTATTTTATCAATTTGACGGTTTTACTGTTTTCCTTAATCTTTCTGTGTCCTCTACTGCTCTCTCTTCCTTTCTTGTTTTCTTTTCTCCCGTTTCGTATTTCTTAATCCTTGCTCCTTTATTATCCATACATCGATCCATCATCCAATCCTACATTGCCCCATGAGAAGCGTAGGAGCCCGGGGCTAGGCAGTTGGTCCCGACATTTAAGATTAGAGTGACCAGCGTCACTCATCCCTGAGTGGCATTACGTGAGCAATCAACCCCAACCATTCCTTGGATATAAACCTTCACCGGCTCAATCCGATTGGAGCGCAATAATTACCCACTAAACCACAAGGCGCCTAAATTTGGTTATATGGTTACCGCCCAGCGTAGTATATGGTTTCCTAGTGTACAGGAAACCATTTGCTTGTTTCCTAATCCTTACGCCTTTATTATCTTCTCTTCATCCTAGTTTCTTATAATTTCTGTTTTCCATATCCTAGCATCTAATCTCTTCTTCACTTAAAATTTTCTTCTTCAATGTATTCATTTAACAGTTTTTCTCAATCTCCCTTTCTTTCTTCACTCATTTCTCTCATTCAGTTTCTGTCATTGCAGTGCTTATTTTCTAGCTTTCCTGCCTTTCGTATTTCTTTATCTACTTTTTCCTGTATTTCTCTCTTTTATTTTCTTATTGCTTTTGCTGGCATCTCCTTTTTCAATACCTTTCCTAATTTTTCCCCTCTTTTTAATCTTTCTCCATTACCGTTTCATAACCTACAGTGGAAGTAGATGAAGTTAGGTGGAGCGGCCTGGTACTAAATTACAGGTGATGCAAGTTAACACCGTACCATTTATGCTTCATTTACCTTTGTTTTCCTACTTTTTTTTTCCTCTCCCTCTCCTTTATTTTACATACTGTTTCATTCTTGTTCTTCTTTCTTCCAGTTTTCTAGATTTACCTCTGTTTCCCCTTTCTTCCTATTGTTATGTCCTTCCATTTTTCCCTTTTCATTTCCATTCACTGTCTCGTCGCGTTCTTTCTTTCATACCTTTTCTCGTTTTCTTACTCCATTGCTTTATTCCTTCCTCCTTTCTTTCTTCACTATGTTGTTGCATTAAAATAACAAGGGAAGTAGGAGTGATGTAGGGGGAACTTCCTGGGATTCTAATAAAGAGTCTGGAGTCCGAACCTCAGCTCAGTCAGGGTTCCTTATTACTAGTCTTCTTCACTCATTTTATTTTTCATTCTCTTGTCCTTACTATTTCCGTTTAGTCACCTTCGTCTTTTGCTTTGATTTCCCTCGTCGATCTCCTTTTCATTCCTTTTTTTTTTTTTTTTTTCATATTGATGCCTTTCATTTTTTATTTCTTTCATCTTTCTGTTTTTTATGATCATCCTCTTATTACTGTCTCCTGTGTCTCCTAGTCTTTCTCAGTTATTTTTATTTGCCTTCTCACTGTATTAATTTCATTTTCTGTTATTTGTCTGTTTCTCATTTCTTTCTTTGTTTTTTTTTTTTTTTTTGCGTGCTTTTTCCTTTTTCCATAATAATACATCAGAAGCTACAAGAAATGCTGGAAGTTAGATGAAGTGACGTTATTATTTCATACTGTATATCATTATTAACATCATCACTACCGCCATTACTACCACCACCGCCAACAACACAACTCCTTTTTCCACCACAATAAAACATCGTCATCATGATCATGATCACCATTATCGTAATCGTGATCATAATCATGATCATCATCCTAATTCATACAGTTATCATTATTAACATCAAAATTCACCTAAATTATCATCACTAATACTAACACCACAACACCACCGTAATCATGATCATCATGATTACCACCACCAAAATCAACAATATTACATCAAGATCAATACTGTATTACAGCATCTCAAGGAACAAGAGAGGCAACAGGCAAGATAAGGTGTAACGGCCTGGGACTCTACTACAGGTCTTCCGATTAAACACCTTCACTATTTATACCTTATTTTCATTACTTCTCTCCCGTTTGTTATTTCCTTCACCTTTATTTCACGCTTCCTTTCAGTTCGTTCTCGAATTTTTCTTTCTACATTTCTTATTTTCTTTCTCTTTCCTGTTCCTTTTTCTTTTGTCGTTTACCATCCTTTTTCTCCTTTCCGTCTCCTCTTCATTCCTACTGCCTCTTTCCTGTATTACTTAGTCCTCCTCTCCTTTATTATCTTTGTCTTTCTCTCTCTTTCTTTACTATATTACAGCAATATAACTACAAGAGACGTAGGAGCCTAAGTGAAGTAAGGTGGACCGACCTGGGACTCTGATAAAGGTGTCCAGCGTTCGACCTGTGTTGGTAGGATCCTTTATTTCGTTTTGCTTTCCTTTTCTACACTTTTCAGCTTTTATCCTTGTTTTACTTTCTTTTGTTCTCTTTCCTGTTCTCGCTTTCTTTCTCCTTCCTTCTTTTCTCCTTTTTATATTCTTTTCATCCCTTTTTCCTTTTGCTTTCTAATTATTATCGCCCATTCTTTGGCATTTACTTGATTAATTCTCTCACTTTCCCATCTTATATTTTTCCTTACTGCTTACATTCTCTCTCACCCTTTCGTCTTTTCCTTCCCCATTATATTACGGCATCACAATCAGGGTGATCACACTTTATCTATTTACACGGTACCTAATTTTCTTTTTTTTTATCTTTCTTTACTTTTTCATTTATTTTACGTATTATTTCATTATTTTTATTTTTTAGTCTCTTTCTCAGCTACCGTCTTTCTTTACTGCCGTCCCTTTTATTTTAATTCTCCTGTCGGTTCTAATTTCTTCTGTTGTTCTGCTCTTCCTTTTTGTCACTTCCATTCTATTCTACGCATCTCTTTTTCTTTCTCTTTTCTTTCTTTCTCCTTTCTTGACCATATGATAGCAATAAAGTAAACAGAGAAATAGTGCCACGCTGAAGTAAGGTGAAGCGGCTGAGATTCTAATAGGTGTCTCTAGCTCGACCCAAGTTTCACGGACAGCTCCTCTCTCTCTCTCTCTCTCTCTCTCTCTCTCTCTCTCAATATCTTGTCTTTGTTTTTACGGGTAAAATTCTTATCTTTTTTTTATCCATTTCTTCCGCACCTTCATTTTCTTTTCTTCTTCTCTCTCTTTTATTTTTACTTTCTTATTTGCATCTGATTGTCACTTTCTTTACTTTCCTATTTTCATATCTTCCATTTTTCCATTTCATTCCTTCTTCAGTGACTTTCTTTGTCCTGTTATATTCGTTGTCTTCCTCTCCTTTCTTTTCTCATTACATAATTAGCTATAAGAGAAGCAGGAGGTTAGATGATACAAGGTTATTATCATCACTACTAACCTAATATACATCACCATCATCATCAGTACCATCACCACCATCATAATAATTATCATTATCATCGACACTAACCGATTCACAGTCTCCATCACTTTCACCACTACTAACATCACCATCAACATTATCACCATCACAATTAACACCAGCATCATCAGCAACATAGCATCACGAGCCACAAGAAGTAAGGTGGAGCGGCCTGGGACTCTATTACAGGTGTACCGAGTTCACACCTAGGCTGGTAGTCCCTCCTTTTCCTTTGATTTATTTTTTCTTTTAACGCTTCCTCTTTCAGTTTATTTCTTGTTCAATTTCTTTCCTTCTCTCCATTTCTGTCGCTTCCTTTTTCTCCTTTTCTTTGCTTATACTACCTCTTCCGTCTAGTTTGTCTCATTTTTTTTTCTTTCTCTAATTCTCATACCTTTTTGTTCTTTTCTTCTAATGCTTTACTTCCTAGCTTTAATTTCTCCTCTTCTTTCTTGTTTTCCCTTTTTTCTCTTTCTTACTTTACAAAATTGAATATACAAAAAAAAAAAAGTTTGTAATGATTCAATTTCTTTTTACCTGAGAGAGAGAGAGAGAGAGAGAGAGAGAGAGAGAGAGAGAGATTGACAAATCTAAGTATTAACACAGTTGTAAACATGGGCAACATCCTCTTTCAGCAGGTACAGATGCGGATGCAGATGCGGATGTTGAGTTTAGTCAAAACGTAGAAGCGGATGCGGATTTCTATTTTAAACCTGATGCTCTACAGATGCGGATACGGTTGCGGATGTTACATATATCCCTGATATGTTGTCTATTTAACTCGGTCAATTTAGATTTGCTCATGAAAAAACTAATTTGTTATTATCACGAGGATTATTTATTTTTTAATGAGCGTGTATTTTTTGTGAATGCAATTAATATACAATAAATGTGTTGATTAAGTTTGAGTAAATGAAAGCCCTAAGTTGCATCAGGGATGTGCTTTCTGATATAAGCATCAGTACCAAGTACCGCTATACAATTATTGCACAAATATTATCTGAATAAATCTATTTGTATTTAAAGTAGCGCCAGCCACTAGAGTAGCGCTAGTGGACTAGTTTTGAAAAAAGGTGGCTGTAGTGGAAGTGACAGTACATTATGATGCAAGTAGTGGTAGCGATAGTGCCATTACTTTGAGTCAGTAGTACGTATAACACTGGTTGTGGCCCAATAGGCCTCCTGTATCTGTACTTCCCATGTACTCCTGTGTACATCATCATAAGCTACCAAAGAGGTAGGATGAAACTAGAATATCATTAGAACTAACCAACATTACCTTTATCATCACCATTATACTCATATATACATCATCATATCTTCATATCAGTTGTTCTCATTATTATCATCAAAATCACCATCACTGTTATCATTGTAAAAGTTATTATAATCAAATTTATCCTTAAACATCACTGTTGCAGTCATCATCATAATAATCATTATCGTTACCATTATCATCATCATCATCACCTGACCTTCAGCACCACAACCATTAGCTACAGCATCACAAGCTACAAGAGAGGTAGGAGGCGAGATGAAGTAAGCTGGAGCGGCCTGAGACTCAGCTACAAGTGTACTGAGTTCCGGCCTTGTCTTAAGGAACTCGCTTTCTTTTCTCTCTTTATCTATCTATCTATCTATTCATCTTTCCGTCTATTTTACTATCTATATAACTATCTCTTTACAAATGATACCATTGAATGTGCGGGTATAATATTTTTAGCCGTGTGTGTGTGTGTGTGTGTGTGTGTTTTTTTTTTTTTAATGCGAGGAAGAAGGAACCAAAGGCCATGAGCCCGCAGTAACAGTTCCCTCCAAGAGAAAAACAAAATACAATAGAGAGCCAAATTCAAGATCCGATCATTTTGAGATGCCTGGACACACTACGTTTGAAAGACTGGAGATCATAGGCAGCAGGAAATACAGACAGAGGGAGACAGTTCCAGAGCTGACCTGTTGCATAAATGAAAGACTGGGAGTAACGGTTAACTCTTGCATTAGAGAGCTGGACAGAAAAGGGATGAGAGTTTGCTGCCAGACGGGTGCTACGCGCCCGTCGTAGAGGTGGAGGAATGCAAGCAGACAGTTCAGAGGAGCAGTGACCATTAAAGTAGCGATAGAAAAGAGATAAAGATGCAACAGTGCGGCGAAGAGACAGAGGTTGAAGGGAGTCAGTAAGAGGAGGAGAGTTAATGAGACGAAATGCCTTTGACTCCACCCTATTGAGAAGAGCTGTATGTGGGGAGCCTCCCCACACATGAGAGTTGTACTCCACACAGGGGCGGATAAAACCCCTGTATAGAGTCAATAATTGTGCAGGGGTAAAGAAAGAGCGGAGTCGGCTTAGCACACCCAATCTCTTGGAAGCAGATTTTACAAGAGATGTAATATGATCTTTCCAAGATAAGTCCCGAGTAAATGAAACCCCAAGCATGTTCAAGGATGATGCAGGATTAAGCTGAATATTATTGAACATTAGTGGGTATACCTGTGGAAGATTTTGTCGGGTTGATGAGTGTAAAAACTGAGTCTTAGATGCATTAAAGACAACCATATTATTTTTACCCCAGTCAGAGATATGAGCCAAGTCAGACATTAGGTGTGCCATAGCCTCATCCCTTGTTTCTTGAAGTAACTGTTGAGATGGGCGTTGCGGGAACCGAATGGAAAGGTGAAGGGTGGAGTTATCAGCGTATGAGTGGATAGGGTTAGATGTACAGCTTAGAAGATCATTGATGAATAAAAGGAAGAGAGTTTGTGATAGGACAGAGCCCTGAGGAACACCACTGTTGATAGATCTAGGAGAAGAACGATGGCCGTCTACAACAGCGGCTATAGAACGACCAGAAAGGAAGCTAGCGATGAAGGCACAGATAGAAAGATAGAAACCGTAGGAGGGCAGTTTGGAAATTAAAGATTTATGCCAGACTCGATCGAAAGCCTTTGAGATGTCAAGTGCAATGGCAAAGCTTTCGCCAAAGTCCCGAAAGGAGGATGACCATGAGTCTGAAAGGTAGGTGAGAAGATCGCCAGTGGAGCGTCCCTGACGGAACCCATACTGACGATCGGAAAGAAGGTTGTGATAGGAAAGATGTCTTAAAATTTTTCTATTAAGAATTGACTCAAAAACTTTTGAAATACAGGATGTTAAAGCAATTGGACGATAGTTGGAGGGTTGGGAGTGGTCACCCTTCTTTGGGACTGGCTGAATGAGAGCAAACTTCCAGCAAGAAGGAAAGGTACAAGTTGACAGACAAAGGCGAAATAGTTTGCCTAGGCAGGGTGTAAGCACAGAAGCACAGTTCTTGAGAACAACAGGAGGGACCCCATCAGGCCCATACGCCTTGTTAGTACTGAGGCCAGTGATGGCAGAAAATACATCAACTGAAGAAATTTTAATGTCAGCCATGAGGAAGTCAGAGGGGGGAAGTGATGGAGGAATAGCACCGGAATCGTCTAAGGTGGAATTGGAGGAGAAAGTCTGTGCGAAGAGATCTGCTTTATCAGTAGAAGAAATAGCTACAGAACCATCAGAGTAGAAAAGAGGAGGGAAGGATGATGAGGTAAAGTTGTTAGAAAGATTTTTGGCAAGGTGCCAGAAGGAGCGGGAAGAATTCGAGTTGGAGAGTTGAGAGCATTTAGTATGGATGAAATTATTTTTAGTAGAGCGAAGAAAAGACTTAGCACGATTCCGGACAGAAACGTAAAGATTATGTGATTCAGGGGTGGGTTGGCTCCGGTACCTTTTGTAGGCCTTCTCCTTGTTGCGGACAGCATTAGAACAAGCGTGATTAAACCAAGGCTTTCTTGCGTTAGTCAAAGGATATGAGAAAGGAATGTATGCTTCCATGCCCGAGAGAATAACCTCTGTAATGCGCAAGGCACACTCAGATGGCTCACGGCCATGGAAGCAATAATCATTCCAGGGAAAATCAAAGAAGTACTGCCTGAGGGCCTCCCAGTCCGCGGCTCCAAAATGCCACAGACGACGTTTCCCTGGAGGGTCCACAGGATAATGTACCGGAGTGATAGGACAGGTTAAGGTAATAAGGTTGTGATCAGAGGAGCCCAACGGAGAGAAAAGATTAACAGAGTAAGCAGATGGATTAGATGTGAGGAAGAGGTCAAGTATGTTGGAGCTCTCTCCAAGGCGGTCAGGGATACGGGTAGGGTGCTGTACAAGCTGCTCTAGGTCATTAAGGATAGAAAAGATGTAGGCTTATTCACCAGGTGGATCCGTGAAAGGAGAGGAGAGCCAAAGGTGGTGGTGAACATTGAAATCTCCAAGAATGGAGATTTCAGAGAAAGGAGAAATGGACAGAATGTGTTCCATCGTAGAAGTAAGATAGTCGAAGAATTTTTGATAGTCAGTAGAATTAGGGGATAAGTAAACAGCACAGATATATTTAGTCAGAGAATGACAGGAAAGCCGAAGCCAGAGTGTGGAGAATTCAGAAGAATTAAGTTCAGGAACACGAGAGCAAGATAAGTCGTTGCGTATGTATACACAACAGCCACCTTTGGCTTTGAAATGAGTATAGAGAAAGTAGGAGGATACAGAAAAGGGTTTGCTGTCAGTTGCCTCAGACAGCTGAGTCTCTGTTAGAAAAAGAAGGTGAGGTTTAGAGGAGGAGAGGTGGTGCTCAACAGAACGAAAGTTAGATGAAAGGCCGCGAATGTTGCAGAAATGAAGAAGAAGAGAGTCAGACAGTGGTTCCAGGCATCTCGAGTCGTCACCGGGAGAGGGGCAGATGGCGGGGGCATTTATGGTCCCCCCCCCTGGGGACTCCGAGGCTGGGTGAATTGACGCCATTTTTGGTGAATTATGAATAGGAAGTGTAGTGTGTACTGTGCATGTAGTTTGGTGAAGATAGTTAGAGAAATTTGTACTGGAGAGCATGCTGGCCTTCTCTCTGTGTAACTGAGACACTGAAAAAGTTCAGCAAAGGGGGATGGTCAGGAACTAGTCCTGAGGGCTGATGAAACGGGAGCTCCAGCTCTCCCTGTCATCAGCTATCCATCCACCTCGGGAGTACTGCCCTGCTCGACTGGTGCTACAGTCTACTCCTCTCTGTGTGTGTGTGTGTGTGTGTGTGTGTGTGTGTGTGTGTTAATTTTTTCGTTCTTTCTCCTCTTTCTTTCATTATTCTTTCATTTTAATCCTTACATCTGTATTGTTTAAGTCCCCTTATCCTTTTTGCCGTATCCTTATTATCTCCGATTCTCTGGCAATTGCTTCTTTGATTAACACATATTTTCCTTGCCATATAACTATATTTCTCATTATTTCCATTTTTCTTTCTCTTTCTTCCTCCTTTTTTCCTCCATTATAATACAATAGCACAGGCTATAAGAGGCCGGGGATCAAATGAAATAAGGTTACTATCAGGAACACCTACATCACCATGATCCTCACCATGACGAATATCATCTCACTTTCTCCTCCTCCTCCTGCTTATCATCATGATCATTATCCACCTTACCATTTATACCTCATTAAATTGCTTTTTTTATCCATTTTAATTACTTCTGTAATTGACCTTTGTTTCGTTCTTGTTTCCCTATTCTTTCCATCAAATTTTCCATCTCTTCATACCTTTCCTAATTTAATGCCCTTTCTTTTCATTTTTCACATTTCTTTGCCAGTCTTTTTCTTTCTGTATTTTTCCACTTTCATTGTTCCTTCTCTAGTATTCCTTTCCCTTGCTTTTTCTCCACTATATTACAGCAATAAAACAACGAGGGAAGTAGACGCCAAGGTGAAGTAAGGTCGAGCGGCCTGGGACTCAAATGAAGGTGTCTGGAAATCGACCCTCAATAGGGTGACGGTCCCCTCTTTGTTCTTTCATGTTTAAAGGCCTTTTCTTGTTCTTTCCTTTTTTCGCCTACACTACATGTACCTTTTTTTTTTTTTATCCCATTCTCTCGTTGCAGTAAGAAAGAAGAGACAAAAAAAAATATGTTTTCATAATTATGCATCAAATACTTTCCTCTATTCTCTTTTTTGTTTTCTCTCTCACTGCTTGTTTTGTTTTATTTTGTCTTTTCTGTCTCCCTTTCGCTGATATTTTCCTTATTAACTCTGACTTTCCTTTTCATTTCATTTCCGTTTTATCCGTACTATTCCTTTCTTTCTCATTCCTTTTCATCTTCAGTGCGTTACTTTCTTTCGTCCTTCCTTCATTGTCCACTATATATCAGCATCACAAGCTAACAGACAGGTAAGAAAGGAGATGAAGTAAGGTTATCATTACCAGTACTAAGCTGTTGATTATCACCATCACCACCAACAACATCACCACCACTACACCACCACAACTACACCATCATCATCATCATCATCATAATAATAATCATCAATATCCATACAATTAACATCTCACCAATCCTGATCTATATCAGTTTAACCATTATCACCACCAAAACCATCATCAACATCATCATCATCATCATCATTATCATCATTAGCTTCTTAGATCTGGGCATTATAATGCATGATCACAAACTACAAGAGAGGTAGGAAGCCAGGTGAAGTAAGGTGGAGCGGCCTGAGACTCGACTACACCTGAATCTGGTTCAAACCTTCACCTCGACATTGAATCACCTTATCTTTATTTCCCTCTGTTTTTTCGTACTCGTTTTCATTCTTCCTCTCTTCCTCGTTACCTTTTTATTTATTCCACTCTTGTTAGTCAAATATCTGTCTTTCCTTTCTCAATCTTTTTCCAGTTCTTGTTTTCCTCTTCTGCTTTAGTTTCCATTCATTCCTTATTTTCTCTGTTTTATTAGCCCCTATTGTACTTACTTCCCCTTTCTTGGTTATTTAACAACAGTAAGGCAACAGGGGAAGTAGGAGTCAAGAACAAGTAAGGCGGAGCGGCCTGAACAAAAGTGTCTTGTGTTCGACCTGTAATCTTAGCAGTTTCTTTTTATTTTTATTTTTTGTCTCGTTATTCTTTCCTAGTCTTTCTTTCCTTTTTCCACTGACGTTCCTTTTGTTTTATATTCTGTGTTCCATTCTATCATTTTTGGATCTTCTCGAGTACACAAGAACATCATATGCTGCAGGAGATTTAGGATCTTTATAAGTGCGAACCAAAGCTACTACGTAATTACATCACAAGCTGCAAGAGAGGTAGAGGTAGGAGGAAGGCATCCCTGCCACTCAACTACAGGTGTATTGTGTTCACACCTTTGATTTTGCTTCCTACTCATTTTTTATACCTTTTTCTGTATATGTTTCTATTCCTTTCCTTTCTACTTTGCCATTCTTATAGTCCTATATTTTTTCGCCTTTTCTTTCATGTTAATTTTCCAATATTTTTCCTACTTTCCTTCTACCCTCCTCCCCCCCCCTTTTTTTTTGGCTTACCTTCCACTTGTGTTTCTTTTCTTTTCCTCTCACCTTTTCTTTCTCTCTCCTGACCATTCTACTCTCTCTTCTTTCTGTGTTCATTTGGTGGCCTTTTTCCTCTCTCTCTTCCTCCATTTCCGTCTTTCAGCTTTCTATATTTACTTCGGTTTTTCTCTTCTTTCATTTCTGTTTTGTGATATTCCTTTTTTTTTTTTCACATCCCACTAACGGAGTTAGAGGACGAATAGATCGAAGAGTTATTATTATCAACGACTTGAAAAATACTCTGCAGGAAGGAAGGATATTGAAGCAAAATTGTTAGAAAGATTTTTGTGAAGGCATCAGAAGGAGCAGGAAAAATCTGGGTCAAGAGAGTTCAGTTTAGTGCGAATGAAATTATTCTTAGTATAGCGAAGAACAGATTTGGCATGATTCCGTACAGACGCATAGAGACGAGATTCAGGGATGGGTTGGCGCCAGTAACTTTTGTAGGCCTCCTCCTCCATGTCGCCCTGTCCCCTACAGTTTGGCGGCCCTTTCTCCAACTCACCTTCTTTCATACAGTCTTCTACACTCTCCTTTCATCTTATCCTTAGTCTATCCCTGTCAGTCTCCCCTCCCACCTCAAGCACATACACTCTAGTCATATTCTCATTATCCATCCTCTCCACGTGGTCAAACTACCTCCAACTATTTCTCTTAATGTTTTCAATCACGTTAACGTTAATACCAATACAAAACTTTGCCGCACATATGTATGAGAAAATTGTGCGATTTGATGGGTTCTTATATCAGAAGTATAGATCAAAGATTGCAGACACGATAGAATTTACTGTTATTTTTTTAATGTATGAAAAATACATGTTTGTTCTCACCAACAATCATACTGTTGTTTTTGGCTTTTTCCTGATTTTATACGGAAGATGTGGGGGAGAAAAGAGCCTTCGTCTCTTCTCTCCTTTTTTTCACATAGGTTGGCTATATCTTTAGAATCAGTTGCTTCCCTAACAGATAACCTCGTTATAGGCCAATAGGCCTCCTATTATCTGAACTTGCTGTGTGCTGCTACGCACTCCTGTCTTGTCTCACAAGCTATAAAAGATGCAGGAGGCGTGATGAAGTTGGGTTATCATCAGAACTAACCTGCATCACCCTCATCAGTACCATCATACTCAGCATCACCATAAAGAGTAGGAGGCGTGATGTAGCAAGGTGGAGCGGCCTGCCACTCTGCCACACCTGTACCCACTTAACACCTTGACCCTTTAGTCTTTAGTTTACTTGTTTATCTTGTTCATTATTCCCTTCCCCTTTAATTAATTTTGGTTTAGTCATGTCCTTTCTCAGTTTCGGTTTTTGACTTACTACCTTTTCTTGCAGTCCTTTCCGTTTCCTCTCCTTTCTTTTCTTCATGTTCTTTATTTTTATTATTCCTTTCAGTTTTTTCTTTACTTTCACCTTATTCTTTCTCTCTGTCTGTCTGTCTGTCTCTTTCTCTCTCTCTCTCTCACACACAAACACACACACACACACACACACACACACACACACACACACACACTTATTTCACTATATAACAGCAATAAAGCAACAGGACAGGTAGGAGCCAAGGTGAAGTAAGGTGGAGAGGCCTGAGATTCTAACAAAGGTTTCTCAAGTTCTTCTCGTACTGTCCCACGGGTTCCTTTTTATTAATATTATTATTTTTTCATTATCCTTTTTATTACTTTTTAATATTCCTTGTTTACGCTTTTTCTGTTCTTATTTCTTTCTTTTCTTGTTTTTCACTTTCTTATTTCTTAATCCTTTCGACTTTATTATCTTCTCTTCATCCCAGTTTCTAATAATTTTTCTTTTCCATCTCCTATGGTCTATCCTCTTCTTTGCTCACATTTTTCTTCTTAGTATTCATTCACTCATTTCTTTCAATCAAATTTTCTTTCTATTCTCGTTCCTTTCATTCATATTCTCTCTTTTCCCTCTTCATTTTTTCCTGTATTACTCCATTATTTTCCAGCATCACAAGCTACAGGAGAGGTAGGAGGCGAGATGAAGCATGATCCAGCGGCCGGGGACTCTACTACAGGTGTACCGAGTTCATACCATCAGCTGAGACTCTCTCTCTCTCTCTCTCTCTCTCTCTCTCTCTCCTACTCGTGTCATTAGTATGTTCTCCAAACCAGCGCAACAAAATGTAAGTCGATTCTCAGGTTGCCATGACTAACTCTGAAGTGAGTATAATCGTTTGGCGGCAGCTTGAGCAGATAAACAGAGTACTATCCTACCTCCTATAATCAGTTTAGTTCTACGTTTGTGGTAGGTCGTAGCGACCTTCATCTACCCGCTTGATGGAGTGTAGCCAACGTCGTCCTTCACCTTCATCATCTTTTTTTTCTATGTCTAGCCTCCTCTCTTCATATTTCTCTCTTCTCTCCTGTCACTTTCTATTACACTTCTTTCCTTTTCATGTGGCTTATATTGAGAGACAAGCAAAATAGTTTCCAAAAAGCTAGGAAACAATTTTCAACGGTGGGTGGTAACCATATAACCAGCCTTTACGTGTTCCATACGTGTCAACAAGTGGGTTGAGAGAGGGTTAGGGCCCCTTCCCGTAAAACATCTAACTCAAAGACAAACGACCAGCCTTTACGGGATTATTGCTTAAGCCTATAGATAGATAGACTATTTCTGTGTACTTCTACCCTCTGGGGGTAAGGGTTTTTTTCAAGAATACTCCCCCAGTATCCCTGCTTGTCGTATGAGGCGACTGAAAGGGTTGGCGGAGGGTTAGTGCCCCTCCCCGGAAAACAGCTAACTAAAAAGACGAACAAGAAGCCTTGGACAAGGACTGACCAGAAGTTGACGACCAAGGACCGGACAAAGGACATGGTACGGATCGCGACGTGGAATGTAAGGGGTGCGAATGATGAGGTGAAAGAGAGAGAGATTGTCCAGGTGCTTGAGGATGCGAAAGTGGATGTATGTGGAGTAACTGAAACTAAATGGAGAGGAGAGAGCGTGAGAGAATGGGAGTATGGATGGGGTTTAGGTGCAGGAGTAGGTGAGAATAAGAGGGCAAAAGGAGTGTGTACTGTTGTGAATTAAGATGGAAAAGGAATATAAGAGAGTATGGATCAGTTGGCTCGAGGATTGTGTGGATAAAATTGAAAGTTGGAATACAAATGTGGGCGATTGTGTGCGTGTGTGCTCCAACGCAAGATCGTGCAACCAGAGTGAGAGAAGAGTTCTGGACAAAAGTTGCGGAAGCAATGAAGAAAGTCAAAATCGGGAAAGCCCCAGGAATTGATGGAGAGTGTGGTGAAATGCTGAAGCATGGGGGAGAGATAGTAGTAGAATGGATGTGGAAGATGTGCAGATTGGCCTGGGTGGAAGGAAAAGGGGAAAAAGAAGTGTGTGGTAATCATAGGGGCATTTGTCTTCTTAGATTAATAGGAAAAGTGTATGGTAAGATACTTATTGACAGAGTTAGGGAAATAACAGAGGAATTAGTTGGAGAAGAACAGGAAAGCTTTAGGAAGGGAAGAGGTTGTGTAGATCAGACATTCTTTCTTAGATCTTTAGAGGAAAAGTTTTTAGAGAAGGGAAAGATATTGTATTCGGCCTTCATGCATTTGGCGAAAGCATATGACAGGGTCGATAGACAAGGATCGTGGAAAGTTTTAAGAATATATGGAGTAGATGGGAAGTTGTTGAATGCTGTGAAGAGTATGTATGATGGTGCTACGGCTGCAGTGCGTGTGGATGGTGAACTGAGTGAATTTTTCTCTTTGAGGGTTGGGTTGAAACAGGGATGTGTCATGTCTCCATGGTTGTTCAATCTGTTCATGGAGTGGGTAATAAAAGAGATACAAAGTAGGACAGTGGATGTTGGAGTGGCCCTAGTGAGAGAGGGTAGTGTTTTGAAACTCCCTGTACTGTTGTTTGCAGATGATACTGTGTTGTTAAGTGAAGACGATGGGAAGCTGCAAGGCTTGGTGGATGAGTTTGGGAGAGTGTGTAAGAAACGGAATCTAAAGGTGAATGTAGGGAAGAGTAAAGTGATGATCTTTGAGAGAGGTAAAGTCAATGAATATACAGTGAGGTTGGATGGTGAGGAAATGGAAAATGTGAGTACGTTTAAGTACTTGGGTAGTGTGATGAGTAAGGATGGAGGTTTGGAGGGTGAAGTGCTTGAAAGGGTACAGCAGGGAAGAAAGGTTGCTGGTTCTTTGAAAACAGTGATAAGAAACAGGGAAGTGAGCATGGAAGTGAAAAAAATACTACATGACAGTATTGTGATACCAACTCTAACTTATGGAGGTGAAGCTTGGACGTTGTTGGAAGGACACAAGTCGAGAGTGAAAGCAGTGGAAATGAGTTATTTAAGAGGAGCCTGTGGAGTCACATGGAGAGACAGGCTGACAAATGAAGATATACTGGGGCGATGTGGTGTGGATGTGGATGTGATAGGAAGCGTTTGGAGGAACACACTGAGGTGGTTTGGCTATGTGGAGAGGATGGAGGGTGGAGGGTGAGAGACTGACGAGGAGAATGTATGTGAATGAGGTGGAGGAGGGGGAGAGGGAGGGGGAGGCCGAGGATGAGGTGGAGGGATGGAGTGGAGAGAGGTATATGAGAGGGATGGAGTGTGAGTTGGGAGCAAGGCAGTGAAATGGCGGGAGACAGGGTGACGTGAAGGAGATTTGTTATGAGGCCACCTCGAAAGGGATTAAGGCGTCTGGCAATAGATAGATAGATAGATAGACTTCTATATCACTTTTTCTACCTATATCTATATACAGGTAGACATTAGGCACGGGAGATTAAGTTTACCGCCTCAGTACCGACTCGTTTACCTATTTAAGGTCTCTCTCTCTCTCTCTCTCTCTCTCCTACATTAGAGCAATAAAGCAACAACAAAAGTAGAAGCCAAGGTGAAGTAAGGTGGAGCGGCCTGAGATTCTAACAAAGGTTTCTCTAGTTTGACCCACAATGATCTGAAGGCTTCTTTTTATTTTTATTTTTTATCATCCAACTCTTTTTTTTTTTTAGCTTCTAATTTTCTTTCTTTTCTCGCTTTTTTGTTCTTTCGTTCACTCTTTTCTCTGTCCCCATCCTAATTTTTAAATCCTTTAAACTTTATTATCTTCCCCTTTTTCAAGTTTCCTATAAAGTGTTGATTTATTCTCCTATTATCTGTTCCTTGCTTACTTACATTTTTTTCTTCGCTGTATTCATTTAATAATTTTCCTCAATCTCGCATTCTTTCTTCCCTCATTTCTCTTATTCGCTTTCTGTCATTGCAGTGCTCGTTTTCTTTCTTTCCTGCCTCTCGTATTTCTTTACTTACTTTTACCTGCAAATTTCTCATATTTTTTCATTGCTTTTTCGTTTCTTTTTCATTACTTTTCCTATCTTCTCATTTTAGGTTACCTTTACTAATTTTCTTTCCCCCTGTCTATATTTCTCCATTACCGTGTCATAACCTACAGTGGAGGTAGGAGGCGAGATGAAGTATGGTGGAGCGGCCTGGGACCCTAGTACGGGTGAATCAAGTTAACACCTTACCATTTATGCTTCATTTTCTGTTTTTACAATTATACTTTTCATTCTTTCCCTCTCCTCTATTTCATGTATTGCTTCATTATCGTTCTTCTTCCTTCCAGTTTTCTCAATTTCCTTCAGTTTCCCCTTTCTTCCTTTTGTCTTGTCCTTTCTTTCTTCCCTTTTCCGTTTTCATTTCCATTCACTGTCTCTTTGCATTCGTTCTTTCATTCCTTTTTCTCATTCTTTTACTCACTCCATTGCTTTATAATCCTTTCTGCTGTCATTCTTCACTATATTACAGCAATAAACGAACATGGGAAGTAGGAGTGATGTAGGGAGAACGTCCTGGGATTATAAAGGTGTCTGAAGTCAGAACCTCAGCTCAGTCAAGGTTCCTGTTTTTTCGTCCTCCTCAAATCCTTTAATTTTCATTCTTATTCCCTTAGTTTTTTTCATTTAGTTTCTCGTCTCTTGTTTTGAATCCCTTCGTCGATCTCCTTTTCTTTCTTTTATTTTTTCGTATTCATGTCTTTCATATTTTTTATTCCTTACCCGATACTAATGTTTATAATCATTTCCCTTTTCCTGTCTCCTTTATGTCTCCCATTCTTTCTTAATCAATACCGGTACTATCTTACTGTATATCATCATATTACCAACACTACCACCAACAACACAACTCCCTGTCGCAACACTGTAAAGATCATCATCATCATCATCATGATCATCATCATCATTTATACAATTGTCATTACTACCATCAGAATTCATCTAAATTATCTTGACATGTACTAACACCAGAACCACCACTGTAATCATCACCATCATCATCACCAGTACCACTTCAGAAGTGAAGTATAGTGCATCAAAATTATCACTATATTGCAGCATCACAAGGTACAAGAGAGGTAGCAGGCGAAATAAAGTAAAGTGTAACGGAATGAGACTTTACTACAGGTGTATCGATTAAACACCTTTACCATTTATACATTATTTTCATTCTCTCTCCGTTTCTTCCATCCTTTCGCCTTAATTTATCGCTTCCTCTCGTTTCATCCTCCTTTTCCTCCCTCTTTCTACATTTAACATTTTCTTTCTCCTTCCTTTTCCTTTTGTCGTTTCAGTTCCTTTTCCTCCTTCCAGTTTCCTTTCCATTCATTCTTGCTTTTTGTTTAATTAATTTCTTCATTTCCCCTTTATCCCCTGGTCTTTCTGCATCTCTCTTCTTCCTATCTCCACTATATTATCGCGATATAACAACATGAGACGTAGGAGCCAAGCTGATGTATGGTGGAGCTGCCTGGGACTCTGATAAAGGTGTCCCGAGTTCGACCCTGTCGTTTGGGACG
Source organism: Coenobita brevimanus (assembly GCF_032717465.1). Classification (NCBI taxonomy): domain Eukaryota; kingdom Metazoa; phylum Arthropoda; class Malacostraca; order Decapoda; family Coenobitidae; genus Coenobita; species Coenobita brevimanus. Next base: position 18,667,170 of record NC_137008.1, on the reverse strand, counting down.
GTTCCTTTTTTTATATATATATTTTTTATTATTTACCTTCCGACATTTTTCATATATTATATAATCCCTATGTTCTTTAATTTGTTCTCTCCTTTCTCTTCATTCTTTCTGCTTTCAACTCTTTATTCCAATCTCCTCTTTATATTCCTTTCATCCCATTTTCCTTTTTGCTTTCTGCTTTCTATCGCCCATTCTTTGGCATTTGCTTGATTAATTCTCTTTTTTTTTAATTTTACTGTTTAAATCACACCTAATATTTTTTATTTTATTTAATCTTTCTCTCCTTCTTTATTTGAAGTTTTGTTTCATTCTTCTTCTTTTTTTTCTCTCTCTCTCTCTGTCTCAGTTAGCTTCATTTTTACTTTTGTCCCCTCTCTTTTCTTTTTGTCATTTCTGTTCTAAATTCTCTTATCGTTCTACACATCATTCTTGTCACATTTCTTTTTTTTTTTTTTTCGCCTGATTTTCTTTTCTCACCTTAACTTATGATAACAATAAAATAAAGTATGAAATATAATAAAATACGGAATACAGTACAAGTGACTGTGACGATTTTAAGGAATGATGTATATACCAATTATACAATGGTAATCATCAACATGATCATGATCATCATCATCATAATGGATCGGTTGGCCAATGTTAGGCAGCTACTGTCATAGGGTGTGGTAAGTCTGTGAGTATAAAACAAGAAAATTAAAGAATCAATCTAAAGTCTGATGAACTATAGTCGCATTTTCTTTTTCTTTTTCCAGGGCCTACAGCACTGATGGCAGGATTACTACAACTATGACGTAATCGTAGTGGAGGCTTTGATGTGTGACCAGAAGACCTAAAGGGATACGATAATTATAGAATTATGCAAAGATTATTCTTTTCTGTCCCATGAGCTACATGACTTACTTCTTTGACATATTCATACTCTTAGAAGGAGATTGTATTCAGCTGGAAAAGCACACTTTTAATTAGTACAGGAGTAATTGAAACCCACAACAATATCTTCAAGGTCAGTAAGTCTTTCCTCAGGTAAACAATCAAATACGGGTAGCAAGAATGGCATAAAAGGAGGACATCGTACTGAGGAAGTTAAGATGAGGTTTCAATATAGTTAAAATATAATAAAACACAAACATGACTTAGCACTTGGTCTCGCGGATCATTCTCTCACTCCTGCAGTAAATGAACCCCAGTGAAATTACGAATCACGTCACTCACCTCCAACCGTGGGAGAGGATGCACGCAGCGGCAGTGTTATGATGGATGTAAACTGAGGGAAAAGATATGCACAGGTTTCCACATACTGCTGATATAAACAGAAGTCTATCTATCTATATACCAAGGCTGTTTCTCCTCTATCGGGGGTTGACAAAGACAGGACGACACACTCACCAAAATACTCATCCACGCACACACATTTACTCGTATCTTAGCCTCTAAGGGGAGAAGGGGAGGTAAGGAGGCAAAATGTTTAATAAATCATTGACTGATACGTTTTCTTTCAGTGGCACCAAATCGTACGCAGAAGACTGCAAATAAGAAATCTAATTGTATCGTTATTAGAGGAGGAGTTACCAGAAATGTTTCATAATCGTTCGCTTTTACGAGGACTCTCATCTGAACGAAATCCTCGTGTTTTAGTTTGAATAAAATGCTACCTCCAGGCGATGTTACTAAGCTTTGGGGAAGCCTCTCGCAGTGAAGGGGTAGGTAAAGGCTATAATAAACGTATACAGTTTGAAATCTCTCTCCAAAACTAAGTAAAATAATCTGGAGGCAGCACGATCGAAATATACAAGCACAAAAATACTAGATGCTGGAGTTACAAGGTCCTTCGGGTAATGTCCTCGGTGTGTAGTGGTGTGGGAGGCTGAGTTTGTGTGGTGATAATTCCTGTACTGTGCTGTGTTATGGGAAGCTGATAACGTAAACTGGAGTTGTGTGGTGTGGTGTGGTGTTTTTTCACTCGCCTCTCAGGTACGGTAGTGTAACATCTGGCATCCAAATATCGTCATCTGCAGACGGACAGAACCGCTGCCAGAGATGCTCCAGGCTCTATAAATACGTCATTGAAGTGAAGGGTCTAAGTAAGGCCGTATCCAGGATTAATGTGTGTGTGTGTGTGTGTGTATGTGTGTGTGTGTGTGAGAGAGAGAGAGAGAGAGAGAATAGGCTTGTGTGTGTTTCTTTTGCTGATTTCTTTTTTCGTACTTTCTCCTCTTTTCTTCTTTCTTTTTCCTTTCTTTGATATTCCTTTATTTTTCATTTTATTTTCAATCCCCCCTTTTTTTTTTGCTTTCTTATCTTTAAAATTTTCTCGCATTTCTTTTACGAAGTAAATCATTTTTCCTTTGTCTCGTATTCTTTGTTTCTGTACGATAGATTTCTCAATTTTCCCATTTTTCTTTCTCGATCTTGCTTCTTTCTTCTTTCAATATATTACTGGAGCAAAAGCTATAGCTAAGAGGTAGGAAGTGAAATGAAGAAAGATCGTTGTTATGAACCTATCACGAAACTCATCTCACTTCAATCATCATCATTACCATTATCCTCGCAGTCATTTATACCTCATTCTCTTTCTTTCCCCGGTTTTTCGTTCCTTCTATATTTCGCCATTGTTTCATCCTTGACTTCCTTTTCTCCTTTCTTTCAATTTGTTCATCTTTCTTTTACTTTCCTTATGTATTACCCTTTCCTTTTATTTCTCATGTTTCTTTCTGCTTGTCATACCTCCTGTTCCTTTCTCCTTTCATTGCTCCTTCACTTTTTTTTAATTGTTTCCCTCTCCTTTATCTATAAAGCAACAAGGGAAGTAGGGGCCAAGGTGAAATAAGGTGGAGCGGCCTGGGACTCCCATAAAGGTGTCTATGAGTTCGACCCACATCAGAGCCTTGTCTTTTTTCATTTCTTTTATTATACTCTTTTTTTCATCTTTCTTCTTTCCTCAGTACTCCATATATACTATTCTTATTCCATTCCATCGTTTTACGAAGAGGCATCTGGAGAAGCAGAATTAAAGGAAACGTAGGGTTGAGCAGCTTGAGAATCCAACAAAAGCGTCTTGCGTTCGACATGTAATCCTGACGGTTTCTTTTTCTTTTTGTTTTTCGTCTCATTTTCTTTTCTTATTCCACTGAGGTTCCCTTTGCTTTCTGTTCTATCTTTCATTTTCTTTCGCCTTTTCCTTGTTTTCTACTATATTACAACATCACAGGCTGAAGACAGTTAGGATCCTTTATAAGTACGACCGAAAGCCACCGTAATATTTCATCACAAGCTTCAAGAAAGTTAGGATCCTGTATAAGTACGACCCAGTCACTACTGTTTTCTCTCCATATTTCTTCTTTCTCGCACTCTTTTATGGTTTACCTTCTTTGTCACCTTTTCCTCTCGCCCTTTCATTCTTCCTTTCTTCTGGTCATTCTACTCTCTCTTCTTTCCTTGGCCATTTGTTCACTATTTCTCTTTACCTCTTATTCCCTTTCCGTCTTTCCATATTTACTTTAGTTTGTCTTTTCTTTTCTTTCTTTTTTGTATTATCCCATTTTTTCACACCCTGCTAACAGACGTAAATGACGAATAGATCCAACAGTTTTTATTACGAACGACTTGAAAAATAGTCTGCAGGAAGGAAGGATGTTGAAGTAAAATTGTTAGTAAGATTTTTGTGAAGGCGTCAAAAGGAGCAGGAAGAATTTGGGTCTAGAGGGTTCAGATCATTTAGTACGAATGAAATTATTCTCAGTATAGCGAAGAACACACTTGGCATGATTCCGTACAAAAGCATAAAAGAGAAGAAATTCAGAGGTTGTTGGCGCCAGTACCTTTTGTACGCCTTCTCCTCCATTTCGTCCTGTCCCCTACCGTTCCCTTTCTCCAACTCACATCACCTTCTCTCATACATTCTTCTCCATCACTTCCCCCCTCTGACTTCCTCATGGCTGACATTAAAATTTCTTCATTTGATGTATTTTCTGCCATCACTGGCCTCAGTACTAACAAGGCATATGGGCCTGATGGGGTCCCTCCTGTTGTTCTCAAGAACTGTGCTTCTGTGCTTACACCCTGCCTAGGCAAACTCTTTCGCCTTTGTCTGTCAACTTGTACCTTTCCTTCTTGCTGGAAGTTTGCTCTCATTCAGCCAGTCCCAAAGAAGGGTGACCACTCCCAACCCTCCAACTATCGTCCAATTGCTTTAACGTCCTGTATTTCAAAAGTTTTCGAGTCAATTCTTAATAGAAAAATTTTAAGGCATCTTTCCTATCACAACCTTCTTTCCGATCGTCAGTATGGGTTCCGTCAGGGACGCTCCACTGGCGATCTTCTCACCTACCTTTCAGACTCATGGTCATCCTCCTTTCGGGACTTTGGCGAAAGCTTTGCCATTGCACTTGACATCTCAAAGGCTTTCGATCGAGTCTGGCATAAATCTTTAATTTCCAAACTGCCCTCCTACGGTTTCTATCCTTCTATCTGTGCCTTCATCGCTAGCTTCCTTTCTGGTCGTTCTATAGCCGCTGTTGTAGACGGCCATCGTTCTTCTCCTAGATCTATCAACAGTGGTGTTCCTCAGGGCTCTGTCCTATCACCAACTCTCTTCCTTTTATTCATCAATGATCTTCTAAGCTGTACATCTAACCCTATCCACTCATACGCTGATGACTCCACCCTTCACCTTTCCATTAGGTTCCCACAACGCCCATCGCAACAGTTACTTCAAGAAACAAGGGATGAGGCTATGGCACACCTAATGTTTGACTTGGCTCGTATCTCTGACTGGGGTAAAAATAATATGGTTGTTTTTAATGCATCTAAGACTCAGTTCTTACACCTATCAACCCGACAAAATCTTCCACAGGTATACCTAATAATGTTTAATAATATTCAGCTTAATTCTGCATCATCCTTGAACATGCTTGGGGTTTCATTTACTCGGGACTTATCTTGGAAAGATCATATTACATCTCTTGTAAAATCTGCTTCCAAGAGATTGGGTGTGCTAAGCCGACTCCGCTCTTTCTTTACCCCTGCACAATTGTTGACTCTATACAGGGGTTTTATCCGCCCCTGTGTGGAGTACAACTCTCATGTGTGGGGAGGCTCCCCACATACAGCTCTTCTCAATAGGGTGGAGTCAAAGGCTTTTCGTCTCATTAACTCTCCTCCTCTTACTGACTCCCTTCAACCTCTGTCTCTTCGCCGCACTGTTGCATCTTTTATCTCTTTTCTATCGCTACTTTAATGGTCACTGCTCCTCTGAACTGTCTGCTTGCATTCCTCCACCTCTACGACGGGCGCGTAGCACCCGTCTGGCAGCAAACTCTCATCCCTTTTCTGTCCAACTCTCTAATGCAACAGTTAACCGTTACTCCCAGTCTTTCATTTATGCAATAGGTCAGCTCTGGAACTGTCTCCCTCTATCTGTATTTCCTGCTCCCTATGATCTCCAGTCTTTCAAACGCAGTGTGTCCAGGCATCTCAAAATGATCGGATCTTGAATTTGGCTCTCTATTGTATTTTGTTTTTCTCTTGGAGGGAACTGTTACTGCGGGCTCATGGCCTTTGGTTCCTTCTTCCTCGCATAAAAAAAAAAAAAACTATTTCCTTTCATCTTATCCTTAGTCTTTCCTTGCCAGTCTCCCCTTCCACCTCAGTCACATACATTCCTCTACACAGTTTTTCGTTCTCCATCCTTTCCATGTGGTCAAACTATCTCCGCCCAATATCATATCGTTATTTTTGTTTTTTTCCTGCCGTTATCCAGAGGGTGTAGGGTGAGAGGAGGACCATCGTCTCTTCTCCTTTTTTCATACAAGTTGGTTATATCTTTATAATCAGTTCCTTCCTTAACAGATAATTCGTTATGGGCCAATAGGCCTCCTGTTATCTGTACTTGCTGTGTGCTGCTACGTACTCCTGTATTGTTTCACAAGCCATAAAATATGTAGGAGGCGTGATGACGTTGGGTTATCATCAGAACTGACCTGCATCACCCTCTTCAGTACCATCATACTCAGTATCACCATAATAGTCTAGTCAATTTATGAAAAGACCCACAACAAATTGCAATATTAATGATTCCAGTTTTAAAATGATCAGAAACTAGGTGGATATAACATAACAAAAGTTTACTCAAATCAAATTATGGGAACATAGTCTAATTTGCATAAATTCAAAATGGCTTCTGCGAAATCTGAATTTTGCGATATCTCCGTCAATATACCATGTAGTAATATGATGTTGGTGTTTTTCAGGATGAACCATGATGGCGGATGAGAACACGTGTGCTGTGTGTCAGAAACCTATATCATCGGGTGAACAGAGTTCTCAGCTCACAGCCAAAGGTTGTGCAAGCATCAATAGAGCAAGCGATGCTAGAGGCAGACATTTGTGCTGTACCTGGGCAGAAGGTTCACCTAAGTGTCGTCAGGATTTCACCAGTCCACGTTACATAGAGCAATCGAACCGTAAACGGCAGGGTGAAACTCCTTCTACCAGTGGAAAGCCATCTTTAAGATCATCCACTGGTTCGTTTGAGTATCAAACACATTGCCTATTTTGTGGACATGGAGATCCTCGACATGGCCGAGATGCAGAATACAAACTTATACCAGTCAGGACATTTGATTTTCAACATAGTATCCAAGAAGTGTGCTTGAAAAGAAACGACGAGTGGGGAAACTTGGTTCATGGTAGAATAAAGTGTGTCAATGACTTACAAGCTGCTGATGCTGTGTACCACAAATCCTGCAGTAGTAACTTCCGCACTGGTCGAGAAATACCTCACAATTTTCTTCAACATGATGAATCATCAGTGAAGCGTGTGAAACGAGGAAGACCAGCTGATGTTCTGCAGGCTGAAGCATTTACGACTGTGATGGACGAACTGGAAAACAATGAAGATGAACAGACAACTGTGAGCGATCTCATCGACAAAATGGCAGAGTTGCTTTCAGACTTTAATGTTCCACCATACAGTCACACACACATGAAAGAGCAAATTCAGAAGAAATTTGGAGACAAAGTTATCATTACCATGATCAACGGCAAGCCAAATGTGGTCACAACATGGCGAAATGCGACAAGTATCCTACAAGAGTTTCATTCACACCCTCGGGCAATGAACACCACACAAGAAAAGGCTGGAATACTTTCAACTGCTGCTAAACTCTTGAAAAATTACATTAAAATGATCAAACAGCAATCTGATATTTATCCAACATGCACTGAAATGAATTCCATAGAAGTAGCACGCAACTTTTTACCTGAATCGCTCCAAGCTTTTCTTGATGACCTTTTCACTGGAAATGACAGCAAACTGAAAATGGCCTCAGTTGGGCAGGCAATGGTGCAGGCCACTCGGCCTCGTGGTTTGCTGGCCCCTTTGCAGCTTGGGCTTGGCATTCAACTTCATCATTTTGGCTCAAAATTCCTTATCAACACCCTTCACAAACTTGGCTTCACATGCAGTTATACAGAAATCGCCAAGTTTGAACGTAGTGCAGCAGTCAGTGAAGGTGTGAAGATTCCTGACACAAGTGATCGCTTTGTGCAGCACATTGCAGACAATGTTGACCACAATTTGTGAACCATTGACGGACACAACACTTTTCATGGGATGGGTATAATGGCCACTGTGACACCTGGTATACCCAGTTCAACATCTGTTCGCCGAGTTGAGGTCACCAACGAAGATATTTCCTCTACTGGTCGAATCAACATCCAGCACTTTGTGTCACCAATCACAGGATTTTGTCCATTGCAGTATGACACATTAGTAGAGAACGCCACAGTATATCTGCGAAGAGTTGACTTACTGTGGGATATATCACTCAGCATCAAATCTCCACGGCCTGCTTGGTCTGGAATGATGCAGATGGTCAACAAAGGCAATTACCCAGGGAAGTCATCCATGACATTCTTGTCCATGCTAGACATACAACCCGATGACACAACCTGCATATATTCCACAATGCTGTATGTGAGTGAACATGCTGCTCAACATGGTATCCCACCGGTCCTCACATTTGACCAACCATTGTGGTTCAAAGCTCTTGTTCTGCAAGAAAGTAGTGCGGAAGACAGTAACATCAGATCTATTGTGTTGTGCCTAGGTGGCTTCCACACCCAGATGAGTTATCTAGGGGCAGTTGGGAACATCATGTCTGGCTCGGGACTTGCTGAACTATTGGAAGTAGTCTATGCCAGTAATGCTGTATCTCACATCCTCAGTGGCAAAGCCGTTGCTAGAGCCGACCGAGGGCATTTTCTGGTTTCTGCAGCCCTCCACATACTTCTCATTTCCAAGGTGTTTGGAACAGATTTGCCGAAAGGAACTCAAGATACAAATGCACAAACTGATGTAACATGCACAGCTGCTGTTGATCCTGACATGAGCCCAGAGGAAAGAGAAAGAGCTCTTCCAGATGTTTTTAAAGATGTCAGAAACATCTATGATGACATCATGACTGGCAAGATTACTGTGGAAGATGTAGAAACATCATCTACAATGGAACAGATTGGAAACCAATTTGATCTTGCCAAAGATGATCTAAACACATCCCGTACCTCCAAGCTCTGGCTTCAATACATAGAGATGATAACCATTCTTCAAACATTCATACGGGCAGAACGAACAGGCAATTGGTTGATGCACCTTACTGTAATGAGGAAAATGTTACCATTCTTTGCCGCTTCTGGACACAACCATTACACAAAATCAGTCCATTTGTATCTACAGAAAATGGATCAACTCGAACAGAAACTCCCTGAAGTGTATCAACATTTTATGCAAGGATACCATGTGATCAGGAGATCGGATAGTTTCTGGGGAGGTCTGTCATTGGATCTCATCATTGAGCAAGTGCTTATGCGATCCCTGAAGACAACAGGTGGACTGACTCACGGTAGAGGCATGGGTGAGATCTAGCGTCTCATATGGCTTCTCTCAAGCAGGGTGACATCTGAAATAAACTTAGCAATGCAAGAATTTTCCGGAGTCAGCTATGAAACAAGTGAACAACATAAAGACACATCTGAAACTAGAATGGCAAAGGATTTCGCTGATACGTACAAAATGGTTGACTATTTGTCCTCAAGGAATCCATTTACAGCCAATCTTGGTCTGTACAATCTGGTTACTGGAGTGACAGCAGATGAAGCAGTCAAGGCGGATTAAGCATCACAAGTTGGTTCTGCAGTGCTTCAGAAGATGATTGGGAAAAATGTTGAACAACATTCATTCAGAAAGAAGGATCAGGTGATTCCCCTTAGCATCAACAGTGCAGTGAAAGTGAAAGAAGTCATCAACATTGACCCCCAGCTCCTTTTCCAACGACTAGTAACGGCAGGTACTCGGAATGACAATCTTGCTGAAGTATTTGAATATGAGCTGTGCAGCTATCCACCAGCATTGTTTGAGAATGGGACAACCATAAGACTTACAACAAAGTCTTCGCTGACTGATGCACTGTGGAAGCTAATGCCACCAGACTTACCTGCTCCATCAGGTGAAATCCAGTACGTTCTGGATGCTGGTGCATTGCTCCACAGAGTCATCTGGAATCGGGGCTCTACATATGCTGATATATGCCAAACTTACACAAGGTATGTTGCAGCACATTATGGAAGAGCCATCGTTGTCTTTGATGGATGTACTGAGGGTCCATCAACTAAAGATGTTGCTCCTCAGCGCAGGCAAAAGATGCACGCAAGTACTACTGTACACGTATCTGATACCATGCTGTTCCAGGGGAAAAGAGGTGATTTTCTGTCCAATGTAGTCAACAAACAGAAGTTCATCCATCTATTAGCTGATCACCTTGATCGCTCAGACTGCTATGTGGAACACGCTAGGGCAGATGCTGATTTGTTGATCGTTCAAAATGCTGTTACTGCTGCTGAGAAGAATCCTACAAGACCCACGGTTGTTGTAGCTGATGACACAGATGTGCTAGTGTTGTTGTGCTGGCACGCCAAGCCATCAACACCAGGCATATATTTCAGGACAGAACCTCGTTCAGGTGCCAAGGGACAGTCCCAAGATGCTGGAATGTATCCGTTTTGCGAACAGTTCTAGGTCCGGAGATATGTGATAACATTCTGTTTGTGCATGCCATGTTGGGCTGTGACACGACATCTTCTCTGTACGGCATTGGAAAGAAAATTGCTTTGAAACTGATCAGCACAAATCGCATCTTCCTGGATCAGGCAAAGTTGTTCTCTATCCATGATGTATCATCTGCTGATGTAGTTTCAGCTGGGGAAAAAGCGCTGGTTCAAATCTACAAAGGCCATCCTGATGATTCGTTGAACTCCCTCCGATTACAACGATTTCACCAGAAGGTATGCAGCAATACTACATCTGTTCAACCTGAGGCCCTGCCGCCTTCATCAGCTGCTGCCAAGTACCACAGTTTACGTGTGTACTTTCAAGTTCAAGAATGGATGGGCAGAACAGATATGTCTCCTGAAAGCTGGGGATGGTACAGGTAAAGCAACAAATTTTTACCCATTCTCACTGATAGACTTCCAGCTCCAACAGAATTGCTCGAAATAGTCAGGTGCAACTGCAAGTCTGGCTGTAGTACTAAGCAGTGTACGTGTCGTAAGAATGGGCTCGACTGCTCTGCTGGCTGTGGATATTGCCGAGGTCTGTGTACAAATACTTTTGAGGTAGAAGATGACGAAGACCTACATCAGTGAACATTAAACTGTATGACTTGCTGTACAGATGACACGCTGAGCACTGTATTGATATATTGTAGAACATTGAATTTTGATGAGGCATTGATGGAAATTGTAAACTTAGTTTGGTGAGTTAATGTACATAATATTGATGAGTTACTGAACATGGTGAACAGTGTGTGATGAATTAATGTTCTATTGTTTGACGAGGAAATTTGCATTGCATCATTGAATTGATGAACATGATGAGTCTTGGGTGAGGAATTATGCTATATAGTGTAATTTGATGTATTAATGTGCATTATATTGATAAGTTTATGAATGTGATGTGATGGCTTAAGTGAATCAGTGATACGTTGTTAGGTTACGAGTTTCAGTAATGTTATTGAGAACATAAATTATGTTTTGCATGTTAATAATGATCGAAAAAGCTCATAAATTATTTATCAGATTCTTTCGACATGAAAACATTTAATTTGACCTTAAAATCACGATTTATAATAAAATAAGACAAAAGATAATGAACTTATCCGAAAATTCAGAATTTTTGGCAGCCATCTTGGACTTTTGCAAATTAGACTATGTTCCCATATTTTGATTCGAATAAACTTTTGATATGTTATTCTTGTCATATTTCTGGTCTAAATAAAGTTGGTTTCATTACTATTGCAATTTGTTATGGGTTCACCCCTATACTGGCCTAACTTTCCTGGACTATAAAGAGTAGGAGGCGTGATGTAGCAAGGTGGAGCGGCCTTCCATTCTACTACACCTTTACCCACTTAACATCTTGACCCTTTAGTCTTTAGGCTCCTTCTTTATCTTGCTCTTTATCTCCTTCCTCTGTAGTTAACTCTCGTTTAGTCATGTTCTTCTTTCTCAGGTTCGGTTTTCCTCTTACTTCCTTTTCTCTCAGTCCTTCCCTATTTCTCTCCTTTCCGTTTTTCATGTTCCTTTTTTATTTATCCTTTTAGTTTTTACTTTTCTTCTCCCCCCCCCTCTCTCTCTCTCTCTCTCTCTCTCTTTCTCTCTCTCTCTTTCTTTTTTCACTATATAACAGAACTAAAGCAACAGAACAAGTAGGAGCCAAGACGTAGTAAGGTGGAGCGGCCTGAGATTCTTACAAAGGTTTCTTCAGTTCGACCCGTGCTCTCAACGTAGGTTTCTTTTGTTTTTATTATTTTTCGTTCCCCTTTTTCATTACTTTTTAATTTTCTTTTTTTCACCCTTTTTGTTCTTCATTCTTTCTGTCTTCTTTCTTTTTTCTCATTTTCTTATTTTTTAATTATTTTGCCTTTATTATCTTCTATACATTCCAGTTTCTTATAATTTCTCTTTTCCATCTCCTATGGCCTATCCTCTTCTTTGCTTACAATTTTCTTTTCCTTGTATTCATTCAATCATTTCTTCAATCTTTTTTTCTTTCTTTTCTCATTCCTCTCGTTCATTTCCTTTCATTTCCTCCTTCATTCTTTCCCGTTTTTGTCCATTATCTTCCAGCATCACAAGCTACAGGAGAGGTAGGAGGCGAGATGAAGCATGATGGAGCGGCCTGGGACTCTACTACAGGTGGACCGAGTTCATGCCATCACCTGAAATTCATCTTCTCTCTCTCTCTCTCTCTCTCTCTCTCTCTCTCATATTCGTGTCATTAGTATGTTCTCCAAGCCAACTCAGCAAAATGTACGTTGATTCTCAGGCTGCCATGACTCACTCTGAACTGAATACAATCGTTTGGCGGCAGCTGGAACAGGATACTAGATCTGTGAAGAAAGTGAAATAAAGAGAATATAACACAGAGACAGAAATATAGTAAGAGAGAGAGAAAGTATAAATGCAGATAGTACAATAATGAATGCCTAATTAATATAGAGTATTAAAAGGGAAGGTATAATAAAGAGTATGACGAAAAGTATAATATGAACCATAATTAGTGAATGTATAGCAAAGTATGATGCAGCAAGTATATTACAGGAAGGATAATGTGGAGAGAGTATGATAAGAGAAGGCTACGAGACGGGATGGAGAAGTAGTAAGCAGGAGGCGAAGAAGACTGAGATTAGTCGACTTGGAGTTGGACGTTCGCCTGCCGGGGCTCAATCAATGAAGCACTATTCTACCTATTATTATATATCAGTTTAATTCTATTTTGGTGGTAGGTCGGAGCGGCCATCATCCACTCACTTGAAGTACGGCGTACTTCTTCCTTCACCTGCCCTCTTCCCTTCCTATTTCTCCCATCTCTCCTGTCACTTTCTTTTACGCTTCATCTATTTTCCGGTGGCTTATATTGAGAGGCAAGCCAAATACTCTCCTGTAAGCCAGGAAACCATTTACATCGCTGGGTGGTAACCATAAAACCTACGCATGTGTATTCCATACGTGTCAACTATAGTCACGGCGCACGACTCTGAGGTTGTCATTAACGTACCCTCGCAACTTACCATTCAAAAGTGCGTCCCATTTCGGGTATAACATGAGACGCAAGTGATTCGTATATAATATGTTCATGTATAATAATATTCGTGTATAATACATTCGTGCATAATAATATGATTCGTGTATAATATGATACGAAATCGGATACACTTTTGAATGGTAGGATGACAGGGTACGATAATGACAACCTTAGAGTCGTGCGTCGCGACTTATTATAGTGGGTTGGCGAAGGGTTAGCGCCCTGTCTTGTAAAACAACAAACTCAAATACAAACGACCATCCTTTACGGGATTATGGCGTATGGCTATAGACAGATGTAAATATTATTTCTTTATGTATTTATCTGTGTACTTCTATATCTCTTATTGTACCTGCATTTATATACAGGTAGACATTAGGTGGGAGAGGTTAAATTTACCGCCTCAGTACCGACTCTTGTTTTATCTACTTAAGGTCTCTCTCTCTCTCTCTCTCTCTCTCTCTCTCTCTCTCTCTAATATATTACAGCAATAAAGCAACAAGACAAGTAGGAGCCAAGGTTAAGTAAGGTGGAGCGGCCTGAGATTCTAACAAAAGTTTCTCCAGTTCGACCCTCGATCAGGACAAGGCTTCTTTTTATTTTGTTTTTTTAATCATTCACTCTTTTTTTTAACTACTAATTTCCCTTCTTTTCTCACTTTTTCTGTTCTTTCTTTCACTCTTTACTTTCTCTCTATCTCCTTCCAAATTTGTTAATCTGTCGCCTTCATTATCTTCTCTTCATGCCATTTTTAAATAATTTCCCTTTTCAATCTCCAATTATCTATTCTCTTCTTTACTCACATTTTTCTTCTTCATTGTATTAATCTAATTATTTTTCTCAATCTCACTTTCTTTCCTCTCTCATTTCTTATTCGCTTTCTGTCATTACAGTGCTCTTTCCTTTCTTTCCTGCCTTTCGTATTTTATCATCCACTTTTTCCTGTATATTTGTCTTTTTTTTTTTTCATTGCCTCTTCTGTCTTCTCCTTTTAGAATACCTCTCCTAATTTTTTCCCTCTTTCTATCATTCTCCATTAGCGTATCATAACCTACAATGAAGGCAGGAGGCAAGATGAAGTAAGTTGGAGCGGCCTGGGACTCCAGTACAGGTGAACCGAGTTAACACTTTACCATTTATGGTTCATTTCCTTTTCTTCTCCTTCCTTTCTTTCTTTTCCACACCTTTATTTCAAGTGTTGCTTTATTTCCGTTCTTCTTTCTTCCAGTTTTCTGGATTTACCTCTGTTTCCTCTTTCTTCCTCTTGTCATGACCTTCGTTATCTCCTTTTCCCTTATCATTTTCCATTCAGTCTCTTCGCGTTCTTTCTTTCATTCTTTTTCTCGTTTTCTTACTCACTCCGCTGCATTATTCCTTTCTGCTTTCTTTCATGACTATGTTGTAGCATTAAAATACAGTAACAAGGGAAGAAGGTGTGATGTAGGAGGAACGTCCTGTGATTCTAATAAAGGTGTCTGGAGTCCGAACCTCAGCTCAGTCAGGGTTGCTTTTTACTAGTCTTCTTCATTCCCTTTATTTTTCTTTCTCTTGTCCTTACTTTTTATATTTAGTTTCCTTCGTCTCTTGTCTTGATTTCCCTCGTCGATCTCCTTTTCATTTTTTTTTTCATATTCTTGTTTTTCCTTTGTTTTTATTTCTTTCACCTTTCTGTTTTTATAATCATTCTCTTATTACTGTCTCCTCTATGTCTCATATTCTTTCTATTTTTTTTTTTTACTTGCCTTCTGACTTTATTACTTTCATTTTGTTATTTGTCTGTTTCTCATTTCTATCTTATTTTTCTCTTTTTCTTGCTGTTTCCTTTTTCCATAATAATAAATCAGAAGCGACAAGAAATGCAGGATGTGAGATGAAGTAACGTTATTACTACTTACTGTAGGCTATATTATTATTATTATCACCATCACTACCGCCATTACAACCACCGCCAACAACACAACTTCTTTTTCAACCACAGTAAACATGATCATCATCATCATGATGATGATCATCATCATCATTATCATCATAATTCATACAGTTATCATTACCATCATCAAAATTCACCTAAATTATCTTCACTAATACTAACACTACAACACAGCAGTAATCATCATCATCATCATCATCATCATCATCATCAACATCATCATCATCATTGCCACCACCAAAGTCAACCATATTACATCATAATCAACACTGTATTACAGCATCACAAGGAACAAGAGAGGTAGCAGGCAAGATAAGTGTAATGACCTGGGACTCTAGTACAGGTGTTCCGATTTAACACCTTCACCATTAATACCTTATTTTCATTATCTCTCTTGTTGAACGAAAGGCAATGATAGACTACGTGTGTGTGGATGAGCGAATGAGAAGACAAGTGTTGGATGCAAGAGTGTGGAGAGGGTGGGGGAATGGAGTCTCAGACCATCACTTAGTGATGGCCAAGGTAGAGCTGCAAAGAAAGTGGTTGAGGAGACGAAGGGAAAGACAGGAGGAAGCAGCTCCTGTGAGAAGAGTGGAGATATTGCAAGATAGTGAGAAAATGACAGAGTATAAGAGCATAGTGGAAGAAAGATTGGGAAGGTATGAGCTAGAGCAGATGGAAGGGGTGGAAGACGTATGTAAGATATTCACGGAAGAGATAGGCGCAGCGTGTGAGGCGGTTTGTGGAGTGAGGAGGAGATGCAAGGGTGTGCAAGGAACAGCATGGTGGAATGATGAGGTGAAACGAGCTGTGGAACAAAAGAAGAAGGCATATGGTGAATGGTTGGTGAGTAGAGGTAGGGGAGAAGATGAGAGAGAGGTATATGTGAGCAGGAGAAGGAAGGTTAAGAGACTGGTGAAGGAGAGTAAGAAGAAAGTGGATGAAGAGTTTCGGAGGAATCTGAGTGTGAAATGGAGGGAGAGTAAGAAATTGTTTTGGAAGGAGGTAAAGAAAGTAAGGCAGTGTGAAAGGGAAAATAGCAGGGGAGTGAAAGATGGGAATAATAGATTGTTGGTGGAGAAGAGAGAGAAATTAAGGAAATGGAAGGAGCACTTTGAGGATTTGTTGAATGTAGAGAGTGAGAGCAGTGTGAGTATAAGTGGTTGGGGAATTGCTGGGAGAAGAAGAGATGAGAGGAGGGAGGAAGAGATCAGTAGGGCGGAAGTAGTGGAAGCGATGAAGAAGATTAAGCTGGGAAAAGCCCCGGGAATTGATAGAGTGTGTGGTGAAATGCTTAGGTATGGGGGTGAGATTTTGTGGAGTGGATATGGAAGTTGTGTAGATTGGCTTGGGAAGAGGGAAGGGTTCCAGAGGACTGGAAATCAGGTATAATTGTTCCTCTGTACAAAGGAAAAGGGGAAAGAGAAGTATGTGGTAACCATAGGGGTATTTGCCTTCTTAGTGTGACTGGTAAAATATATGGTAGAATACTCATTGATAGGGTCAGGCATTTGACAGAGAAGATAGTTGGAGAAGAACAAGGGGGATTTAGGAAGGGAAAAGGGTGTGTAGATCAGAGATTTTTTCTGAGATGTTTAGTGGAGAAGTATCTAGAGAAGGGAAGGAAAGTATATGCTGCCTTCATGGACTTGGAGAAAGCTTATGACAGAATAGATAGGCAAGGTATGTGGAAGGTATTAAGAATATATGGAGTGGAGGGGAAATTGTTGAGTGCTGTGAAGAGTATGTACGAGGGAGCTAGGGCTACATACAGTGCGAGTGGATGGTGAGCTGAGTGAGTTCTTTGATCTCAATGTGGGACTGAAACAGGGGTGTGTTATGTCTCCATGGCTGTTTAATATATATATGGATGGGGTTGTAAAGGAGGTGCAAGGTAGGGCAGTGGATGTGGGGCTGGCCCTAATGAATGAGGGTGAGATTTGGAAGCTTCCGGTGTTGCTGTTTGCTGATGATACAGTATTGTTGAGTGAAGATGAATGGGAGTTGCAAGGTTTGGTGAATGAATTTGGGACAGTGTGTAGGAGGAGGAAGCTGAAAGTTAATGTAAACAAAAGTAAAGTTATGGTGTTTGAGAGGAATGACGTCACAGAATGTACAATGAGGTTGGATGGTGAGGATATGGAGAATGTGAGTGCATTCAAGTACTTGGGTAGTGTGATGAGTAAGGATGGAACTTTGGGGGATAAAGTACGTGAGAGGGTACAGCAGGGAAGGAAGGTTGTTGGTACACTGAAAGCAGTGACGAGAAATAGGGAGGTGAGTATGGAAGTTAAGAAGTCACTGCATGATGGTATTGTGATCCCTACCCTGACGTATGGAAGCGAGGCGTGGACCTAGCAAGAGGGGAACAAGTCAAGAGTGAGAGCAGTGGAAATGAGTTACTTGAGAGGAGCATGTGGAGTGACGTGGAGGTACAGGTTGATGAATGAAAAAGTGAAGGAACGTTGTGGGGTAGATATGGATGTGGTTGAGAAGATTAGGAGAAATACACTGAGGTGGTTTGGACATGTGGAGAGAATGGAGAATGAAAGACTGACTAAGAGGGTGTATGTAGGTGAGGTGAAGGGAGGGAGGGGAAGGAGTAGACCGAGGATGAGGTGGAGGGATGGAGTTGAGAGGTATATGAGGGAGGGGGGTGAGTTGGGGGGAGGGTAGTCAAATGGTGGGTGACAGAGTGACTTGGAGGCGTTTTGTCTGCGGCCACCCTTTGCGGGATTAGGGCGTCGGGCTATAGATAGATAGATGGACTCTCCATTTTTTCATTTCCTTCTTTATTTTACGCTTCCTTTTGTTTCGTTCTCACATTCTTTTTTCTACATTTCCTATTTTCTTTCTCCTTCCTTTTCCTAATTCTTTTGTCGTTTTCCTTTTTTTTTTTTTTTTTTTTTTTTCCATCGCCTTTTCATTCCCACTACTTTTTAATTTATTAAGCAACGTTGGGTCTGGCTAGTACTTGGATGGGTGACCGCCTGGGAACACCAGATGCTGTTGGCATCCCTACGTGTCAAGTGGGGTTGGTGGAGGATTAGTGCTCCTCCCTGTAAAACAATTAACTCTAAGCCCTTGACCACCCCGTTTGGGATACATGGCGTCTGGCAATGAATGAAATGAAACTTAGTCCTTTCTCCTTTAATCTCTTTGCCTTTCCCTCTCCTTGTTTTTTTTTTTTAATTTTTTACAGCAATACAACAACAAATGACGTAGGAGCCAACGTGAAGTCAGGTGGAGCGGCCTGGGACTCTGATAAAGGTGTCCAGCGTTCGACCCTTGGTTTGTCAGGGTTCCTTTATTTCGTCTTGCTTTCCCTTTCTTAATTTTTCTTTTTCTTGTTTTGTTTTATCCTTTCATTACTTTCTTTTGTCCTCTTTCCTGTTCTCGCTTTCTTCTTCCTTTTTTTCCCATCTTTATATTCTGTTCAACCCCTTTTCCTTTTTGCTTTCTAATTTTTATCGCCCATTCTTTGGCATTTACTTGATTAATTCTCTCACTATCCCATCTTATATTTTTCCTTATTGCTTACTTTCTCTCCCATCCTTTCGTCTTTTCCTTCCCCATTATATTACGGCATCACAATCTACAAGAGAGGTAGGAGGCGAGATGAAGGTGTTCACATACTTGCTATTTAATTGTTACCTAGGTTTCTTTATCTCTCTCACATTTTCATTTATTTCACGTTTTATTTCATTATTTTTCATTTTTAGTCTCTCTTTCTTAGCTGCCCTCTTTCTTTACTGTCGTCTCTTCTTTTTCTTCTCATTCGCCTTTCGGTTCTAATTTCTTCTGTCGTTCTGCTCTTCCTATTTGTCACTCCCCTTCTCTTTTTCTCATTTCTTTTTCTTTCTCTTTTGTTTTTTCCTGCTTTCTTGACCATATGATAGCAATAAAGTAAACAGAGAAATAGGAGCCAAGGTGATGTAATGTGAAGCGGCTGAGATTCAAACAAAGGTGTCTCGAGTTCGACTCAGGTTTTACGGGGAGCGTCTCTCTCTCTCTCTCTCTCTCTCTCATTTTCTTGTTTTTCTTTCCTTCCTTCTCTTACTTTGCTAAATGTTTATTTTTTTCTCATTTCTATTTTTGTATCCCATCTCCATTTTACTTCCTAATTTGTATCTATGATTGATTGTCACTTTATATTCTTTATTTTACTTTTCCATATTTCACTATCATGAAATAAAGTTATCATCCCTACTAACTCACTCTACATCACCATCATCATCATCAGTACAATCACCACCACCACCATCCCCAAAAATTTTCATCATCACTAACACATCACAATCACCATCAGTTTCACCACTACTAACATCACCATCATCATCATCACCATCACCATTATCACCACCATAATCAACATCAGCATCATTAGCTACATTAGCATCACAAGCCACAAGAGAGGTAGGAGGCAAGATGTAAGGTGGAGCGGCCTGGGACTCTACTACAGGTGTACCGAGTTCACACCTTGATTGGTTGACCCTTCTTCGATATTTTTTCTTTTAACGCTTCCTCTTTCAGTTTATTTCTTCTTCAGTTTCTTTCCGTCTCCCCATTTCTGTCGCTGCCTTTTTTCTTTTCTTTGCTTATACTTTCTGTTCGTTCTACTTTGTCCTAAATTTTTCCTTTCTTTAATTTTCTTACCTTTCTGCTTTTTTTTCTTTTAATGCTTTTCTTCCTAGCTTTTATTTCACTACTTCTTTCTTGTTTTCCTTACTTCTTTCTCTCTTACTTCACAAAATTGTATATATATATATATATATATATATATATATATATATATATATATATATATATATATATATATATATAAAGAAATAGTTTCTAATGATTCATTTTTTTTTTTAATTTAGAGAGAGAGAGAGAGAGAGAGAGAGAGAGAGAGAGAGAGAGAGAGAGAGAGAGAGAGACTGACAAATCTAAGTATTGGCACAGTTGTAAACATGGTCAACATCCTCTTTCAGCAGGTACAGATGCGGATGCAGATGCGGATGTTGAGTTTAGTCAAAACGTAGAAGCGGATGCGGATTTCTATTTTAAACCGGATGCTCTACGGATGCGGATACGGTTGCGGATTTTACATATATCCCTGATATGTTGCCTATTTAACTCGGTCAATTTAGATTTGCTCATGAAGAAACTAATTTGTTATTATCATGAGGATTATTTATTTATTAATGTGCGTGTATTTTTTGTGAATGCAATTAATATACAATAAATGTGTTGATTAAGTTTGAGTAAATGAAAGCCCTAAGTTGCATCAGGGATGTGCTTTCTGATATAAGCATCAGTACCAAGTACCGCTATACAATTATTGCACAAATATTGTCTGAATAAATCTATTTGTATTTAAAGTAGCGCCAGCCACTAGAGTAGCGCTAGTGGACTAGTTTTGTAAAAAGGTGGCTGTAGTGGAAGTGACAGTACATTATGATGCAAGTAGTGGTAGCGATAGTGCCATTACTTTGAGCCAGTAGTACGTACAACACTGGTTATGGGCCAATAGGCCTCCTGTATGAAGAGAGAAACCTGTACTTTACACAAGAATAACCATCCAATATATTACCAATATGCCGGGAATCGAACCCGGAACTCTCAGGTGAAAGCCAGGCAGCAAACCACTATACCACGACCAGATTATACCACATTGTCACAATCTTGTAACCAATGTCCCTCAGCCCCCAAGAGGATGAGATAACCCCCTGTCACTCGAGCAAGTAGATGCTTTTAATTTATCCGAAGCACTTACGGCACGACAAAATGAAGAGAGAAACCTGTACGGGAGGAAGGCCCCCTGTATCTGTACTTTCTATATACTCCTGTGTGTACATTTCCTATGTACTCCTGTGTACATCATCATAGGCTACAAAAGTGGTAGGATGAAACTCGGATAATATTAGTACTAACCAAAATTACCTTTATTATCACCATTATACTCAGATAGTCATCATCATATCTTCAAATCAGTTCTCATTATCATCAATATCATCACCATCATTTTTATCATTATAAAAGTTATGGTGGTTGGTGTGGGCGCTCACCGTCCACTCACTCAATGTAGTGCTGCTCTCGGGTTTCTGTTCTGTCCTCTCC
The DNA here is from genome assembly GCF_032717465.1 of Coenobita brevimanus. Lineage (NCBI taxonomy): Eukaryota > Metazoa > Arthropoda > Malacostraca > Decapoda > Coenobitidae > Coenobita > Coenobita brevimanus. The sequence goes on along the minus strand of NC_137008.1, from coordinate 18,645,994 downwards.
TCCATCGTTCTTTCCTTCCTTCTTCTGTTTTTCTTTCCTTCATTCTTTCCTCGTCCTTCTGCCTACGGGTGACTTTACACTCCATCTTCTGTCTTTCATTCCTTCATTCTTTCTTCCTTTTGCCTATGGGTGACTCTACACTGAGTGACAAGCCAAATGGTTTCCTGTACACCGGGAAACTATTTGCTACGCTGAGCGATAACCATATAACCAAATTTTGGCGCCTGGTGGTTTAGTGGGTAATTATTGTGCTCCAATCGGATTGAGCCGGTGAAGGTTTATATCCAAGGGATGGTTGGGGTTTATTGCTCACGTAATGCCACTCAGGGATGAAAGGGTTGGTCACTCTCATCTTAAATGTCAGGACCAATTGCCTAGCCCCGGGCTCCTACGCTCCTCATGAGGCAACGTAGGATTGGATGATGGATGGAATAAAAGTTACTATTATCAAATTTATCCTTAAACAACACTGTTTCAGTCATCATTATCATAATAATCATTATCATTATCCCCATCATCATCATCAACGTCACCTGACCTTCAGCACTACAACCATTAGCTACAGCATCACAAGCTACAAGAGAGGTAGAAGGCGAGAAGTAAGCCTAACCCAGCTGTCTCTCCACTACGGGTGTATTGAGTTCACATCTTATAGTTATCCCATTTTACTGTACTCTATTTTCCTGTATGTTTCTTTTCCTTATTATTTTTTTTTTTTTTTTTACATTTCGTAGTTTCCCATATTTTTCTATCTCTTTCTTGTTCGTTTTCCATTTTCTATCTTTCGATTTTTTTTTATGGCTTACTTTTTCGTCTCGCCTTTTCTTTCTTTTGTTCTGGTCATCCTGCTCTCTCTTCTTTCCTTACCCATTTGTTTGTTATTTTTTTTTCCTCATACTCTTTTCAAGTGTTTCCATATTTACTGCAGTTTTTCTCTTCTTTTATTTCTTTTGTGTTATTCCATTTTTTCACATTCCGCTAATGGACGTAAAAAACGAATACATCTAATAGTTATTATTACCAATGACTGGAAAAATAGTTTGCAGAAAGGGAGGATTTTCAAGCAAAATTGTTAGAAAGATTTTTGTGAAGGCGTCAGAAGGAGCAAGAAGAATTTGGGTCAAGAGAGTTCAGAGCATTTAGTACGAATGAAATTATTCTTAGTACAGCGCAGAACACACTTGACATGATTCCGTACAGAAGCATGAAAGAGACGAGATTCAGGGGTGGGTTGGCGCCAGTACCTTTTGTAGGCCTCCTCCTCCATGTCGCCCTGTCCCCTACCATTTGGGGGCCCTTTCTCCAACTCACATCACCTTCTCTCACACATTCTTTTACTCTATCATTTCATCTTATCCTTAGTTTTCCCCTGCCAGTCTCCCCTTCCACCTCAGTCACATACTCTTCTAGTCAGTTTTTCATTCTCCATCCATTCCACTTTGTCAAACTGTCTCCGACTGCTTTTCTTACAGTCTTCAATCACATTAACATTAATACCGAAACAAAACTTTGCTGTACTTATATATGATAAAATTCTGCGATTTTATAGGTTCTTGTTTTCAGAAATCTGGATCAGAGATTGTAGACACAATAAAATTTCCAGTTATTTTATTGGATCTATGAAAAATAAATGGGTGCTCTCACCAACAGACATATCGTTATTTTTTACTTTTTTTCTGTCACTGTCCGGAGGATGTAGGGTAACAGGAGAGCCTTCGTCTCTTTTCTTTTTTCGTACAAGTTGGTTATATCTTTAGAATCAGTTGCTTCCTTAACGTATAATTTGTTATGGGTCAATAGGCCTCCTGTTATCTGTACTTGAAGTGTGCTGCTACGTACTCCTGTATTGTCTCACGAGCTATAAAAGATGTAGGCGTGATGAAGTTGGGTTATCATCAGAACTGACCCGCATCACCCTCATCAGTACCATCATACTCAGCATCACCATAAAGAGTAGGAGGCGTGATGTAGCAAGGTGGAGCGGCCTGCCACTCTACTACACCTGTACCCACTTAACACCTTTATCCCAGTCCAATATTACAGTGAATGGAGAGAGACTGGAATTGGTGAGAGAGTTCAAATATCTGGGTACAGTGGTAGAAAAGGGAGGAAAATGTGAAAAAAGAAGTGGATAATAGAGTGACACAAGGAAGAAAAGTAGCTGGTGCAATGAATGCCTTGATAAGAAACAGAGGCTTGAGTGATGCAGTTGCACGTGGCTTTCATGAAGGAGTGTTAGTGCCAACTTTAACATAGGGATGTGAGACTATGGTGTGGCATGAAAATGAAAAGTCAAGAGTATGAGCAGTGGATATCGTACTGCTGAGGAATGTATGTGAAGTACAGAGGGTGGATAGGATACGAAATAATGTGATTCGTGAAAGATGTGGAGTGAATAAGTCGGTGGACACCAGAATCGAAGAGAGTGTACAGAGATGGTATGATCATGTGGAGAGAATGGATAACAATAGAGTGGTGAAAAAGGTATATCTGAGCGACTTTGAAGGAAGGAGGAGGCGAGGTAGGCCAAAGAGAAGGTGGAGAGATATGATGGATAAGTGTGTGAGGAAGAGAGGTTTGGAAGTCAATGAGCCCAGGGAACTGACAAGAGATCGAGCTAGCTGGATGAATCTTGTGAGGAGAAGTGCATGATCAGGGATTTGGCATCCCTTTTTTAACGTGGCAGCGTCCAGATTGACTCAATCGGATACGATTGTGTGAAGGTACAGAAAGTGGTGAATGTTTTTGGCGTATCCGATGGAGCCAGGATTCCGGGGACTTGAATCATGAGTGAATGGAAGCGTGGCCCATTGGACTGGGCAAACTTAGGCTGACTGGATATTGCTAATCCTCACCCTGCCCTAGGGTGCAAAAGGAGGTCTGGATGATGATGATGATGATGAATGCTTACTTTGTGTATAATCCACTTATGGATTAAACAATCAAAATTCTTGCTTTTCAATAACCATTTAAGCTTTTATGTTATGACACTTAACACTTGGCATTCTCTAATAAATTTCAATGTTGTGGTGTTGTGGCTTTGCACACACTGATTGTTGGTTGTTATTTTCAATTCTGGTCTTCATTTTGTTTACTGTAGTTGTGAGGCCTCTTACAGTGGACAGTGATTGTTTCAGAATCTTTATATATTGCAAACTGATTAACCAAAGATATTTTTTTAGAAACTGCATTGAGTAAAATCTGAAATACTACTGTATATATTTATATTGATCACAAGACAGAATCAAAATCTTCTGCTTGTGTGCTTTGCATGACTATTTTGCATAATACTTTTTTTTTGTGTGTGTAATTGAAAACGCAACATTACTACTTTAGTTACAGTAATAATTAATGTAGGGGGACACTTCTTGCTCCTCCCCCATGCCCTCTTCGTTCCCCTCCTCTGCCTTTTCCTCGTCCTCTTCCTCCATCTCTTCCTCTCCCCCCTTCTCTGCTCCCCCCTGCAGTTGATTCGGGAGATGGTTACTGTTAGGCTGAATTCCAATAACGTTGAAAAACTGATCAAGTTTGGCGTTAGTTCGCTTTAAGAAATGGCCACGATATCACAACATGGTCACTTCCAATTAGAGCACAAAACACAAACCCGCGCTTTTCAGTTGTCTCACGTGACGTCTACACACAAGCCTGCTGGGACCTCAAGGATGAACCAAGAAACAGCTAAATAAAGCTTTGAGTTAAAAATTAATGTAACTGTGTACCGGTGCGTGTTAATTACACAAAGTCCCTTTCTCTCAATGGCGCTTCATTATCCACATAACTTTTTTTTTTTTTTTACAGAAAAGAGGAAGAAAAAACAAATGAATAAAAAAAAAACTAATCCATACACCAGATTACTGGTGTCCTCTGTTCATAAAGTATCTGTAACAGTTAGACTTGAACAGCTGTAGGTTGAAGTTTTGAGGGAAGCAACTCTGGGGAAGCGAGTTCCAGAGAGATGCAGTTCGGGGAATGAAAGAATTTTGATAGGCAGAAGTTCTGCAATATGGCTGAGTGACATTCCAATCATGAGCGCTGCCAGCTGCCCGTGTAGCACGAGGGAAGGCATGAAGAGGTGGCACCATGGACGCAATTTCGTCTGAGCATTTGCTATAAAAATATCTGTAAAATAATGCAAGGGAAGCAATATTCCTTCTTCTTTGTAGGGGAGGCAGTTTATTAGTAATAACAGGATTATTATAAATTCTAACAGCTTTGTTCTTAATTTTTTCTAGTTGTTTTAATGCAACCTCTCCACATCCACTCCACAAGGGTGAGCAGTATTCAAGCTGAGAGCGCACATGAGTCTTATAAATCATAGCCAACTACTCGTCAGTGAAGAAGTTGCGGACTCTGTACAATAATCCAAGTTTCTTTGAGGCGGTTTTAGCAAGTGATCTGATGTGAGAGGTCCAGCTGAGAGCATTGTTAAATGAGACACAGAGAATTTCAAAACTTTTGGAGATGGGAATATTAGTACCATTGAAGGTAATATACGAATCTGGCAATACCTGTCTATTAGTAAACTGTATATATTTGCTTATACTAACATTAAATGAGACAAGGTTGTTTTAACCCCATTGATTGATCTTAAATAAGTCTTGATATATGGAGATGACTATGATAATTTGAGAGTTAGAGATATCAGACTTTGTAACTGGGTGTCTGAGTGTGAATGAACTATGAAGTGTTAAGTCATCTGCATATGAATGGATGGGATTGTGGGTGATAGAGAAGAGATCATTAATATGAACCAGGAATAGGGTTGGCCCCAGGACTGATCCCTGCAGCACGCCAGCGTTAATTGAGTGGAAATTGGAATATACATGGTCTACTTTTACTCTTATTTTTCTGTCGCTGAGATATGAGGAAATCAAAGGGACAAAAGACTTTAATCAATAGCAAGGGAGTTTAGACAACAAGGAACGGTGCCATACTCTGTCGAAAGCTTCAGAAATATCAAGGGCTACTGCATGAGTTTCTCCATGTAGGTCGATTGAGTGATGGATGGTATGAGTCAGGAGATTGACTATGTCAATGATGGATCTTTCGTGGCGAAAACCATCTTGTCTATCACTAATTAAGTTGTTGGATTCAAGATGTTAAACTATGTGCTAATATACAAATCTACTAATCTACTAGTCAGAGTTTTTCGCTTAGTAATAACGTAGTACAGTATAACATTCAATATAGTCACGCTGCTAGTGAATCACTATTGTAACTTGACGGCAATTCCGTGCTTGGATGGCTTCTCACGTGCTCGCAATGGCTTAATCTCTATGCATTCGGTAGGTGGATGATCATCTTTCAATTAGATGTTATAAAATAGATCATGGACACGCACACTGACCCATTAAGTACGACTGGCTAGTTTTTACCCCGAAATACCGAAGTTTTTTTTTTTTTTTTTTTTTTTGTAGACCTGTGAAACAATAATATGAATAATAATTATAAGATCAAACTGGCAAAATCTGAATGCACCAAACTTTCTAATAACACTTCTTTCCACATTATCAATGCTTGGTTGACCTAAACTATTGAAAATAAACCCTCTGGATGCTGTTTCAAGAGTAAGTTTGTTTTCTAAGATAGTTTTAAGTGACTGTTCTATTAGGGTTTGTAGCAGATTCAGATTTCTCTATATTCGTGGCAGGTCGTGGCGACCTTCATCCATTCACTTAACATAGTGAGGCCTCCTTCCTCCTTCAGCTTTATCATTTTTTTTCTATGTCTGCCCTCCTCTTTTCATATTTCTCCAGTCTCTCTTGTCACTTTCTATTGCACTTCCCTCCTTTTCAGGTGGCTTATATGGAGAGACAAGAAAAACAGTTTCCTGTAAGCCATGAAACGGTTTATAACGCTGGGTGGTAACCATACAACCAACCCAAACGTGTTCATTACGTGTTACAAGTGGGTTTACATAGGGTTAGTGTCCCTTCCCGTAAAACAACTAACTCAATGACAAACGACCACCCTTTACTGGATTATGGTGTATCCCTATAGATAGACTATTTCTTTGTTTACTGATGTGTGCGATTCTATATCTCGTTTTCTACCTATATCTGTATACAGGTAGACATTAGGCAAGAGAGGTTAAGTTTACCGCCTCAGCACCGACTCTTTTTTGACCTAATTAAGGTCTCTCTCTCTCTCTCTCTCTCTCTCTCTCTCTCTCTCTCTCTCTCTCTCTCTCTCCTAACTATAATACAGCAATAAAGCAACCAGACATGTAGGAGCCGAGGTGAAGTAAGGTGGAGCGGCTTCAGATTCTAACAAAGGTTCTTGCAGTTCGACCCTCGCTCAAATGAAGGCTTCTTTTTATTTTTTTATCCACCCACGTTTTTTTAACTTCTAATTTTCTTTGTCTTCTCGCTTTTTCTGTTCTTTCGTTCTCCCTTTCCTTTCTCTGTGCCCCCATCCTAATTTCTTAATCCTTTAGCTTTTACAAGTGCTTGTGGGCCCTTCGGGCCCCTCGCATTTGCTCCTGCGGAGGGCTCTCGTGTTGCTATAATATATTTTAGTTATAGCTACGGGCAATAAATTCTACGGAGATCCTATGCCGGGCGCTGGGAGCAGCGTTTTTTGGTCAAAATGTGATCACTCATTAAGTATAGTAAAAGTTTTCAATCGTGATGGGACGAAGTTTTTTCACATCAGCGAATATTTTGCAATTTTTGTGCCAATTTTGGTGAGATATGAAAGTGTAGTTTCGGCTGCCCAAAACACACACGCACACACGCACACACACACACACACGGCTAGTGCTATAGTATATTACATTGTCTTCTCTTTCTCCCAGTTTCCTATAATTTCTTCCTTTATTCTCCTATTATCTATTCCTTGCTTACTCACATTTTTCTTCGTCACTGTATTCATCTAATATTTTTTCTGAGTCTTGTGTTCTTTCTTCGCTCATTTCTATTATTCACTTTCTGTCATTGCAGTGCTCGTTTTCTTTCTTTCCTGCCTCTCGTATTTCTTTACCTACTTTTCATGTAATTTTTCTTATTTTTTCATTGCTTTTCTTTTCTTTTTTCGTTCCTCTCCTGTCTCCTCATTTTAGATTACTTTTACTAATTTTCTTTCCTCCTGTCTGTCTTTCTCCATTACCGTGTCATAACCTACAGTGGAGGTAGGATGCCAGACGAAGTATGGTGGAGTGGCCTCGGACTCCAGTAAAGGTGAACCAAGTTAACACCTTACCATTTATGCTCCATTTTTTTTTTTTTAATACTTTTCATTCTCTCCCGTTCCTTTATTTCACGGTTTGCTTCATTCCCGTTCTTTTTTCTACCATTTCTCTCAATTTACTTCTATGTCTTCTCCTTCCTCTGGTCGTCTTGTCGTGTCCTTTCTTTTTTTCTTTTTCCGTTTTCATTTCCATTCACTGTCTCTTTGAGATCTTTGTTTCATTCATTGTTCTCGTTTTCTTACATACACCAGTGCTTTAATCCTTTCTGTTGTCTTTCTTCACTATATTACAGCAATAAAACAACAAGGGAAGTAGGAGTGATGTTGGGGGAACGTCCTGGGATTCTAATAAAGGCGTCTGGAGTCAGAACCTCAGCTCAGTCAGGGTTCCATTTTATTTTTCTTCCTCATTTCTTTATATTTCATTCCCTTGCCCTTACTTCTTCCGTTTAGTCTCCTTCCTCTCATATTTTCATTTCCTTCGTTTAAATCATTTTTTTTTATTCATGCCTTTCATATTTCTTATACCTTTCCCGTTTCTATTTTTTAATAATCATTCCCTCTTTAGTGTCTCCTGTATGTCTCCTATTCTTTAACATTTTTATTTTATTATTTTTTTTATTTGCGTTCTAAATGTATTAAACTCATCACTATATTACTGCATTACAAGCTACAAGACAGGGAGAAGAGGAGATTAAGTGGAACGGCCTGGGGCGTTACTACAAGTATACCGATTTAACACCTTTACTAATTATACCTTATTTTCTTTCTCTCTCCCTTTCTCCCTTCCCTTCTCCTTAATTTCACGTTCCCTTTCATTTCGTCCTTCTCTTCTTCCTTCCTTCTACATTTCCTTTTTTTTTTTTTTTGTCTTCCTCTTCCATTTTCTTTTGTCGTTTTCCATTTTTTCTCCTTTCCCTTTCCTTTTCATCTCCTCTTCCTTTTTTATTTATTGCTTACTCCTTTCACCTTTATTCTCTTTGTCTTTGTCTCCGTTTCTTCTCTATATTACAGCGAAACAACAACAAGAGACCTAGGAGCCAACATGAAGTCAGGTGGAGCGGCTTGGGACCCTGATAAAGGTGTCCAGCGTTCGACCCCTGCATTGGCTTCCTTTTTTTATTAATTTCCATTTTCTTTCCCTTTCTACATTTTTTTAATGCTTTTATCCTTGTTTTGCATTCTTTTGCCTCTTTCCTGTTCTCGCTTCTTTTTCCCTTTCTTCTTTATTCCTTTTTCCACTTTATTTTCTTTCATGCCATTTTCTTATTTCTTATTTCTATTGCCCATTCTTTGGCAATTACTTGATTAATTCTCTCACTTTCCATTCTCCCTATGTTTATTCCTTATTGCTTTCTTTCCTTCTCTTTCTTTTCGTCTTTTCCTTCCCCATTATATTACGCATCACAATCTACAAGCGAGGTAGGAGGCGAGATGAAGATGATAACACTTTTGCTATTTATATGGTACGTAATTTTCATTATTTTATGTTTTTTTTTTACTTTTTCATTTATTTCATTGTTTGTTTCATTATTTTTCATTTTTAGTCTTTCTCAGCTGCCCTCATTCTTTACTGTCGTCCCTTTTTAATATTTTTAATTCTCCTTACGGTTCTAAATTCTTTTGTCGTTCTTCTCTCCGTTTTTGTCACTCCCTGCCTCTTTTACTCATCTCTTTTTCTTTCTTTTCTTTCTTTCTCCTTTCTTGACCACATGATAGCAATAAACAGAGAAATAGGAGCCACGGTGAAGTAAGGTGAAGCGGCTGAGCTTCTAACAAAGGTGTCTCGAGTTCCATCCAGGTTTTACGAGCAGCTTCTCTCTCTCTCTCTCTCTCTCTTTTCTTGTCTTTGTTTTTACAGGTAAAATTCGTATAATTTTTTATCTCTTTCTTCCGCACCTTCCTTTCCTTTCCTTCTTCTCTCTCTTTGATTTTTACTTTCATATTTGCATCTGATTGTTTGTCACTTTCTTTATTTTCTTATTATTATTTCTTCCATTTTTCCATTTCATTCCTTCTTCAGTGACTTTCTTTGTACTGCTATCTTCGTTGTCTTCTCCTTTCTTTTCTTATTACGTAATTTGCTAAAAGAGAAGCAGGAGGTTAGATGATATAAGGTTATTATCATCACTACTAACCTACTATACATCACCATCATCATCAGTACCATCACCACCACCACCATCGGTATTATCATCATCAACACTAACCCGTTCACAATCTCCATCACTTTCACCGCTACTAACCTCACCATCATCATCATCACCATCATCATTATCACCATCAGAGTTAACACCAGCATCATTAGCTACTGTAAATTAGCATCACAAGCCACAAGAAAGGTTGGAGGCAAGATGAAGCAAGGTGGAGCGGCCTGGGACTCTACTACAGGTGTACCGAGTTCACACCTTGATTGGTAGTCCCTCATTTGCCTTTGATTTCTTTTTCCTTTTAATGCATCCTCTTTCAGTTTATTTCTTGTTCAGTTTTTCCTTCTCCCTATTTCCCTCGCTTCCTTAATCTTTTCGTCTGTGTTTATACTTCCTATACTTTCAACTTTCTCCCATTATTATTTTTTTTTTTGCTCTCTGTTCTTGTCTTTTCATTCTTTTCTTTCCATCTTTTATTTCGACACTTCTTTCTTTCTCTTTTCTTTCTCTTTCTTTCTTACATTACGAAACTGTTTGTTTAATGAAAAAAAAATCCTAATGATTCCACTTTTTTTACTTTGAGAGAGATACAGAGAGAGAGAGAGAGAGAGAGAGAGAGAGAGAGAGAGAGAGAGAGAGAGAGAGAGAGAGAGAGAGAGAGAGAGAGAGAGAGAGAGAGAGAGAGAGAGAGAGAGAGACGGGGGGGAGAGGGAAGATTGACATATCTAAGTATTAAAACGGCTGTAAACATGGGCAACATCCTCTTTCAGAAGGTACAGATGTGGATGCAGATGTGGATGTTGAGTTTAGTCAAAACGTAGAAGCGGATGCGGATTTCTGTTTTAAACCGGATGCTCTACGGATGAGGATACGGTTGCGGATGTTACGTATATCCCTGATATGTTGCCTATTTAACTCGGTCAATTTAGATTTGCTCATGAAGAAACTAATTTGTTTTTATCACGAGGATTATTTATTTTTTAATATGCGTGTATTTTTTGTGAATGCAATTAATATACAATAAATGTGTTGATTAAGTTTGAGTAAATGAAAGCCCTAAGTTGCATCAGGGATGTGCTTTCTGATATAAGCATCAGTACCATGTACCGCTATACAATTATTGCACAAATATTGTGTGAATAAATCTATTTGTATTTAAAGTAGCGCCAGCCACTAGAGTAGCGCTAGTGGACTAGTTTTGTAAAAAGGTAGCTGTAGTGGAAGTGACAGTACATTATGATGCAAGTAATGGTAGCGATAGTGCCAGTACTTTGAGCCAGTAGTACGTACAACACTGGTTATGGGCCAATAGGCCTCCTGTATCTGTACTTCCTATGTACTCCTGTGTACATCATCATAAGCTACCAAAGAGGTAGGATGAAACTAGGATATCATTAGAACTAACCAACATTACCTTTATCATCACCATTATACTCAGATATACATCATTATATCTTCATATCAGTTGTTCTCATTATGATCATCAGTACTATGACCACCATATTTATCATTGTAAAAGTTATTATTATCAAATTTCTCCTCAAACATCACTGTTGCAGTCATAATCGTCATAGTAATCACAATCATTATCATCATCATCGTCATCACCTAACTTTCAGCACCACAACAATTAGCTACAGCATCACAAGCTACAAGAGTGGTAGGAGGCGGGATGCAGTAAGCTTGAACGGCCTGAGACTCAACTACAGGTGTACTGAGTTTCTGCCTTGTCTTTGGGAACTCGCTTCTTTTCTCACTTTATATGTCTATCTCTCTTTCCATCTGTCTATCTCTCTATGTAACTATGTCTCTACAAACACTAGTTTTGAGAGAGTGGGTATAATATTGTTAGTGTTGTTTGTGTCCCAGAGTGTATGTGTGTGTGAGAGCGTGTTTATGTGATTTTCTTTGTTATATTTTCGTTCTTCCTTCTCTTTTCTCCTTTCTTCTTTGTTTTTTATCCTTTCTTCTATGTTGTTTTCATTCCCTTGTCTTTTTTGCCTTATCCTTATTAACTCCGATTCTCTGGCATTTTTTTTACTCATTAACTAATTATTTCCTTTATTTCATTGCATATTATAATATTTCTCATTATTCCACTTTTTTCTCTTTCTTCCTCCATTCTCCCTCCATTATATTACAGGAGGTGAGATGAACTAAAGTTACGGTCATGAACACTGACCTACACCATCATCATCATCATCACAATCACGAATACCTTCTCACTTCATCATTATCATCATTATTTACCTTTACTATTTATACCTCATTTTCTTACTTTCCCACATTCCTTAATTACTTCTGTTTTTCATGATTGTTTCATCCTTGTTTTCCTATTCTTCTTTCAATCAAATTATCCATAACTTTGTACCTTTCATACTTTTATGCCGCTTCTTCTCTCTTTTCACCTTTCTCTCCCCATTTCATTTTTTTTCTTCTTTCATTGTTCCCTCTCTTCTTTCCCGTTTCTTTCCCTTTCTCCACTACATTACAGCAATAAAGCAGCAAGGGAAGTAGGAGCCACGGTGAAGTAAGGTCGAGCGGCCTGGGACTCAAATGAAGGTGTCTGGAGTTCGACCCTCAGTTGGGTTAGGTTCCTTTATGGTTCTTTCTTGTTTATAGGCTTTTTCTTCTTCTTTCTTTTATCGCCTATGCAGTACTCCTTATATTTTTTTTATCCCATTCTCTAGTTATAATGAGAAGAGACAGAAAACAAATTAAAAACTTTTTGTACGTATCCATCAAATACTTTTTCTCATTTTTTGTTCTATTTTCTCTCTCATTGCGTGTTTTCCTTTACTTTGTCCTTTCTATCTACCTTTCGTTGATATTTTCCTTATTAACTCTGACTTTCCTTATCCTTTCATTTCCGCCTTATTCCTACTGTTCCTTTCTTTGTCACTTTAACATCTTTACTGAGTTACTTTCTTTCGTCCTTCCATTATTGTCCACTATATTACACCGTCACAGGCTAACAGGCATGTAAGAGACGAGATGAAGTATGGTTATTATCATCAGTACTAAGCTGTAGTACATTACCAACATCACCACCACTATACCACCACCACCACTACACCACCACCACTACTCCTTTTATCATAAGCATCATCATCAATACCCATACAGTTAACATCTCACCAAACCTATTCTATATTAGTTTCATTATCACCATCAAAACCATCATCATCATCACTATCATCAACACCATCATTACCGCCATCAACTTAGATCTGGGCATTACATTGCATCATCACAAGCTACAAGAGAGACAGGAGGCAAAGTGAAGTAAGATGGAGCGGCCTGAGAATCCAACAAGTGTTTTGTGTTCGATGTGTAATCCTGGCGGTTCCTTTTTATTTTCGTCTCGTTTTTTTTTCTACTTTCTCTTTCCCCATGCCATTGACATTCTTTTTGTTCCCTGTTCTCCTATCCTTCATTCTCTGATGCTTTTCTTCTATACAACATTACAACATCACAAAATGCAAAACGGGAAGGGTCATTTTATAAGTGACCAAAATTCTCTACAATATTAGAGCACCACACAGTAGAGAAAGTGAAAAGATCCTTTATAAATGGGACAAAAGCCACTACAATATTATATCACCAAATAAACCTAAGCTGTATTTTGGCATAATTTAACCAAATTTGTTGTTGATAAATCATCTCAAAATACGCTTTCGACAAGAACACTGTAATGTCTGGTGATGCTTTGGGTCACTACAAAGGATTTTTAGGCCATTACATAGCTAAAATAAAACCATGGCAGCCCCTTTTTAAGGGTTTCATTACTTCACGGAAAATCGTTTCTCGTGGGTGTTCATGTAACTTAACCCCCACCAAAGCCAGCGCTTTTTATCTATGTTTATAGTCAAACACATTAATCCCGTAAGGGGTGTCCACGAACAAATAGCCTCCATGTCGCCCGGACCTCTTTTATTTGGTTGCCCTCCCTCCAACCCAACCCACTTTCCATCATACATCATTCTACTCCGTCCCTTCATCATATCCTTAATCTTTCCCTTCAATTCTCTCCCTCCACCTCAGTCTCATACACACTTTTGGGCAGTTTATCGTTCTCCATCCATTCCATGTGGTAAACAGTCTCAGACTATTCCTTTTCACGTGTTCAATCACATTAACATTAGTACCAAAACAAGACTTTGCTGTGCATATATATGAAATCATTCTTGGATTTAATATTTTCCTACTTTAAGAATTATAGGTTAGAGATTGCAGACACAAGAGTGTTTATTTTATTTATTTATTTTTTTTAATCTATAAAAACTTAGACGTTTGTTCTCTCTTACAATCATGTTGGTATTTTTTCTTTTTCCTGCAGCTATCTGGAGGGTGGGGTGGGCACAAGAGAGCCTTCCTGTCTGCTCTCCTTTTCTCATACACTTTGATGATATCTTTAGAATCGATTGCTTCCTTAACAGATAACCTCGTTATGGGCCAATAGGCCTCCTGTTATCTGTACTTGCTGTGTGCTGCTACGTACTCCTGTATTGTCTCACAAGCTATAAAAGATGTAGGAGGCGTGATGAAGTTGGGTTATCATCAGAACTGACCTGCATCACCCTCATCAGTACCATCATACTCAGCATCACGATAAAGAGTAGGAGGCGTGATGTAGCAAGGTGGAGCGGCCTGCCACTCTACTACACCTGTACCACCTAACACCTTGACCCTTTAGCCTTTAGTTTACTTCATTTTTTTGTTCTATATCTCTTTCCCCATTACGTAAAGTCATTTCTTTCATTTCTTGATTTCCGTTATTTCCATACGTTTCTCTGTCCTTTCCCTTGTCTCTCCTTTCTCCTATCCATTTTCTTTCTTTCGTGTTTTCGCTTTCAAAATTATACTTCTCTCTCTCTCTCTCTCTCTCTCTCTCCACCCTTCCTTCCTTCCCTCCTTCGCTATATTACAGCAATAAGCAACAAGACAAGTAGACGCCAAGGTGAAGTAGGGTGAAGCGTCCTGAGATTCTAACAAAGGTTTCAATAGTTCGGCCCCAAATCGTCAAACTGGCTTCTTTTTACCTACCTTTCCCGGAGGGGCTCAGGGACGGGTATTATTTCCACCCGGTTTGTCTTTTTTATTTATTTATTTATTTTATTTTATTTTTTTTTTACTTGTCCGTTAACAACTTTACACGAAAACTAATGGTGCGATTTTCACTAAAAGTACAAGGATATTGGGGTATGATCTGATCCCCTGATTATATTTTGGACCAAACTGGGCCAAGGCCGAGGCTGTAGAATAAAAAAAAAAAGTTTTGTCGCCATAACTCCTTTCAAATTCGTGATAACGACGTTTCAGAGCTGCATCCTATAACATGCCTCGTTATATCAGAAGGTCACCCTCCAGTTAGCGGTTGGGGGATGAATGTCAGGTGGGTCGGGCCTAAAATATCAAATGGGAATAAATTCGTCAATTTTCACGCGATTTACCACAAATCTGATATGTGACATATTTAACTAGATATCCTGTTGTGTTGATACGTCAGCACTACAATAACTGCCGGGGACGGGTTGGCTGGGCTTTGACACCACTTTTTGTTATTTTATTATTTACTTTTCCCCATTTCATTTTTTATAATTTCTTTCTCCGTCCTCTTTTCTGCTTATTCTTTGTTACTTTAATATTTTCTTTCCTCTCGTTTCGTTTCCCTTAATGCTTTAGCTTTTATCATCTCTTCCTCCTATTTTCTTTTTATTTCTTTTTTCCATCTCCTCTTATATATCCTCATCTTTACTTATATTTTTCTTGTTTCTCATTCCTTGTTTCTTTCTCTCTCATATTCGTGTCATTAGTATGTTCTCCAAACCAGCTCAGCAAAATGTAAGTTGATTCTCAGGCTGCCATGACTCACTCTGAACTTAATACAATCGTTTGGCGGCAGCTGGAACAGGATACTAGATCTGTGAAGAAAGTGAAATAAAGAGAATATAACACAGAGACAGAAATATAGTAAGAGAGAGTATGAGGAAAGCCTTGCACAAAAGAGTATGACAGAAATAGAAATAATGCAGATAGTATGATAAAGAATGTTAAATGAATATGATAAAGACAGTATCATAAGGAAAGGTATAGGAAAGAGTGAGTATGGTGAAAAGTATAATATGAGCCATAATAAGAGATTGTATAGCAGAGTACGATGCAGAAAGTATAATAAAGAGAGGATAATAAAGAAAGAATATGGTAATATATGGACAATAAGAGACAAGATGGAGAAGTGGTAAGCTGGAGGCGAAGACCGAGATAGATCGACTCCCAGCTGGACCTTGGGCGTTGGGGTTCAATCAGTAGAGCACTGTCCTACCTCCAATTATATATCAGTATATTTGTATATTTGTGGTACGTCGTGGCGACTTTCATCCACTCACTTGATGTGCAGCCTACCTCTTCCTTAACATTTATCATTTTTATCGACGTCTTCCATCCTTTCCTTATATTTCTCCCATCTTCCCGTCACATTCTAGTACACATCTTTCTTCTCTCAGGTGGCTTATATTGAGAAACAAACCAAATAGTTTCCTGTAAATCAGGACATCATTTACCTCGCTGGATGGTAACCATATAACCAACACATATGTTTTCCTTACGTGTCAACAAGTGGGTTGGTGGAGGGTTAGCGGCCATTCCCGTTAAACAACTAACTCAAAGACTAACAATGCCTTTACGGGATTGTGGCGTATGGCTATAGATAGAACATTTCTTTGCTTTTTGATCTGTGTACTTTCTCTCTCTCTCTCTCTCTCTCTCTCTCTCTCTCTCTCTCTCTCTGTATATATATATATATATATATATATATATATATATATATATATATATATATATATATATATATATATATATATATGTTACAGGCAAACTGTGAAATCAGTCATTTCAAGAAATGTCTAGTCAATTCGTGAAATGATTGTAAATTCGGATGGGTTAACTTAGGTTAGATTAATTTAGGGTGCAGTTAGGTTAGGCTAGGATAATCTAGGGTAAGCTTGGGTTAGGTTAGTCTACAGTAGACTTGGTCCGGTTAGCTTAAGTTAGGTTAATTTAGAAGAACGCAACGTTTTGTTATTCGTTCATCTAAATTACGTAACTTAAAAAACCTAGCCTAGCCTAACCTATACTAAGCCTAGATTATCCCAGCCTAAGCTGATCGGACCCTAATTTAACCTAACCTAAATTAACCCATACCAGTTTAAATTTATTTCTCGAAGTGACAAGATATTTCGTGGAATGACTGATTTCATAGTTTGCCTGTAACATATATATATATATATATATATATATATATATATATATATATATATATATATATATATATATATATATATATATATATATATATATATATATATATATATATATACAGGTAGCCATTAGGCGGGAAAGGTTAAGTATACCGCCTCAGTACCGTCTCCATTTTACCTATTCAAGGCCTCTCTCTCTCTCTCTCTCTCTCTCTCTCTCTCTCTCTCTCTCTCTCTCTTCACTATATTACAGCAATAAAACAGCAAGGCAAGTAAGAGCCAAGGTGAAATAAGGTGGAGCGACCTGAGATTCCAACAAAGGTTTTTCTAGTTCTACCCACACCCACTCCATGGCTTCTTTTTACTTTAATTTTTTATCTATCCACATTTTTTTAATCTTCCAATCTTCTTTCTTTTTTCCCTTTTTCTGTTCTTTCATTATTTCCTTTCTTTCTGCTCCCATCCAAATTTCTTAATCCTGTCGCCTTTGTTATCTTCTCATCATTCCAGTTTCTTATAATTTGTGCTTTCGATATCCTAGTATTTATTCTCATCTTTACTCATTTTTTTTTCTTCACTGTATTCATTCCTTAATTTTTCACAGTCTCACTTCATTTCTTTTCTCATTCCTATCATTCGCTTTCTGTCATTACAGTGGTCGTTTCCATTCTTTCCTGCCTTTCGTATTTCTTTATCCACTTTTTCCTGTATCTCTGTCTTTTGTTTTTTCCTTTCCCATCTTCACCTTTTGAGTTATCTTTACTATTTTTTTTTTCTGTCTCTCTCCATTACCGTATCATAAGCTACAGATGAATTAGGAGGCAAGATGAAGTAAGGTGGAGCTGCCTGGGACTCTAGTGCAGGTAAACGGAATTGACACCTTACCGTTTATGCTTCATTTTCTTTTATTTTTTTTTATTTCTACCTTACATTCTTTCCCTCTCCTATATTACAGGTGTTGCTTCATTCCCCTTCTCTTTTATTCCAGTTTTCTCAATTTACTTCTATGTTCCCCTTCGTTTCTCCTGTCATGTCCTTTCTTGTTTTCCCTTTTCCTTTTTCATTTCCATTCACTGTCTCTTCGGGTTCTTTCATTCATTCTTTTTCTCGTTTTCTTACTCCTTTGCTTTATTCTTTTCTGTTGTATTTCTTCGATATATTACAGCAATAAAGCAACAGGAGAAGTAGAAGTGATGTAGGGGGAACGTCCTGGGTTTCTAAAAATGGCATTGGGAGTCAGAACCTCAGCTCAGTCAGGGTTCCTTTTGACTCTTCATCCTAATCCCTTTACTTTTCATTCTCTTGTCTTTTTTTTTCCTTTTAGTCTCCCTCGTCTCTTGTTTTCATTCCCTTGTCCACCTCTTTTTATTTGCTTTTTGACGTACTCGTGTTTTTTCATATTTTTTATTCCTTTTCCCTTCTTTATTTATAATCATTCACCTTTTACTGTCTCCTGTATGTCCACCATTCTTTCGTATTTTTATTACACTTTCAATTTTGCCTTCAGAATATATTAATTTATTGTGCTGTTATTTTGAGATTTCTCGTTTCTATCTTTTATTCATTTCTTTCTTTTTCTTCCTATTCCCTTTCTCCATAATGATGCACCAGAAGCTAGAAGAAATGCTGGAAGTGAGATGAAGTAACTTCATTACTATCAGTTATTACTTGCTGTATATCATCATCATCATCATCACCACCACCACAATCTCACCCACCACCACTAAACAACACTGCTCCCTTTTCCAACCCCTATGAACATCATCATCATCATTTACATAATTATCATTACAGGCATTAAAATTCACCTAAATCATCTTCACCAGTACTAACACCACCATATCACTGCAAACATCATCATCATCATCTTCATTACCACCACCAAAGACAACTTTATTGTATTAAAATCATCACTATATTACAGTATCACAAGGTACATGAGAGGTAGGAGGCGAGATAAAGTAAAGTGTAACCCCTCGGAACTTTACTATATATGTATCGATTTAACACATTCACCATTTGTACCTTATTTTCATTCTCTCTCCGATTCATCCTTTACTTCTCCTTTATTTAACGCTTCCTTTCGTTTCCTCCTCCTTTTCTTCCTTGTTTCTTCATTTTCCATTTTCTTTCTCCTTCCTGTTTGTCATTTCATCTCCTTTTCCTCCATCCAGTTTCCTTTCCATTCTTTCCTGCTTTTTTGCTTTATTAATTTTTCCTTTTTCCCCTTTATTCCCCTTGTCTTTCTCTCTCTACTTCCTGTCTTCACTTTATTACAGCAATACAACAACAAGAGACGTAGGAGCAGAGGTGAAGTAAGGTAGATCGGCCTGGGACTCCGACAAAGGTGTCCCGAGTTCGACCCGTTCTTCTGACAAGGTTCCTTTATTTACATCTTTTTTTTTTTCCTACATTTTTCTTGTTTTACTTTGTATATTTTTCCTTTCTTTTGTTCTCTCATTTCTCCTCTTTCTTTCTGCTTTCAACTCATTATTCCTTTCTCCTCTGTCTATTCCTTTCACCCCATTTTCCTTTTTGCTTTCAGCTTTCTGTCGCCCATTCTTTGGCATTTACTTTATTAATTCTCTTTTTTTAGATATACTATTTAAATTGCACTTAATCTTCTTTATATTATTTTGTCTTTCTCTCTCCTTTATTTGAAGTTTTGTTTCTTTTTTTTTTTTTTGTCTCTCCGTCTCAGCTGGCCTGTATTTTACTTTCGTCCCCTCCCTTTTCTATTTGTCATTTCTGTTCTAATTTCTCCTATCGTTCTGCACATAATTTTTGTCACATTTCTTCCTTTCTCGCCTTTTTTTCCTTTATGTTTTCTCTCTATCATCTAAACCATATGATAACAGTAAAATAAACTATGGAATAAAATCAGATATGGAATACGGTACAAGTATTTGTGTGATGATTTTAAGGAATGAAGTACATACAATTTTACGATGGTATCATGATGATGATGATCATGATCATCATCATAATGGACCGGTTGGCCAATGTTAGGCAGCTACTGTCAAAGGGTGTGGTAAGTCTGTCAGTATAAAACAAGGAAAATAAAGAATTAATCCAATGTCTGATGAACCATTGCCGAATTTCTTTCTTTTTCCAGGGTCTACAGCACTGATGGCAGGATTACTACAAATATCACGTAATCGTAGTGGAAGCTTTGATGTGTGACCAGCAGACCTAAAGGGATACGATAATTATAACATTATTCAAAGATATTTCCTTTCAGTCCCTTGAGTTGCATGACTTATTTCCTTGACATATTCTTACTCCTGCAAGACGATTGTATTCAGCTGGAAAAGACACCCATTTAATTAGTACAGGAGTAAATGAAAGTCACAACAATTATTTCAAGGTTAGTAAGTCTTTCCTCAGGGAAATAAAATCACATGAGGGTTGGAAGAATAGCATAAAAGGAGGACATCGTACTGAAGAAGTTATGGTGAGGTTTGAGTATATTCAAAATATAATATAAAGCAGACGAACAATACTTAGTACGTGGCTTCTCGGGTCATTCTCACTCCTGCAGTAAAGGGACCCCAGTGAAGCTAATAATCACGTCACTCACCCTCTAACCGTGGGAGAGGATGCACGCAGCGGCAGTGTTGTGATGGATGTAAACAACTGAGGTAAAAGATAGGCACAGCTTTCCCCATATTGCTGATATAAACAGAGGTCTATCTATCTATATACCTAGGCTGTTTCCCCTCTCAAAGAGGGTGGCGGGGTGGCCAAGACAGGGAGACTCACTCGCCAAAATACTCATCCACACACCCACACATTTACTGGTGTCTTAGACTTAGCCTGTAAGTTGAGAAGGGGAGGTATGGAGGGTAAATGTTTAATAATTCATTGACTGTTGAGAAGGGGAGGTATGGAGGCAAAATGTTTAATAACTCATTGACTGATGCAATCTCTCTCCGCGGCACCAAATCGTCAGCAGTAGGCTGCAAAAAGGAAATCTAATTGTATCGTTATTACAGGAGGAGTTAACAGAAATGTTTCATAATCGTTCGCTTTTACTACTTCTTCAATCTGAACGAAATCCTTATGTTTTAGCTTGAATGAAATGCTACCTCCAGGAGATGTTACTAAGCACTGGGGAAGCCTCTCGCAGTGAAGGGGTAAGTAAAGGCTATAATAACGTATAAGGTTTGAAACCTCTCTCCAAAACAAAGTAAAATAATCTGGAGGCAGCACGATCGAAATATACAAGGACAAAAATACTAGATGCCGTAGTTACAGGGCCCCTCGGTTAATGCAATTGGTATGTAGTGGTGTGGGAGGCTGAGTTTGTGTTGTAATAATTCCTGTGCTCTGCTGTGTTGTGGGAGGCTGATAATGTGGTGTGGTGTGGTGTGGTGTGGTGTGGTGTGGTGTGGTGTGGTGTGGTGTGGTGTGGTGTGGTGTGGTGTGGTGTGTATTTTCACTCACCTCTCAGGTCTAGTGCAACGTCTGGCATCCAAAAATCGTCAGCAACAGACGGACAGAACCGCTGCCAGAGATGCTCCAGGCTCTACAGATACGTCATAGGAGTGAAAGGTCTAAGCAAGACCGTACCAAGGATTAGTGTTCGAGAGAGAGAGAGAGAGAGAGAGAGAGAGAGAGAGAGAGAGAGAGAGAGAGAGAGAGAGAGAGAGAGAGAGAGAGAAGGGTCTAGGCATGGCCGGATCCAGGAATAATGTTCGTGTGTGTGTGTGTGTGTGTGTGTGTGTGTGTGTGTGTGTGTGTGTGTGTGTGTGTGTGTGTGTGTGTTTCTTTCTTGTTTCATTTTTTCGGTCATTCTCCTCTCTTCTTTTTCTTTCTTATTTCTTATATTCCTTTTTTTTATGTTATTTCCATCCCTATTCTATTTTGCTTTCTCCTTGCTGTCCCAGATTCTCTGGCATGTGCATTATTGATTACTCAATTTTCTTTGGTCATGTATATCTCTCTTTCCCTATTAATACATTTCTCATTATTCCCATTTTTCTTTTTCTTGCTCCTTTCTTCCTTCATTATATTACAGGAACACAAGCTGTAAGTGGCACGAGGTGAAATGAAGTAAGGATACTGTCATTAACACTGACATACACCATCATCGTCACCACTACCACAATCATTCTCTGCATCACATATATCATCTCACTTCCTTGACCTACATCATCTTTATCATTATCCTTCTCTGCCATTTATATCTCATTTTCTTCCTTTCCCACGTTCTTTAATTCTTCATATATGTCACCTTTGTTTCAATCTTGTCATCCTGGATTTCTTTCCATAAAATTTTCAATCTTTCTATTCCTTTCTTATTTTTTTGCCCTCCCACTTTTTTTTTCACCATTCTTACCCCATTTCGTTATGTCCGTCCTTTTTTCGTTTCATTGTTCGCTCTCTTTTTTCCCTCTTCCCTTCCACTCCTTTTTCTTGACCATATTACAGCAATAAAGCAACAAGTCAAGTAGGAGCCAAGGTGAAGTAAGGTGGAGCATCTCCGGACTCTAATTAAGGTGTCTGAGGTTCGATCCAAGAAGGAGCCTTGGTTCCTTTTCTGTTCTTTCTTGTTTATAATTATTTTCTTTCCTTTGTCGCCCATACTACATGTATTTTGTACCCCATTCTCTCGTTTTTGTAAGAAAGAATAGACAAAATAAAAAAGATTTTGACTAGTTAATCAAATTCTTTTTTTTTTTTTTAACCTTTCAGTACTTTTTTGTTTTACTTTGTCATTTTTATCTCCCTTCCGTGATTCTTTCCCTAATGACTCTGACTGTCCTTTTCCTTTTTTTTCATCTGAATTCTATTATTTCTTTCATCCCCACTTCCTTTCGTCTTTAGTGAGTTACTTTCTCTTTTTCTTCCTTCATTGTTCACTATATAACAGCACCACAAGCTCCCGGACAGGTATGATACGAGATGAAGTAAGGTTATCATTGTCATACTAAGCTATTGAATATTACTGCAATTATCACCACGACCATCATCACCACTGCAGCATTATCATGACAGCATTAATATCCATAAGAGTACAATTAACATCTTACCAAAGCTGCCCTTCTTCTTCACTACCATTACCATCACCAACATCATCATCGCTGTCACCTCCATTACCATCATCAGCTTCTTACATCTGGTAATTATAATGCACCATCACAAGCTACAAGAGAGGCAGTAGGCCAGGCGAAGGAAGGTGGAGAGGCCTGGGACTTTTGTACCTGTATCGGGTTGAAACCTTCACTCTGACATTGAACCTCCTTTTCTTTATTTCGCTCTCTCTCTCTCTCTCTCTCTCTCTCTCTCTCTCTCTCTCTCTCTCTCTCTCTCTCTCTCTCTCTCTCTCTCTCTCTCTCGTTTTCATTCTTCCTCTCTTTGGCTGTTTCTTTTTTTTCTACTTTGTCATTTACATATCTGTCTTTTCTTGATCAGTCTTTTTTTCAGTTCTTTTCCCCTTTTGCTTTAGTTTTCATTTTCTCCTTACTTTCTCTGTTTTATTCACTCTTATTGTGCTTTCTTCCCCTTTCTTACCTATTTAACAGCAATAAGGCAACAAGATAAATATGAGTTAATGTGAAGTAAGGTGGAGAGGCATGAGAATCCAACAAAAGTGTCTTGCGTTCAACCTGTAATCTTGGCCGTTCATATTAATTAAAATTTCTCTTCTTGTTCTTCTTTCCTAATATTCTTTTCCTAGTTTTTCATTCATTGTTCCTTTGATGTTCCTTTTCTTTGTTACTTTCTCTCTGATTTTAATAATCACCTCTTTTCTTCCCCACCATAGTTCATCACAAAATGAAAAAGAGGTAGGATCCTTTATAAATATGACCAAAACTCGCTACAGTATTACAGCATCACAAACTGCAGTGTGGAAGGATGCTTTATAAATATGGCTAAGGTCACTACAATATTACATCACAAAATATATCAGTTTAACCTGTATTTTGGAATAATTTAACCAGATTTTGTGGTAAGTCATCTCAAAAAACACTTTAAACAATTACACTGTAATGTCTAGTGATGGTTTGGACCTCTACAATTTTTTTTAGGCCATTACAGAGTTAAATTATGGCTGTGGCAGCCCTTTTTTAAGGGTTTCATTACGTTACGACTTTACGGAAATTCGTTTGTCGTGGGTGTCCATGTAAGGCAACCCTCACAAAAGACAACGCCTTTCATCTATGTCTATAGCCAGACACATTAATCAGGTAATGAGTGGCGACAAACAAATCGCCTTCATGTCGCCCTGTCCTCTGTAATATGGCTACCCTCCCTCCAACCCACATCCCATACACTCATGCATCATTCCATTCCATCCCTTCATGATATCCTTTGTCCTCCCCTCCCACTCTCCCCCTCCACCTCAGTCAAAAATACACTCTTCTAGTCAGATTCCCATTCTCTATCATATCCACGCGGCCAAACCATCTGAGAATATTTCTCTTAACGGTTTTAATCACATCCGTATCAATACGAAAACAAGACTTTGCTGTACTTAAATGTGAATGCATTCTACCATTATATTTGTTACCATTTTAATAATTATCCCATAGAGATTGTAGGCACGATAGGATTTACTGTTAGCTTATATATATATATATATATATATATATATATATATATATATATATATATATATATATATATATATGTCTTACAGAGACAATATAATAAGTAAGTCTAGTTGAGCCCCTCTTTCTTGTTCACTCTCTCCACTACCTGTCTGCTCAAATGCTAGCCTCCTTCTGAGCTCTCTTTCCTAAATTCTGATGAAACAGGGGTCGTGTCACGTGTGTTACACTGTGGTTGGAAAGTTCCAGAAACCTGTGTGTGAGTATGTGTGTATGTCACTAGGCTTTGTTCCCCTGCTATCTCGCTGACACACTACCTACATCATCTCCTGACATTGCTACTTCCTATCTGTCATCGACATTTCTTCAGTTAACTTGCAAGATCATTTCCCTTTCCCAGGTTCGCATGGGGCTGTCTATCTATCTATTTATCTATCTATCTATTATGATTTGTAATTATAATATGGACTCATAACAAAGGAGACGTAAGATGGAGGGGCCTGAGAATCCAAGAAAAAGATCGTGTTTCAACCTGATATCTTGGCGTTCCTTTTGCTTTGTTTTGTTTCGTTTTTCTTTCCTTTTTTTTTTTTTTTTTTTCATTGACGCTTCTTCTGTTTCCTATTCTATGTTTCTTTCTGTAACTTTTCATTTTTCTCTACTACATAAAAGAATCACAAGCTGAAAGAGAGTTAGGATCCTTTATAAGTACGACCCAAAGGCAAAGGTACCATTATACTACACGAGAAGCTCCAAGAGAGGTGGGACTCTTTATATGTATGACCAAAACTGATATTATATTGAACCACAAGCTGCAAAAGATGTAGGACGCGGGATGAAGTAAGCCCAACCCACCTGCCACTCTACTCAGGTGTATTTAGTTCAGACATTTGATTGTTCCTCCTTTTTTTTTTTTAACACCTTTTTCCGGTATATATTTTAGTTTCCTCCTTGTCATATTTGCCCTTCTTATGCTCCCATATATTTCTCGCCTTTTCTTTTTTTTTCGCTTCCCTTGTTATTTTCCTTTCCTTCCCCCCTCCCCTTTTTTATAACTTACCTTCCTCTATGATTTTCTTTCCTCTCACTTTTTACTTCTCTCTCCTTGTCATTCTGCTCTCTCTTCTTTCTGATTCCATTTGGTCTCTCTCTCTCTCTCTCTCTCTCTCTCTCTCTCTCTCTCTCTCTCTCTCTCTCTCTCTCTCTCTCTCTCTCTCTCTCTTGTCTTCCTTTATTTCCGTCTTTCAACTTAGTCTTTACGTCAGCTTTTCTCTCCCCTTCTTTTTTGTGATCTCCCATTTTTTCACATCCCACTAATGGAAGTAAATGACGAATAGATCTAAGAGATATTATTAACATTGACTTAAAAAATAAATGCAGGAGGGAAGGAGGATGAACCAAATTGTTAGATGGGTTTTTGCGAAGACGTCAGAAGGAGCAGGAATAATTTCGGTCAAAAAGTTTTCAGAGCATTTAGGGCGAATGAAATTATTCTTAGTATAGCGAAGAATAGACTTGGCATGATTCCGTACAGAAGCATAAAAGAGACGAGATTCAGGGGTGGGTTGGCGCCAGTACCTTTTGTTGGCCTCCTCCTCCATGTCGCCCTGTCCCCTACCGTTTGGCTGCTCTTCTCAAACTCACATCCCCATCTCTCATACATCATTTTACTCCGTCAATTCATCATATATTAAGTTTTGCCCTCCCACACCCCCCTCCACCTGTCACATATACTCTTCTAATCAGGCTTTCTTTCTCCATCCTCTCCACGTAGTGAAACCATCTCCGACTGTTACTCATAACACTTTTACAAATATCCACATCAATAACAAAGAAGACTTTGCTGTACTTAAAAATGAGGACGTTTTAATATTTCATATGTTGTATGATTAGAGGTTGCAGGCACAATAATATATACTGTTATCATTCATTTACGTATACAGATATACATATTTATTCTCCCCATCAATCATGTTCTTATTTTTGTCTTTTTCCAGCGTTTATCCAGAGGGTGTGGTGGGCAGAGAAGAGCCTCCCTCTCTGCTCTCATTTTGTCATACAAGTTGGTTATATCTTTAGAATCAGATGCTTCCCTAACAGATAACATAGTTATGGGCCAATAGGCCTCCTGTTATCTGTACTTGCTGTGTGCTGCTACGTACTCCTGTATTGTCTCACAAGCTATAAAAGATGTAGGAGGCGTGATGAAGTTGGGTTATCATCAGAACTGACCTGCATCACCCTCATCAGTACCATCATACTCAGCATCACCATAAAGAGTAGGAGGCGTGATGTAGCAAGGTGGAGCGGCCTGCCACTTTACTACACCTGTACCCACTTAACACCTTTGATCCTTTAAGCTTCAGCTTCTTTCTCTATCCTGTTCTTTATCTCATTCCCCTTTAGTTAACTTTGGTTACGTCCTTTTTTTTTTTTTAAGTTTCTGTTTTTCGCTTACTTTCTTGCCTGTGTCCTTTCCCTTCTGTCTCCATTAGTTCTACTATTCGCTTTCTTTATTAATCCGTTCATATTTTTTTTTCTTCTTTCGCCTCTCTCTCTCTCTCTCTCTCTCTCTCTCTCTCTCTCATCTATTTCCTGTCTTCCCAATATTACAGCAATAAGGCAATAATATAAGTAGAAGCCACGATGAGGCCTGATATTCTAACAAAGGTTTCTCCATTTCGACCCAACGTAACACCACAGGCTTTTTTTTTTTTTTTTTTTTACTTTTTTCATTACTTTCCCATTTCCTTTCTCTGTCCTTTTTTCTTTTTTTATTTCGTTTTTATTCTTGTCTGTCATTCACCTTTCTCATTTCTTAATCCTTTTGCCTTAATTATCTTCTCTTCATCCCAGATTCTTATAATTTGTCTTTTCCATCTCCTATTTTCTGTTCACTTTCTTACTTGCATTTTTCTTCTTCCTTGCATTCATTCACTCATTCATCTGTCTCATTTTCTTTCCATTCTCTTTTCTCTCATTCATTTTCTTTATTTTCCTGGTTCATTCTTTCAGCTTCTTCTTGTATTTCTCCATAATTTTACGTCATCACAAGCTACAGGAGAGAGAGGAGGCGAGATGAAGCATGATGGAGCGGCCTGGGACTCTACTACAGGTGTACCGAGTTCATGCCATCAGCTGAGAATCTCTCTCTCTCTCTCTCTCTCTCTCTCTCATATTCGTGTCATTAGTATGTTCTCCAAGCCAACTCAGCAAAATGTACGTTGATTCTCAGGCTGCCATGACTCACTCTGAACTGAATACAATCGTTTGGCTGCAGCTGGAACAGGATACTAGACCTGTGAAGAAAGTGAAATAAAGAGAATATAACACGAACACAGAAACGAAAATAAAGGAAGAGAGAGTATGA
Organism: Coenobita brevimanus; assembly: GCF_032717465.1. NCBI lineage: Eukaryota > Metazoa > Arthropoda > Malacostraca > Decapoda > Coenobitidae > Coenobita > Coenobita brevimanus. The sequence continues at coordinate 18,618,471 of NC_137008.1, read as the reverse complement.
TGAAAGCATTCCATGGTATAATGGTGAGTATGACAGAAATAAGTATAATGCAGATAGTATGATAAAGAAGGTAAAATAAATAAAATAAAGACAGTATCATAAAGGAAGGTAAGTGAAAGAGTGAGTATGATGAAAAGTATAATATGAACCATAATAAATAAACTGTAGCACAGAGTATGATGCAGCAAGCATATTAAAGGGAGGATAATAACCAGAGATTATAAGAGAAGGCATAATAAGAGACAGGATGGAGAAGTGGTAAGCAGGAAGCGAAGAAGACTGAGATAGATGGACTTCCAGCTGGGCGTTGGGTGGTCGGGGTTCAATAAATAGTGCACTATCATACCTCCTATTATTTATCAGTTTATGGCTATGTTTGTGGTAGGTTGTAGCGACCTTCATCTACTCACTTGATGAAGTGCGGCCAGCGTCTTCCTTCACCTTTACCATTTTTCTTCTATGTCTGGCCTCCTCTATTCATATTTCTCCCATCTCTCCTGTCTCTTTCTTCTATATTTCTTTCCTATTCATGTGGCTTATATTGAGAGACAAGCCAAATAGTTTCCTGTAAGGCAGAAAACAATTTTCACCGCCGGGTGGTAACCATATAACCAACCTATGCGTGTTCCGTACTTTTCAACAAGTGGGTTGGCGGAGAGTTAAGGCCCCTTCCCGTACAACAACTGACTCAAAGTCAAACGACCATCCTTTACGGGATTATGGCGTATGGCCACAGACTGATTGACTATTTCTTTATGTATTAGCCTGTATATTTCTATACCTCTTTTTCTACCTATATCTATAGACACGTAGACATTAGGCAGGTGAGGTTAAGTTTACCGCCTCAGTACCGACTACTTTTTGATCTATATGAGGTCTCTCTCTCTCTCTTTCTCTCTCTCTCTCCACTATATTACAGCAATAAAGCAACAAGACAAGTAGGAGCCAAGGTGAAGTAAGGTGGAGCGGCTTGAGATTCTAACAAAGGTTTCTCCAGTTCGACCCGCATTCAAAGAAAGGCTTCTTTTTTTTTCTTTTTTATTCATCCACAGCTTTTTAACTTCTAATTTTCCTTCTTTTGTCCCTTCTTCTGTTCTTTCGTTGGTAATTTCCTTTCTTTCCGTCGCCATCCTAATTTCTCAATCTTTTCGTCTTTATTATCTTCTCATCATCCCAGTTTCTTATAATTTCTCTTTTCCACCTCCTAGTATCTATTCTCTTCTTTACTCACATTTATATTCTTCCTTGTATTCTTCCATTCATTTTTGCCAATCTAATTTTCTTTCGTTTTTTCATTTCTCTCGTTCTCTTTCTGTCTTTACAGTGCTTGTTTTCTTTCTTTTCCTCTTCTCATTTCTTAATCTACTTTTTCCTGTATATCTGTCTATTTTTTTTTTTCATGTTTTTCCTGTCTTCTATTTTTATGTAACCTTTACTAATTTTCTTCCTCTCTTTCTGTCTGTCTCTATTACCGTATCATTACCTGCAGTGGGGGTAAGAGGCTAGGTGAAGTAAGTTGGAGCGGCCTGGTACTCTAGTACAAGTGAACCGAGTTAACACCATACCATTTATTATTCAAATTTTCTTTTGTTTTCCTACCTTTTCTTCTTTCCCTCTCCTTTATTTTACGTATTGCTTCATTCCCGTTCTTCTTTCTTCCAGTCTTCCCCTTACTTCCTCTTGTTATGTCCTTCCTTTTTTTCCATTTCCTTTTTCATTTCCATTCACTGTCTCGTCGCGTTCTTTCTTTCATACCTTTTCTCGTTTTCTTACTCACCCCATTACTTTATTTCCTTCTGCTTTCTTTCTTCACTATGTTGTAGCATCAAAATAACAAGGGAAGTAGGAGTGATGTAGGGGGAACGTCCTGAGATTCTAATAAAGGACTCTGGAGACCAAACTTCAGCTCAGTCAGGGTTCCTTTTTACAAGTCTTCTTCACTCACTTTATTTTTCATTCTCTTGTTCATACTTTTTCCGTTTAGTCTCCTTCGTCTTTTGATTTCCCTCGTCGATCTCCTTTCATTCCTTTTCTTTCATATTCATGTCTTTCATGTTTTATTTCTCTCACCTTTCTGCTTTTTATAATCATTCTCTTCTTACTCTCTCCTGTATGTCTACTATTCTTTCTCATTATTTTTTATTTGCCTTCAGACTGTATTAATTTCATCTTCTGTTATTTGTCTGTTTCTAATTTCTTTTTTTTTTTTTTTCTTTTACTTGCTGTTTTCTTTTTCCATAATAATACATCAGAAGCTACAAGAAATGCAGGAAGTGAGGTGAGGTGGCGTTATAACTACTTACTGTATATCATTATTGCCATCACCATCACTACCGCCATTACTACCACCACCACCACCAACACAACTCCTTTTTCCACCACTATAAACATCATGATCATCATTATCATGATCATGATCTTGATCATCATCATCATCATATTTCATACAGTTTTCATTACTATCATCAAAATTCACCTAAATTATCTTCACTAATACTAGCACCACCACACCACCGTAATCATCATCATCATCATTACCACCACCAAAATCAACAAAATTACATCAGAATGACCACTGTATTACAGCATCACAAGGTACAAGAGAGGTAGTACGGAAGATAAAAAGTAACGGCCTGGGACTTTACTACAGGTGCTCCAATTTAACACCTTCACCATTTTTACCTTATTTTCATTATCTCTCTCCCTTTTGTCATTTCCTTGTCCATTATTTCACGCTTCATTTCATTTCGTTCTCCCGTTCTTCTTTCTTTCTACATTTCCTATTTTCTCTCTCCTTCCTTTTCCTTTTTCTTTTGTCGTTTTCCATCTTTTTTCTCTTTTCCATCTCCGTTGCATTCCTACTTTTTTTATTTATTACTTACTCCTTTCTCCTTTATTCTCTTTATCTTTCTGTCTCCTTCGTTTCTTCTCTATATTACAGCGATACAACAATAAGAGACGTAGGAGCCAACGTGAAGTCGGGTGCAGCGGCCTGGGACTCTGATAAAGGCGTCCAGCGTTCAACCTATCTTGTTTCGGTTCCTTTATTTCGTTTTGCTTTCCCTTTCTACATTTTTTCTTTTTTGTTTTTATCTTTGTTTTACTTTCTTTTGTTCTCTTTCCTGTTCTCGCTTTCTTTCTCCTTCCTTCTTTTCTCGTTTTTTATATTCTTTTCATCCTCTTTTCCTTTTTGCTTTTTATTTTTTATCGCCTATTCATTTACATTTACTTGATTATTTTTCTCTTTTTCCCATCTTATATTTATCCTTATTGCTTGCTTACTCTCCCATCCTTTCGTCTTTTCCTTCCCCATTATATTACGGCATCACAATCTACAAGAGAGGTACGAGGCGAGATGAAGTAAGGTGGGTCGCCCTGGGACTCTTCTAGTACAGGTGTACCGAAGTTACCTCTAATAATTTATTATTCATTTTCCTTTTTTTCCTTCCCTCTCTTTCTTTCCTTCACCTTTTACCATGTTTTGTTTCATTCCCGTTATTCTTTCTTCCACTTTTCTCAGTTTGCTTCTTGGTTTCCCTTTTCTTCCTCTTGTCTTACCTCTCCCCCTTTTTTTTTTCGCTTTCCTTTCTCATTTTCATTCACTCGATCTCTTTGAGTTCTTTATTTTCCATTCCTCTTCTTACTCACACCATTTCTTTGCTCATTTTTGCTGTTTTCTTCACTATATTACAGCAATAAAGCAACAAGAGAAGTAGGAGTGATGTAGGGGGAACGTCCTGGGATTCTAATAAAGGCGTCTGGAGTCCGAACCTCAGCTCAGTTAGATTTGTTTTTTTTTTTGCTTTCCTTCTTCATGACTTTTATTCTTGGCTCTTGTTTTTACATTTACCGTTTAGTCTCCTTCCTCTTGTGTTTTCATATCGTTCATCGACCTCCTTTTCTTTCCTTTTTTTCTTACTCATGTTTTTCATATTTTTTTATTCCTTTCCCTTTCCGTTTTTTTGTAATCAGTCCTTTTTTATACTCTCCTGTATGTCTCCCATGTTTCTCAATTATACTTTTATCTGAACTTGTTTTCTGACAATTATTTTCCTGTCACGCAATTTCTTAGCTTCTGATTTGTTTCTTTCTTCCCTTTCTTTCTTTTTGTTGCTATTTCCATTCTCCATGATAATACATTAAAAACTACAAGAGTTACAGGAAGTGAAATGAAGTAACGTTATTACCATCAATACTAACTTACCGTATATCACCACCACCACCACCACCCCACAACAATAACAACAACAACAACAACAACAACAACAACAAAAACATCAGGAACAGCAACATCAACAACACAACAACTCCTTTTACACCACTATAAACATTATCATCATCATTATCATCATTTATATGATCATCATTACCATGATCTAAATTAAGTATAATCATCTTTGGAAATACCAACACCACGATCATCATCATTTTCGCTATTAACACCACCACAGTCACTTACATCACATTAAACTCATCACTATATTACTGCATCACAAGCTACAAGAGAGGGAGGAGAGGAGATAAAGGAACGGCCTGGGACGTTACTACAAGTATACCGATTTAACACCTTTATCATTTATATCCGATTTTCTTTCTCTATCCTTTTCTTCTTTTCCTTCTCCTTAATTTCTCGCTTACTTTCATTTCATCCTCTTGTTCTTCCTTCCTTCTACATTTTCCTTTATTTTTTCTTCCTCCTTTTTCTTTTATCGTTTCCCATTCTTTTCTCCTCTACCTCTCCTTTTCATTCCTTCTGCCTTTTTTCTTTATTACTTACTCCTTTCACCTTTATTCTCTTTGTATTTCTGTCTGCTTCGTTTCCTTTCTATATTACATCAATACAATAACAAGAGACGTAGAAGCCAACATGAAGTCAGGTGGAGCGGCCTGGGACTCTGATAAAGGTGTCCAGCGTTCGACCCTTCCTTTGGTTTCCTTTGTTTATTTATTTCCATTTTCTTTCCCTTGCTACATGTTTTTTATGCTTTTATCCTTGTTTTACATTCTTTTGCTCTCTTTCCTGTTCTCGCTTCTTTTTCCCTTTCGTCTTTATTTCTTTTTCCGCTTTATATTCTTTCATGCCATTTTCCTTCTTGCTTTCTTATTTCTATTGCCCATTCTTTGGCAATTACTTTATTAATTCTCTCACTTTCCACTCTCCTTATATTTATTCCTTATTACTTTCTTTCCCTCTCTTTCTTTTGGTCTTTTCTTTCCCCATCATATTCAGGCATCACAATCTACAAGCGAGATAGGAGGCAAGATGAAGGTGATCACACTTTTGCTATTTATATGGCACCTAATTTTCTTTATTTTATCTGTGTTTACATTTTCATTTATTTCACGTTTCATTTCATTATTTTTCATTTTTAATCTTTCTCAGCTGCCCTCATTCTTTACTGTCGTCCCTGTTTAATATTTTTAATTCTCCTTACGGTTCTAAATTCTTCTGTCGTTCTTCTCTCCGTTATTCTCACTCCCTGCCTCTTTTACACATCTCTTTTTCTTTCTTTTCCTTCTTTCTCCTTTCTTGACCACATGATAGCAATAAACAGAAATAGGAGCCACGGTGAAGTAAGGCGAAACGGCTGGGATTCTAACAAACGTGTCCCGAGTTCGACCCAGGTTTCTCTCTCTCTCTATCTCTCCCATTTTTTTGTCTATTTTTCCGAGTATAATTCTTATCTTTGTTTTTATCCCTTTCCTCCGCACCTTCCATTTCTTTCCGTCTTTCTCTCTATCTTTTTGTATTTTGATATTCCTTTCTTATTCCTATCTTTCTATTCCGTTTCCTTTTTACTTTCTTATCTGCATCTACGATTGTCACTTTATTATAATATTTTTATCTCGTATGTTTCCATATCATTCTTTCCTCAGCGACCTTCATTTTCCTGTTATATTCGTTGTCTATCTCACTCGTTTCTTTGCATTTCATTCATTCATTCATTGCCATTCGCCATGTATCCCAAACGGGGTGGCCAAGGGCTTAGAGTTAATTGTTTTACAGGGAGGGGCACTAATCCTCCACCAACCCCACTTGACACGTAGGGATGCCAACAGTATCTGGTGTTCCCAGGCGATCACCCATCCAAGTACTAACCAGACCCAACGTTTCTTTGCCCATTACATAATTATCTACAAGAGAAGCAGGAGGCTAGATGAAATAAGGTTATTATAACCTACTATACATCGCCATCATCATCAGTACCATCACCACCACCATCATCTAAAACAATCATCATCATCAACAGTGACCTATATCAAAATCACCATCACTTTCACCTCTACTAACATCACCATCATCATTATCACCATCACCATTACCACCACCACAGTTAACACCAGCATCATTAGCTACATTAGCATCACAAACCACAAGAAAGAAAGGCAGGAGGCAAGATGAAGTAAGGTGGAGCGGCTTGGGACTCTACTACAGGTGTACCGAGTTCACACCTTGATTGGTAGTCCCTCCCTTTCCTTCGATTTTTTTTTTCTTTTAACGCTTCCTCTTTCTGTTTATTTCTTGTTCAGTCTCTTTCGTTCTCACCATTTCTGTCGCTGCCTTTTTTCTTTTCTTTGCTTATACTTCCTGTTCGTTCTACTTTGTCCTAAATTTTTCCTTTCTTTAATTCTCGTACTTTTGTGTTCTTTTCTTTTACTGCTTTTCTTCCTAGCTTTTGTTTCGCTACTTCTTTCTTGTTTTCCTTTTTTTGTTCTTTCTCTCTTACTTTATATAATTGCATATATATAAAATAAAAGGAATAGTTTCTAATGACTCAATTTCTTTTTTTTTCCATGAGAGAGAGAGAGAGAGAGAGAGAGAGAGAGAGAGAGAGAGAGAGAGAGAGAGAGAGAGAAAGAGAGACTGACAAATATAAGTAATAACACAGTTATAAACATGGGCAACATCATCTTTCAGCAGGTACAGATGCGGATGCAGATGCGGATGTTGAGTTTAGTCAAAACGTAGAAGCGGATGCGGATTTCTATTTTAAACCGGATGCTCTACGGATGCGGCTACGTTGCGGATGTTACATATATCCCTGATATGTTGCCTATTAACTCGGTCAATTTAGATTTGCTCATGAGGAAACTAATTTGTTATTATCACGAGGATTATTTATTTTTTAATGTGCGTGTATTTTTTGTGAATGCAATTAATATACAATAAATGTGTTGATTAAGTTTGAGTAAATGAAAGCCCTAAGTTGCATCAGGAATGTGCTTTCTGATATAAGCATCAGTACAAGTACCGCTATACAATTATTGCACAAATAATATCTGAATAAATCTATTTGTATTTAAAGTAGCGCTAGCCACTAGTGTAGCGCTAGTGGACTAGTTTTGTAAAAAGGTGGCTGTAGTGGAAGTGACAGTACATTATGATGCAAGTAGTGGTAGCGATAGTGCCATTACTTTGAGCCAGTAGTACGTACAACACTGGTTATGGGCCAATAGGCCTCCTGTATGAAAAGAGAAACCTGTACTTTACACAAGAAAAACCATCCAATATATTGCCAATATGCCGGGAATCGAATCCGGAACTCTCAGGTGAAAGCCAGGCAACATACCACTATACCACGACCAGATAAGAGTTACCTCACATTGTCACGATATTGCAACCAATGTCCCTCAGCCCCCACTGTGGGCCTGAAGAGGATGAGATAACCCCCTGTCACTCGAGCAAGTAGATGCTTTTAATTTATCCGAAGCACTTACGGCATGTCAGAATGAAGAGAGAAACCTGTACGGGAAGAAGGCCTCCTGTATCTGTACTTTCTATGTACTCCTGTGTGTACATTTCCTATGTACTCCTGTGCACATCATCATAAGCTACAAAAGAGGTAGGATGAAACTGGGATATTATTAGAACTAACCAAAATTACCTTTATTATCATCATTATACTCAGATAGTCATCATCATATCTTCATATCAGTTCTCATTATCATCAATATCAACACCATCATTTTTATCATTATAAAAGTTATTATTATCAAATTTATCCTTAAACATCACTGTTTCAGTCATCATCATCATAATAATCATTATCATTATCCCCATCATCATCATCAACGTCACCTGTCCTTCAGCACCACAACCATTAGCTACAGCATCACAAGCTACAAGAGCGGTAGGAGGCGAGATGAAGTAAGCTGGAGCGGCCTGACACTCAACTACGTTCCAGCTGTCTCCTAGAACTCGCCTCTTTTCTCCCTTTACCTATCTGTCTATCTATCCATCTGTCTATCGACCTATATAACTATCTCTCTGCAAACAATAGTTTTGGGAGAGTGGGTATAATATTTTTAGTGTTGTCTGTGGCCTAGAGTGTATGTGTGTGTGTGATTTTCTTGTTATCATTTTTGTCGTTCTTCACCTCTTTTCTCCTTTCTTCTTTGTTTTTAATCCTTTCGTCTATGTTGTTTTCATTCCCTTGTCCTTTTTGCATTGCCCTTATTATCTCCGATTCTGTGGTATTTGCTTCACTGATTTATTAATTAATTCTTTTGATTCCTCGCCATATTAATTTTTTTTTTCATTATTCCCATTATTCTTTTTCTTCCTTCCTCCTTGCTCTCTCCATTATATTACAGGAGCACAGGCTATTAGAGGTAGGAGGTGAAATGAAGTAAGGTTACTCTCATGAACACTGACCTGCACATCATCTCACATCATCATCACCATCATCATCATCATCATTATCCACCTTTACCATTTATTACCTCATTTTCCTTCTTTCCAGCATTCTTAAATTACTTTTGTATTTCACGTTTACTTCATTCTTGTTTTCCTATTCTTTATATCAGATTATTCATCTCATTGTACCTTTCTTACCTTTATGCTCATTGTTCTCTCTTTTCACCTTTCCCCATTTCATTCCTTCTGTAATGTTCTACTTTCACTGCTCCCTCTCTTCTTCCCTGTTCCTTTCCTTTCCGTTTTCTTCACTATATTACAGCAAAAAAGCAACAAGGGAAGTAGGAGCCAAGGTGAAGTAAGGTCTAGCGGCCTGGGACTCAAACGAAGGAGTCTGGAGTTCGACCCAGGAAGACTGATGGTTCCTTTTTTGTTCCTTTTGTTTATAGGTTCTTTCTTATTCATTCCTTTTTCGCCTACACTCGTTAGACACTTTATCCCATCCTCTCGGTGTTGCAACAAAGAACAGACAAAACAGAATAAAATGTTTTCATAATCACGCATCAAGTACTTTTTCTCTATTCCTTTTTCTGTTTCTTCTCGCACTGCTTGTTTTGTTATACTTTCTCCTTTGTATCTCCCTTTCGTTGATATTTTCCTTATTAACTTTGACTTTTCTTTACATATCCGTCTTATTCGTACTGTTCCTTTCTTTATCATTTCCTTTCATCTTTACCACGTTAATTTCTTTCGTCCTTCCTTCATTGTCCACTATATTACAGCATCACAAGCTAACAGACAGGTAAGATAGGAGATGAAGTAAGGTTATCATCATCAGTACTAAGCTGTTGATTATCACCACCACCACTGTCACCACCACTGCATCACCACCATTTCACTATTATCATCATAATCATCAATATCCGTACAATTAACATCTCACCAACCTTCATCTAAATCAGTTTAACCATTATCATCATCATTATCACCATCATCAAGACCATCATCAACTTCTTAGATCTGGGCATTATATTGCATCATCACAAGCTACAAGAGACGTAGGAGGCGAGGTGAAGTAAGGTGGAGCGGCCTGAGACTCGACTACGTCTTAATCGGGTTCAAACCTTCATCCAGACATCGAACCTCCTTTTCTTTATTCCCATCTTCTTTTTCGTTGTCGATTTCTTTCTTCCTGTCTCGTTGGTTATCTTTTTCTTTCTTCCACTTTTGTTTTTACATATCTGTGTCTTTCTCAGTCCTTTTTCAGTTCTTATATTGTCTTTTTCTGCCTTAGATTTCATTCTTTCCTTACGTTCTCTGTTTTACCCACTCCTATTGTAGTTACTTCCGCTTCCTTAGCTATGTAACATAGAAAGGCCACAGGAGAAGTAGGAGTCAAAGTGAAGTACGGTGGAGCGGCCAGAAAATCCAACGTTTTTTTTTTTTTTTTTTTTGACCGGTAATCATGGGGGTTCCTTTTTATTTATATATTTTTATCTTTTTTTCCAAGTTTTCTTTCCTTTTCCAATGAAGTTCCTTAAGTTTCTTATTCTATCATTCATTTTGTCATTTTTCGTTCATCTCTACTACATAATATCAGAATCTGCAAGAGAGTTAGGATTCCCTATTAGTACGACTCATAGCCACAATTATATTACATCAGAAGTTGCAAGAGAGTTAGAATCCTTTATAAGTATGACCGAAATTCAGTGTAATATTACATCACAAGCTACAAGAGAGGTAGGACGCGAGAAGTAAGCCTAACCCAGCTGTCTCTCCACTACGGGTGTATTGAGTTCACATCTTATAGTTTTCCCATTTTATTGTACTCTATTTTCCTGTATGTTTCTTTTCCTTTCTTTTTTTATTCTTTACATTTCGTATTTTCCCATATTTTTCTATCTTTCTTGTTCGTTTTCCATTTTCTTTCTATCTTTCAATTTTTTTTATGGCTTACTTTTTCGTCTCGCTTTTTCTTTCTTTTGTTTTACCCATTTGTTTGCTATTTTTTCTCCTCATATTCCTTTCAAGTCTTTCCATATTTACTGCAGTTTTGCTCTTCTTTTATTTCTTTTTTGTATTATTCCATTTTTCACATTCCTCTTATGGACGTAAAAAACGAATACATCTAATAGTTATTATTACCAATGACTTGAAAAATACTTTGCAGAAAGGAAGGATAATGAAGCAAAATTGTTAGAAAGATCTTTGTGAAGGCGTCAGAAGGAGCAAGAAGAATTTGGGTCAAGTGAGTTCAGAGCATTTAGTACAAATAATATCATTCTTAGTAAAGCGAAGAACACACTTGGCATGATTCCGAAAAGAAGCATAAAAGAGACGAGATTCAGGGGTGGGTTGGCGCCAGTACCTTTTGTAAGCCTCCTCCTCCATGTCGCCCTGTCCCCTACCATTTGGCGGCCCTTTCTCCAACTCACATCACCTTCATTCATACATTCTTCTACTCTATCATTTCATCTTGTCCTTGGTTTTCCCCTTCCTGTCTCCCCTTTCACCTCAGTCACATATACTCTTCTAGTCAGTTTTTCTTTCTCCATCCTTTCCACGTTGTCAAACTATCTCCGACTGTTTTTCTTAAAGTCTTCAATCACATTAACATTAATACCAAAACAAAACTTTGCTGTACTTCTATATGATATAATTCTGCGATTTTATAGGTTCTTGTTTTCAGAAATATGGATCAGAGATTGTAGACACAATAAAATTTCCTGTTATTTTATTGGATCTATGAAAAATATATGGGTGTTCTCACCAACAGACATATCGTTATTTTTGTCTTTTTCCTACAGTTATCCGGAGGGCGAGGGGGGGAGAGGAGAGCCTTCGTCTCTTCTCTCCATACTTCATAGTCATTGGTTATATCTTTAGAATCAGTTGCTTCTCTAACAGATAATGTTGTAATGGGCCAATAGGCCTCCTGTTATCTGTACTTGCTGTGTGCTGCTACGTACTCCTGTATTGTCTCACAAGCTATAAAAGATGTAGGAGGCGTGATGAAGTTGGGTTATCATCAGAACTGAGCTGCATCACCCTCATCAGTACCATCATACTCAGCATCACCATAAAGAGCAGGAGGCATGATGTTGCAAGGTGGGGCGGCTTGCCACACTACTACAATTGTACCCACTTAACACCTTGACCCTTTAGTCTTTAGATTCCTCCTTATCTTCTTTAACTCCTTCCCCTTTAATTTACTTTGGTTTAGTCATGTCCTCAGTTTTGATTTTAAGCTTATTTCCTTTTCTCTCACATTCCTGTCCTTTTTCTCTCCTTTCCGTTTTTAATGTTCCTTATTTTTATCATTCCTTTCAGTTTTTGTTTTTACTTTCCTCTCTCTGTCTCTCTCTTTCTGTCTCTCTCCCTCTCTCTCTTTCTTTCTCTCTCTCCACAATATGACAGCAATAAAGTAAGAGAACAAGTAGGAGCCAAGGTGAAGTAAGGTGGAGCGGCATTAGATTCTAACAAAGGTTTCTCCAGTTGGACCTGCGCTCTCACCCAAGGTTTCTTTTTTATTTTTGTATTATTTCATTTCCTCTTTTCATTATTTTTTTCCTTCTTCACCTTTTTTCTGTTCTTCATTCTTTCTTTCTTGTTTCTTGTTTTCCCTTTTCTTTTTTCTTAATCCTTACGCCTTTATTATCCTCTCTACATCCCAGTTTCTTATAATTTATCTTTTCCATCTCCTATGGTCTATCCTCTTTTTTGTTAACTTTCTTCTTTTCCTTGTATTCATTCACTCATTTCTTTCAGTCTCATGTTCTTTCATTTCTCATCCCTCTCATTCATATTCTTTCTTTTCATTCTTCATTCTTTCATGTATTTCTCCATCATTTTCCAGCATCACAAGTTATAGGATAGATAGGAGGCGAAATGCAACATGATGAAGCGGCCTGGGACTCTACTACAGGTGTACCGAGTTCATGCCGTCAGCTGTGATTCTCTCTCTCTCTCTCCCTCTCTCAGCCTTTTCTATCTTTATTCGAAACTTCTTTGAATTGTACTCTCTCTCTCTCTCTCTCTCTCTCTCTCTCTCTCTCTCTCTCTCTCTCTCTCTCTCTCTCTCTTCGAGCCTCGCCCGGGCTGCCGTGCTGGGAGTGGTAGCTCGCTCCTGTAACCCTAGCGGGGCTATATAGTCCAATACAGGGCTTAGCTCTGGGGAACTCCATTTCTCCCATTTCTCATTTTTTTGTCATTAGTATGTTCTCCAAGCCAACTCAGCAAAATGTACGTTGATTCTCAGGCTGCCATGACTCACTCTGAACTGAATACAATCGTTTGGCGGCAGCTGGAACAGGATACTAGATCTGTGAAGAAAGTGAAATAAAGAGAATATAACACAGAGACAGAAATATAATATGAGAGAGTATGATGAAAGCATTCCATAGTATAACAGGGTAAGTATGACAGAAATAGGTATAATGCAGATAGGATGATAAAGAATGTAAAATGAATATAATAAAGACAGTATCATAATGGAAATACAGGAAAGAGTGAGTATGATGAAAAGTATATGAACCATAATAAGAGAACATTTAGAAGAGCATGATGCAGAAAGTATATTAATGGGAGGATAGTAACCAGAGATTATGATAAGAGAAGGCATAATAAGAGACAGGATGGAGAAGGACGGTAGTGAGCAGGAGGGGAAGAAGACTGAGATAGATGGACTTTCAGCTGAACGTTGGGCGGTCGGGTTCAATAAATAGAGCACTATCATACCTCCTATTATTTATCAGTTTATTTCTATATTTGTGGTAGGTTGTAGCGACCTTCATCTACTCACTTGATGTAGTGCGGCCAACGTCTTCCTTCACCTTTACTTTTTTTTTTTTTTTTTAATGTCTGGCCTCCTCTATTCATATTTCTCCCATCTCTCCTGTCACTTTTTATTACGCTTCTTTCCTTTTCAGGTAACTTACATTGAGAGACAAGCCAAATAGTTTCCTGAAAGCCAAGAAACGATTTTATATGCTGAGTGGTAACCATATAACCAACCCTTACGTGTTCCATATGTGTCAACAAATGGGTTGACGAAGGGTTAGCGTCCCTTCCCGTAAAACAACTATCTGAAAGCCAAACGACCACCCTTTACAGGACTATGGAGTATTGCTATGGATAAATAGACTATTTCTTTATGTATTAATCTGTATATTTCTATATCTCTTTTCTTACCTATATCTATTTACAGGCAGACATTAGGCAGGTGAGGTTAAGTTTACCGACTCAGTACCGAATACTATTTGACCTACATGAGCTCTCTCTCTCTCTCTCTCTCTCTCTCTCTCTCTCTCTCTCCACTATATTACAGCAATAAAGCAACAACACAAGTAGGAGCCAAGATGAAGTAAGGTGGAGCGGCCCGATATTCTAACAAAGGTTTCTGCAGTTCGACTCTCCCTCAAGTGAAGGCTTCTTTTTATTTTTTATCCACCCACTCTTTTCTTGGCTTCTAATTTTCTTTCTTTTCTCGCTTTTTCCGTTCTTTCGTTCATTCTTTCCTTTCTCTCTGTCCCCATTCTAGTTTCTTAATCCTTTCGCCATTATTATCTTCTCTTCATCCCATTTTCTTATAATTTCTCTTCGTCTCCTATCATGTATTCTCTTCTTTGCTGACATTTTTCTCCTTCCTTGTATTCATTTAATAAGTTTTCTCTATCTCATATTCTTTCTTCTCTCATATCTCTCATTCGTTTTCTGTCATTGCTGTGCTCGTTTTCTTTTTTTTTCCTGCCTTTCGTATTTCGTCATCTACTTTTTCCTGTCTATTGTATTTTCTTTTTTCATTGCTTTTTCTACATTCTCCTTTTAGAATACGTTTACAATTTTTTTCCCTCTTTCTTTCTTTTTCCATTACCTACAGTGGAGGTAGGAGGCTAGATGAAGTAAGGTGGAGCGGCCTGGGACTCTAGTACAGGTGAACCGAGTTATCACCGTACCATTTATGCTTCATTTTCTTTTACTTTCCTTCCTTTTTTCTTTCCTTCTTTTTTATTTCACGTGTTGCTTCATTCCCGTTCTTCTTTCTTCCAGTTTCCCCAGATTACTTCTATATTTCCCCTTTCTTCCTCATGTCATGTCCTTTCTTTTTTCCCTTTTCCTTTTTCATTTTCATTCACTGTCTCTCCACGTTCTTTCTTTCATTCTTTTTCTCGTTTTTTTACTCACTCCAATTGTTTATTCCTTTCTGCTGTCTTTTTTCACTATATTACAGCAGTAAATCTACAAGAGAAGTAGGAGTGATGTAGGGGGAACGTCCTGGGTTTCTAATAAAGGCGTCGGGAGTCAGAACCTCTTCTCAGTCAGGTTTCCTTTTCACTCCTCTTCCTCAGATCCTAAATTTTTCCTTCCCTTGTCCTTAGTCTTCCTTGTTTAGTCTCCTGCGTCTCATATGTTCATTACCTTCTTTATCATTATGTTTCTTTCCTTTTTTGTACTCATTTCTTCATATTTCTCATTCTTTTCCCCCATTCTATTTTTAAATATCATTCCCTTTTTACTATCTCAGGAATGTCTCCCATTCTTTCACATTTTGTTTTATTATTTTTTATTTGCCTTGTGACTGTATGTATTTCCTTTTCTGTTATTCGCGTTTCTAATTTTTTTTTTTTTTAATTTCTTCCCCTTCCTTCCTACTTCATTTCTCCATAATAATACATTAGAAGCTACAAACAATGCAGGAAGTGAGATGAAGTAACGTTATTACCGTCAATTATGACTTACTGAATATCATCATTATCATTACGACCACCACCACCATCACCACCACCTACAACAACACAGATCCCCTTTCCACCATTATAAACAACATGATCATTATCGTGACCATCATTATAATTGATAACTATCATTACCTTCATCAGAATTCAACTCCTTCACATATACTAACACCGCCATCAACACCGTAATCATCATCATCATCTTCATTACCATCACCAAAGTCAACTATATTGTATCAAAATCATCTCTATATTACAGCATCACAGAGTACAAGAGAGGTAGCAGGCGAGATAAAGTATAACGGCCTGGGACTTTACTACAAGTGTACCGATTTAACACCTTTACCATTTATACCTTAGTTATTTCTCTCTTCCTTTCGTCATTCCATTCTCCTTTAATTCACGTTTTTTTTTATTTCTTCCTCCTTTTCTTCCCTCTTTCTACATTTTCCCATTTTCTTTTTCCCTCTTCTTTTTTCATTTGTCATTTTAGTTCCTTTTCCTCCTTCCAGTTTCCTTTCCATTCTTTCCTTCTTTTTTGCCTTATTTTCTCCCCTCTCTTTATTCTCCTCGTCTTTCTCTCTCTCTACTTCCTATCCTCACTATATTAAAGAGATACAAGAACAAGAGACATAGGAGCCGAGGTGATATATGGTGGAACGGCCTGGGACTCTGATAAGGGTGTCCCGAGTTCGACCCTATTTACTAGTTCGGTTCCTTTATATATACATTTTTTATTTACCTTCCTACATTTTTCTTATTATACTCTATACTCTTTTCTTCCTTTCTTTTGTTCTCTCCTTTCTTCTCTTTCTTTCTGCTTTCAACTTTTTATTCCTTTCTCCTCTTTAAATTCCTTTTACCCCGTTTTCCTTTTTTTATTTCAGCTTTCTATTGCCCATTCTTTGGCATTTACTTGATTAATTCTCTTTTTTTTTCAATTGTACTATTTAAATCAATTTAATTTTCTTTATTTTATTTTACATTTCACCTCCTTCCTATATTTGAAGTTTTGTTTCATTCTTCTTCTTTCTTTTTCCTTTTTATCTGTATCTTTGTCTCAGCTGGCCTGTATTTTCTTTCGTCCCCTCCCTTTTCTTTTTGTCATTTCTCTTCTAGTTTGTCCTATCGTTCTGCACATCATTTTTGTCACATTTCTTTTTTTTTCGCCTCTTTTACTTCGTCTTTTCTCTCTACCTTCTTCCTTAACCATGTGATAGCAATAAAATAAACTATGGAATGAAATAAAATGTGGAATACAGTACAAGTGTTTCTCGGGCGATATTAAGTACATACCAGTATTACGATGGTATCATCAACATGATCATAATTAACATCATCATAATGGACCGGTTGGCCAATGTTAGGCAGCTGCTGTCAAAGGGTGTGGTAAGTCTGTGAGTATAAAACAAGGAAAATAAAGAATTAATCCAAAGTCTGATGAACCATACCCACATTTCCTTTTTTCTTTTTCCAGGGCCTTCAGTACTGATGGCAGGATTACTACAAATATGACGTAATCGTAGTGGAGACTTTGATGAGTGACCAGCAGACCTAAAGGGATACGATAATTATAACATTATTCAAAGATAGTTCCTTTCAGTCTCTTGAGTTACATGCCTTATTTCCTTGACATATTCTTACTCCTTCAAGACGATTGTATTCAGCTGGGAAGTTTAATCAGTATAGGCGTTAATGAAAGCCACAACAATATTTTCAAGGTCAGTAAGTCTTTCCTCGGGTAAACAGAATTACATGAGGGTAGGAAGAATAGCATAAAAGGAGACCATCATACTGAAGAAGATAAGGTGAGGTTTCAGTATAGTGAAAATATAATAAAACATAGACAAACATTGCTTAGTACGTGGCCTCTCAGGTCATTCTCTCAATCCGGCAGTAAATGAACCTCAGTGCAACTACGAATCACGTCACACACCCTCTAACCGTGGAAGAGGATGCACGCAGTGACGGTGTTGTGATGGATGTAAACAACTGAGGTAAAAGATGAACACAGCTTTCCCCATATTGCTGATATAAACTGAGGACTATCTATCTATTTACCTTGGTTGTTTCACCTTCAAAGGGGAGGGGGGGTGGCCAAGACAGGACGACACACACACACACACACACACACACACACACACACACACACACACACACACACATTTACTCGTATCTTAGTCTCTATGGGGAGAAGGGGAGGTAAGGAAACAAAATGATTAATAACTCATTGACTGATAAATTCTTCACAGTGGCACCAAATCGTCAACAGTAGACTGCAAAAAAGAAATTTAATTGTATCGTTATTAGAGAAGGAGTTAACGGAAATATTTAATAATAGTTCACTGTTACGACGTCTCTCATCTGAACGAAATCCTCGTGTTAACTTGAATAGAATGCTACCTCCTGGCGATGTTACTGAGCTTTGATGAATCCTCTCACAGTGAAGGGGTAAATAAAGACTATAATGAAAGTCTTCAGTTTCAAAAATCTGTCCGAAAAAGAATAGTGTAATCTGGAGACAGCCGGAACGAAACATACAAACACAAAAATATTGGATGCAGGAGTTACAGGGCCCCTCGGTTAATGCAATTGGTGTGTAGTGGTATGGGAGGCTGAGTCTGTGTGGTGATACTTCCTGTGTTGTGCTGTGTTATGGGAGTCTTAGTTTATGTGTTGTGATTTCCTGAGCTGTGCTTTGTTATGGGAAGCTGATTTTCTTTACTGCGATGTGGTGCGGTGTGGGGTGTGGTCTGATGTGGGGTTATTCACTCGTCTCTCAGATCAACGTTAGCGCAACATCTGTCATCCAATAATCGTCAGCTATAAATGGGCAGAGCAGCTGCTGAGAAGCTTCTGGCTCTATAAATACGTCTTGAGAACGAAGGGTCTAAGCAGGGCCGTATAGAGGATCAATATGTGTGTGTGTGTGTGTGTGTGTGTGTGTGTGTGTGTGTGTGTGTGTGTGTGTGTGTGTGTTTCCTGGTCTTATTTTTTTTAGCTCGTTTTCCTCTTTCTTCTTTCTCCTTTCTTTTGTCTCGTATACTCTCAATTCTTCTTTTTGCTTTCTCCTTACTATCTTCGATTCTCTGGCGTTTACTTTGTTGATAAACTCATTATTCTTGTGTCTTTTATTAATTTCATTCCATTGTGATATATTTCTCATTTTTCCTGTTAGTCATTGTCTCTCTTCCTCCTCTTTTCATCCTTCATTATATTGCAGGAGCACAGGCTATAAGAGGTAGGTAAAATGAAGTAAGGTTGCTGTCATGAACACTGACGTGCATCATCAAAACATTTATTGTATACCTCGATTTCTTTCCTTCAACCATTCTTTCGTTCCTTCAATATTTCATCTTTCTTTCTTTGCTTCCGATTCATCTTCTCTCTCTTTAATTTCCCATCTCTCTTTGTCTTTCTTACTTCTCTGGCCTTTTCTTTTTTTCGCCATTTTTCATTTCTTTCCTTCTCTTTCTCTTCTTTCATTGTTCACTCAGTTTTAGTTTCACATTTCTTGCCTCTCGTTTAACTTCACTATATTACAGCAATAAAACAACAACTGAAGTAGGAGCCAAGATGAAGTACGGTGCAGCGGCCTGGGACTCAAATGGAGGGTTTGGAGTTCTACCCTGCCCCACACTTCGTTCCTTTTTTTGTTCTTTTTTGTTATATTCTATTTCTTATTCTCTCTATTTTCGCCTACACTCCAATGGTTTTTTCGTCCTTTTTCTCATTTTACTAGGTAGGAAGAGAGAGAGAAAAAAAAAGTTTTGACTAATCAATAAAATCCTATTTTTCTGTAAAATTTTCTCTATTATTTTTCTTTCACTGCTTGTTTTTCTTTACTTCATTCTTTCTATCTCCCATTCGGTGACATTTTCCTTATTAACTCTGACTTACTTTTCCCTTTTCTTCCTTCTTAATCTTATTATTTCATTCTTTCCCACTTCCTTTCATTTTTACTGCGTCACTTACTCCTTCTTCCTTCCTTCATTGTCCGCTTTATTACAGCATCACAAGGTACAAGACAGTTAAGAGACGAGTTGGAGTAAGGTTATGATCGTCAGTAATAAGCAATTGTACATCACCACTACACCACCAACACCAGCACCACCACTATACCATATCATCATTAACAATCATACAATTACCATCATACTATAGTTAATGTGTATCAACTGAACCATCATCATCATTATAATCATCATTACATCCATTACCATAATCAGCTTCTTAGATTTGGGCATTATATTGCGTCATCACAAGGTACAAGAGAGGTAGGAGGCAAGGTGAAGTAAGATGGAGCGGCCTGGGACTCGACTTCACCTGAATCGGGTTCAAACTTTCACCCTAAGAGTGAACCTCCTTTCCTTTAATTCCCTCTTTTTGTTACCTCGTGTAGACGGAGTTCGGCGAGGTATTGTTTTTGGTCGCGTTCCTTTGTTTGTTTGCAACATTGAGGAAAAACTATTGAATGAAATTACATGAAACTTTCAGGATATGTGGGCATTGGTCCCAAAAGGAAGTGATTAAGTTTTGAAGGTATTTAAGTGACAATGAAAGGTCAAAATCAAGGTCACGGATTTTCAGAGGGCTATAACTTGAAACCGGTTGAAGATAGAGATACTATTATCAACAAACACGAACTCCCATATGTGCTATCATTTGGGCCCAAGACTTTTGACCTTGAGTGACCTTGAAAAGTCAAACTCAATGTCACTGATATTCAGGGGACTATAACTTGAAACTGGTTGCAGATAGTTATTAACTATTATCGACATATAGGAAGTCCCATATGGGCTTTTGATTGGTACCATGACCTTTGACCTTAAATGACAGGTACAAACCAAAGGCTCTATCTTACACCACAAACTGCAAGAGGGTTATGATCCCATATGACTACCACCCAGACCCACAATCATAGTACATCACAAGCTGCAAGAGAGGTAGGACACGAGATGAAAGAAGCCCAACCCAGCTGTCACTTTACTACAGGTGTATTGAGTTCACAACTTCCATTTTTCCTCATACTTTCGTTTTACTCCATTTTCCTCTATACTTCTTTTTCGTCCTTTATTTTTCTTTTTTACTTTACATTTTGCATTTTCCCATATTTTTTCTCGCTTTATCTTTCTTGTTTGTTTTTCATCTTTTTTCTTTTTTCGCACTTTTTTATGCCTACCTTCATCATTACTTTGTCACCTTATCCTCTCGCATTCTCTTCTGGTCATTCAGCTCTCTCTTCCTTCCTTACCCATTTGCTTGCTTTGTTTTTTTTTTTTTACTTCTCACTGTTTTAAAGTTTTTCATATTTACTTCAGGTTTTCTCTTATTTTATTTATTTTTTGTCATCTCACATTCTTTCACATCGCGCTAATGGAGATGAACGACTACTAGATCTAAGAGTTACTATTACCAACGACTTAAAAAACAGTCTTGAGTAAGGAAGGATGTTGAAGCAAAATTAATAAAAAGATTTTTGTGAATGCGTCAGGAGGAGTAGGAAAATTTTGGTTCAAGAGAGTTCAGAGCATTTAGAACGAATGAAATTATTCTTAGTACAGCGAAGAACACACTTGACATGATTCCGTACAGAAGCATAAAAGAGACGAGATTCAGGGGTGGGTTGGCGCCAGTACCTTTTGTAGGCCTCCTCCTCCATGTCACCCTGTCCCCTACCGTTTGGCTGCTCTTCTCAAACTCACATCACCTTCTCTCATACATTCTTCTACTCCGTCTTTTCATCTTATCCTTCGTCTTTCCCTGCCAGTTTCCCCTTCCACTTCAGTCACATACACTCTTCTAGTCAGTTTTTCATTCTCCATCCTCTCCACGTGGTCAGACTATCTCCAACTATTTCTTTTAACGTTTTCAATCACATTAACATTAATACCAATACAAAATTTTGTTTTACATATATATGAGAAAACTCTGCGATGTTGTATGTTCCCTTTTTTAGAATTATAGATCAGAGATTGTAGACACGATAAAATTTGCTTTTCTTTTTTTTAATTTATGAAAAATACATGGTTGTTCTCACCAACAATTGTATAGTTATTTTTGTCTTTTTCTTGCCGTTATCCGGAGGGTGTGGGGAGAGAGAAGAGCCTTCGTCTCTTATCTAGTTTTTTCATACAAGTTGTTTATATCTCTAGAATCAGTTGTTGCTTAACATATAACCCCGTTATGGGCCAATAGGCCTCCTGTTATCTGTACTTTCTGTATCCTGCTACGTACTCCTGTATTGTCTCACAAGCTATAAAAGATGTAGGAGGCGTGATGAAGTTGGGTTATCATCAGAACTGACCTGCATCACCCTCATCAGTACCATCATACTCAGCATCACCATAAAGAGTAGGAGGCGTGATGTTGCAAGGTCCTTCTCTCTCAGTTTCGGTTTTTCGCTTTCTTCCATTTCTCTCAAGCATTTCTTTTTTCACTCCTTCCTGTTTTGCATGTTCTTGACTTTTATTATTCCTTTCAGATTTTTTTCTTTACTTTCACCTCCTCTCTCTCTCTCTCTCTCTCTCTCTCTCTCTCTCTCTCTCTCTCTCTCTCTCTCTCTCTCTCTCTCCTATATTAGAGCAATACAGCAACAAGAAAAGTAGAAGCCAAGGTGAAGTAAGGTGGAGCGGTCTGAGATTCTAACAAAGGTTTCTCTAGTTCGTCCCAGACTGATCTCAAGGCTTCTTTTTCTTTTTCTTTTTTATCCATCAACTCTTTTTAACTTCTAATTTTCTTTCTTTTCTCGCTTTTTCTGTTCTTTCGTTCACTCTTTCCTCTTCTGTGTCCCCATCTTAATTTCTTAATCCTTTAGTCTTTATTATTTTCTCTTTCTCCCAGTTTCTATAATTTCTTCCTTTATTATCCTATTATCTCTTCCTTGCTTACACACATTTTTCTTCTTCACTGTATTCATCTAATAATTTTTCTTAGTCTCGTTTTCTTTCCTCTCTCATTTCTTTTATTCGCTTTCTGTCATTGCAGTGCTTGTTTTCTTTCTTTCCTGTCTGTCGTATTTCTTTAGCTACTTCTTCCTGTATATTTCTCATTTTTTCCTTGCTTTTTCATTTCTTTTTTTCATTACTTTTCCTGTCTCCTCATTTTAGGTTACCTTTACTAATTTTCTTTCCCCCTGTCTATCTTTCTCCATTACCGTGTCATAACCTACAGTGGAGGTAGGAGGCGAGATGAAGTATGGTGAAGCGGCCTGGGACTCTAGTACAGGTGAACCGAGTTAACACCTTACTATTCATGCTTCATTTTCTTTTTTTTATACTTTTCATGCTTTCCCTCTTCTCAATTCCTTGTGTTGTTTCATTCCCGTTCTTCTTTCTTCCAGTTTTCTCAATTTCCTTCAGTTTCCCTTTTCTTCCTCTTGTTTTGTCCTTTCATTTTTCCCTTTTCCCTTTTCATTTCCATTCACTGTCTCTTCGCGTTCTTTGTTTCATTCCTATTTCTCGTTTTCTTACTCCCACCATTGCTTTATTCTTTTCTGCTGTCTTTCTTCACTATATTACAGCAATAAAACAACAAGGGAAGTAGGAGTGATGGAAGAAGAACGTCCTGGGATTTAATAAAGGTGTCTGAAGTCAGAACCTCAGCTCAGTCAAGGTTCCATTTTATTCGTCCTCCTCAGCCCCTATAATTCTCATTCTCATGTCCTTAGTATTTCCGATTAGTCTCTTTCGTCTCTTGTTTTCATTTCCTTCGTCGATAATTATTTTCTTTCCCTTTTTTCGCACTCATGTCTTTCATATTTCTGATCCTTTTCCCAGTCCATTTTTTTTTTTTAATCATTTGCTTTTTACTGTCTCCTGTATGTCTCCCATTCTTTCTCTTTATTATTAATTGCTCAAATTTGCCATCTGAATCTATATTTTTTTTTCTGTTATTTCACAGTTTTTCAGTTCTATCCTTTTCGCTTCTTTCTTTTCCTTCCCACTTCATTTCTCCATAATAATACATCACAAGCAACAAGAAATGCAGGAAGTGAGATGAAGTAATGTTATTACTGCCAATTATGACTTACTGTATATCATCATTACCATCACCACCACCACCATCAACAAAACTCCTTTTTCTACCACTATAAAGATCATCATCATCATCATCATTTATACAATTATCATTACCATCATGAAAATTTACCGAAATAATCTTCACAAATAGTAACCCCACCACACCACCGTAATCATCATCTTCATTACCACCACCAAAGTCAACTATATTGCATCAGTATCAAAACTATAATACAGTATTACAAGGTACACAAGAGAGGTATGATGCGAGATAAAGTGTAGCGGCCTGGGACTCTGCTACAGCTGTACTGATTTACCTGCTTTACCATTTATATCGTATTTTTTATTCCCTCCCTTTCGTCCTTTCCTTCTCCTTTTTTTACTCTTCTTTTCATTCCATCCTTATTTTCTTCCTTCTTTTTACATTTCCCATTTTCTTCCTCTTTCTTCCATTTTCATATGTTGTTTCAGGTCCTTTTCCTACTTCCAATTTCCTTTCCATTCTTTCCTGCATTTTTGCTTTATTACTTTCCCTTTTCCTCTTTATTCTCCTTGTCTTTCTCTCTCTGCTTCCTATCTTCATTATATTACCGCGATACAACAAGAAACGTACAAGCCGAGGTGAAGTAAGGTGGAGCGGCCTGGGACTCTGATAAAGGTGTCCCGAGTTCGACTCTCCCGACTATTATGGTTCCATTATTAGTATTCTTTTTTATATCCATTTCTACATTTTTATTTTTATGCTCTGTTGTCTCGTTTTCCATTCTTTTGTTCTCTCCTTTCCCCTTTATTTTTTTCTCTTTATATTCTTTTCATCTCCCTTTCCTCATGTCTTTCTTCTTTCTATCGCCCATTTCTGGCAATTAATTAATTCTCTCTTTTTCTTTATTTTACTTTATAATCGCACATAAGTTTCTTAATTTTATTTTATGTATTCTCTTTCCCCTTTATTTCAAGTTTTCTTTCATTCTTGTTCTTATCTGTGTGTGTGTGTGTGTGTGTGTGTGTGTGTGTGTGTGTGTGTGTGTGTGTGTGTGTGTGTGTGTGTACTTCCTTTCTTCACTATATTACAGCAATAAAGAAAAACAAGACAAGTAGGAGCCAAGATGAAGTAAGGTGGAGCGGCCTGAGATTCTAACAAAGGTTTCTCCAGTTCAACCCACCCTGAGTCACCGGCTTCTTTTTATTTTTATCTTTTATTTATCCACTCTTTTCTTTACCTTGTAACTTCCTTCGTTTGTCCCTGTATCTGTTCTTACGTTCATTCTTCGCTTTCTCTCTGTCCCATCCTAATTTCTTAATCCTTTCGTCTTCATTATCTTCTCTTCATCCCAGTTTCTTTTAATTTACCTTCTCCATCTCCTATTATCTATTCTCTTGTTTATTCACATTTTTCTTCTTCACTGTATTCATCTAAGAATTTTTCTCAATCTCACTCTTTTCTTCTCTCATTTCTCTCGTTCGCTTTCTATCATTGCAGTGCTCGTTTTCATTCTTTCTTTCCTTTTGTATTTCTTTATCTACTTTTTCCTGTATTTTTGTCTTTTGTTTTTTCCTCTCCTAACATCACCTTTTAGGTAAACTTTACTAAATTTCTTTCCCTCTTTCTACCTTTCTCTATTACTGTATCACAACCTACATTGGAGGAAGGAGGCGAGATGAAGTAAGTTGGAGCAGCCTGGGACTCTAGTGCTAGTGAACCGAGTTAACACTGTACCATCTATGCTTCATTATCTTATGTTTTCCTTGCTTTCTGTCTTTCCCTTTCCTTTATTTCACGAGTTGCTTCATTCCCGTTCCTTTTTACCTGTTTTCTGTTTACTTCTATATTTCCAGTTTCCTCCTCTTAGCATGTCCTTTCGTTTTTTCCCCTTTCCTTTTTCTTCTCCATTCATTGTCTCCGCGTTCCTTTCCTTTCATTCTTTTTTCTGGTTTCCTTACTCATTCCATTGTTGTATTCCTTTCTGCTTTCTTTCTTTACTATATTACAGCAATAAAACAACAAGTGAAGTACTAGTGATGTTGGGGGAACGTCCTGGGATTCTAATAATGGCGTGTGGAGTCAGAACCTCAGCTCAGTCAAAGATGCTTTTCACTATTTTTCCTCACTTTTTTTTTTTCACTCTCTTGTCTTTAGTTTTTCCGTTTAGTCTCCTTCGTCTCATATTTTCGTTTCCTTCGTTTATATTAAGGAGTTAACTGGGACTGAAACGAGAAGGAAGGAAATACCTGTACGAGATAGAAATGGTAATCTGATGACTAAAGATTTGGATATAAAAGGAAGGTGGAAAGAGCACTTTCAATCTGTTCTAAATAGACCAATCCCAGCTGAAGAGGACATTTTGCCAGCCGAGAGAGATTTGCAAATAGAAACAGGGGATATAACCTTGGAAGAGGCAGCAAAATCTATAAAAGAGTTAAAGAATTTTAAAGCCACAGGAGAGGATCGAATATTTCCTGAAATACTTAAGATGGAAAATGATGAGTTGATGAATGCGCTTTTGAAACTTTTTAATGTGGCTTGGGATAATGATGGAATTCCAGAAGAGTGGAAAAATGGAGTGATTATAAAAATACAAACAAAGGGAGATGTAAGTGTGTGTGGCAATTGGAGGGGGATAACTTTGACACCTCTATTTGCAAAAGTCTTCCAAAATCTTGTTGAACAGAATAGAGCCAGTAACCGAAAAAATTTTAAGAGAACAAGCGGGATTTAGAAAGGGTCGAGGTTGTAATGATCAGATTTTTATTGTTAGGCATTTAATGCAACAGGCTAATGAGATGAAAATGCCACTTAGTATGTGTTTTGTGGATTTTGAAAAGTCGTTTGATAGTGTTTCACGTGGAGTGATGTTGAAAATTATGAGATTCTATGGTAGACCAGAAAAGTTTGTAAATATTATTAGAAGCCTGCATGAAGGTACTTTTTGTAAGGTAATGGTGGGTGGTTCTTTGAGTGATCCATTTGAGGTTAGGTCAGGAGTGATTCAAGGAGGAGTTCTTTCGCCATTGCTGTTTGTTTTGGTTATCAATTATGTTATGAGAAAGGTTTTAAGGAGAACAGGTGCAGGAATTAACTGGAAAGACAATAAGAAGCTAATGGATTTGGACTATGCTGATGATATTGTACTGATTTGCGGAAGTATTTACGAGATGCAGAGGGAGCTTGATTGTCTGGTGGAGGAAGGAGAAAAAAATGGGATTGGTAATAAATTGTGGAAAGACTGAAATTATTAATATGAACGTGGAGAACCAAATCGATTGTGTAACTGGGAATAATGTGGTGAAGAATGTAGAAAACTTTAAATATCTGGGAATGATTGTATCATCTAATGGATCATTAAACAATGAAATTGAGGAGAGGATTATACAGGCTTGGCGAGCTGTTGGAATGTTGAAATCTGTTTGGAATAATAATATGATTTCGGTACATACTAAAGTGAAAATTTACATGTCCATGGTTAGACCAATTTTAATTTATGGGCATGAGTCATGGTACAGTACAATTGCAACAGATCAGAAAGTATTAGGATTTGAGAATAAAATACTGAGAAGGATTCTTGGGGTAAAGTGGCAAGACAGAGTTACAATTGAAAGAGTAAGGGATATTACGAGAGTGGAACCAGTTAATGAATATGTGAGACTGTCTCGCTTGAAACGGCTGGGGCACATATACAGAAAAGAAGGCAGTTTAATACAGGATGTGCCAGAGTGGACTGCTAGAGGAAGAAGAGGTAGAGGTAGGCCGAGGGAAACCTGGTTGAGGACAATGAAAAAAGAAGCAGGGGAGGAGTGTTGGTGGGACCTGAAGGAGATGGCAAGAGACAAATATTGGTGGAGAGAGTTCATCGAGGTCCTATGCATCCCGTGGGGTGCCACAGGAAATGATTGATTGATTGATTGATATTGTTTTCTTTCCATTTTTTCTTACTTATGTCTTTCATATTTTTCATTCCTTTCCTCTTTCCATTTTTTTATAACCATTCCCCTTTTACTGTCTCCTGTAAGTCTCTCATTCTTTCTCATTTTTATTATCGTTTTAAGTTTGCCTTCTGAATATATTAATTTCTTTTTTCTGTTATTTTGCGATTTCTCATCTCTATCTTTTCTTCACTCCTTTCTGTTTCTTATTATTTCCTTTCTATATTAAAATACATCAGAAGCTACAAGAAATGCTGGAAATGAGATGAAGTAACGTTATTACCATCAATACTAACTCACTGAATATCATCATTATCACCATCAACGAAACAGTAATAACAACGACATCATCATCAACACAACAACTCCCTTTTCTATCACTATAAACATCATCATCATCATCATCATCATCATCATTTACACGATTATCATTACCATCATGAAGATGAAACAAAATCATCCTTAGATATACTAGCACCACGATCATCAGTACCATCATACTCAGCATCGCCATAAAGAGCAGGAGGCGTGATGTAGCAAGGTGGAGTGGCCTTCTACTTTACTACACCTGTACCCACTTAACACCTTGACCCTTTAGTCTTTAGTGAACGTCTTTATACTGTTCGTTATCTCTTTCCCCATTAATTCAAGTCATATACTTAACTTCTCGATTTCGGTTTCTCGCTGTCCTGTCTCAGTTCTTTCCCTTTGCTCTCCTTTCTCCTATCGATTTTCCTTTTTTTTTTTTGTTGCCCCTCAGTTTTATACTTTTTTCGTCTCTCTCTCTCTCTCTCTCTCTCTCTCTCTCTCTCTGATTATAGTACAGCAATAAAGCAACAAGACAAGTAGGAGCCAAGGTGAAGTAAGGTGGAGGGGCCTTAGATTCTAACAAAGGTTTCTCCAGTTCGACTCCAGCCAGAGTTCTTGTCTTCTTTTTCTTTTTCTATTTTCTTCATTTCCCCATTTTTTAGTTTTCCATTTTCTGTCCCTACTCTCATCTCTGTTCTTTTGTTTCTTCCTTCTTCTTTTCTGTCTTTCCCCTCTCTTATTTCTTAATTATTTCGCCTTGATTGTATTCTCTTAACAGAATTTACTACAATTTCTTTATTCCACATCGTTTTCCTCTTCTTTACTCACATTTCTTCTTCCTTGTATTCACTCATTTATATTTTCAGCCTCATTTTCCTTCTCTTTCCATTTCTTTCATTCATTTTCTTACTTTTCCTCGTTCATTCTTTAAGCTCCTTCCAGTTCTTCTGCATTATTTTTCAGCATCACAAACTACAGGAGAGGTAGGAGGCGAGATGAAGCATGATGGAGCGGCCTGGGACTCTATTACATGTGCACCGAGTTATTCCATCAGCTGAGATTCTCTCTCTCTCTCTCTCTCTCTCTCTCTCTCTCTCTCTCTCTCTCTCTCTCTCTCTCTCTCTCTTTTATTTAAACATTTTACATAAGTATTATTACATATTCTTAAAGCCTCACTTTGGCTCATGGGGCTATTTGAAAAGACTGAACTTAAAAAATAATCATGTTACTTGGTTACAATACAGTAAATTAAAATAATTATAATACTTGGTTACAATACAGTAAGTTAATCTAATGTATCCCCTATTTTTACTATTAGAGTTATATAATAAAAATGAATTGCAAAGTATATGTTTAAGCTTCATTATTTTATGTGGGTAACAGCAGCGGGGTAGGGAGTGTTTTTCTCCATCTATTTGCAGCCAGCTTTACTTGGTGTGTAGACATCCTTGTTACACCAGGTGTGGCTGCCGTGAAACTATTCCACAGACGTGCAGTCCTGGCTGCCTAGGTTCGATGATGCTGTGACGTGTGTGAGCGAGGTACTGCCACACGTTCATCAGTGGTTTGCGCCGTTCTTGTGACCCTTGGAGTGGTTCAGGAAGGAAGACACAGTGGAGCCAGGTGGGGAGTGTGCTGCACCTGAGCCCTCTGACAGCCCACAAGTGCTGACACATCCCGACGGTGTTCCAGGGATGTTATGCTGGAGAGACTTGGCTGGTCATTGTCTGTCTCCACCAGTCGCACAACACGACGCTGTTCTGCATCCAGTCTTTTCATGTGTGTGGCAGTACTAGACATCCACGACAAGACTCCATTTTACATGTAGGGTCTGATTTGAGCCTTGTACAGTGTTGATACCCCTTTCATCAAGGCTGCCTGCCACCCTGCGTAGGGCAGACACCCGCTAGGAGGCCTGTCGGGAAACAGCATCCACGTAATGGTCGTATCGTAGCTCATGGTCTACCGTTACCCCCAGAATTTTTATTTGATTCTGGATTGGCAGACTCGTGCCTCCAAACTGCAATGCTTCAGACAAGGCCTCAGAGGCAGCTGGAGACCGGGATATCACCATTGCTTGAGTCTTCTCTGATGCAAAGGTGACTTGCCACATCTTTCCCCACTCCTCCACCAGCTCCAATTGCCTGTTGATGACAGTGATAGCACGTTGGCTGTCACCACGGCAGTAGGAGTAGGATAGTGTGCAGTCATCTGCATATGCCTTCACTGCTGGTAACTGTCGGAGTAGATCGTCAATATACAAGTTCCACAGGATAGGCCCCAAAACTGAGCCTTGTGGAACCGAGGCTTGTACAGGTGCTGGTCTGGAAGTTCGCCCATTGATGACCATTCGTAGAGTCCTCCCCTGAAGGTAATCTTCCAGTAACATCAGCAGGCTGCCTTGGATGCCCTTGGCCTTGAGTTTTTTTATAAGGCCTGAGTGCCATACTCTGTCGAAAGCCCCAGCAATGTCTAGGGCTATCACAATGGTGTCCAGGTCCTCATCAAGGGAGTTCTGCCAATCTTGTGTGAAGAGGAGGAGAAGATCTGAGGTTGAACGTCCAGGTCTGAAGCCAAATTGTTTCTCTGAGTGGAGATTATTGTTTTCCAAGTGTGCACAGATGGTTGCAGCCACAACCCTCTCAAACACCTTGCCTATAACAGAGAGAAGAGAAATGTGCCTTTAGTTTTTGGGTTCTGTCCTTGCCTTCTTTTTGTGGACAGGGATGACGTTTGCCTCCTTCCAAATTGTGGGCCATTTGTTATCTCTGAGGCATGCACCAAAGACTATAGTGAGAGGACCTGCCAGCTCCTTAGCACATCGTTTGAGCACGCGTGGGCTGATATTGTCTGGGACAGTGGCTTTTGTCACATCAACTGCTTCCAGAAGTCTTTGGACCAGCTTAGTTGTTACTGAGGCATTTGTGATCGTTTCCCCTGTCTCTTGTGCCAGAGTAGGTGAAGGTCTGTTTGGATCATCTACCATCATTTTATCTGAAAACATCTTTGCCAGGAGTGATGCTTTGTCTTCGCTGCTAGTAGCTGTTGAGCTGCATGGCCTGCTGAGAGGAGGCACACTCTAATGGTGGAAGGTACATTGTCTTTCCTTGACAAGAGTCCACCAAGTCTTGCTTCCAACTCCTGGTCCAGTCAGCTTCCTCCTTGAGTTCTCAGCCCAATGTTTTCTTGCCCATTTGCTGGTGGCATTCATTCTCTTAAAGGCTTCTTGATGTAGGAATTTATTTTGCTGAGATGGCCGTTGCTTGAATTTTCGCCATGCAGAATACTTTTTCTCAGCAGCCTCACGACACTGATAACCAAACCAGGCTGGGTTTGTTGGCTTGTTCAGGTAGCTTCTGTGAGGCACAAACTGTGACTGTAGCCCAGACAGCTTAGTTGTGAGTGCTTGTGCCCTGTCATCGGCATTACCCACCACTAGAGTCTCCCAGTCAGTGTTTGCCAGTGCCTGTCTCATGCTTGACCAATCTGCTCTGTCCCAGATAGTGTGGTGTACAAAATCTTCCCTTGCTACATTCATGTCTACTCTGACAAGGACAGCATAATGGTCTGAGCTGCCTACTTGTCCAAGTTGGTGGCAATGGATGCTTGCCTCAGAGAGGTCTGTCAGCACCAGGTCCAGTAGTCCTCCACGCTCATGTGTTGGGAAGGTTACATGGTTAGTTAGGCCCTGCACTGTTATTAGCCTGTCATAAGCTTGCTTTTCTAAATGGAAGTTAAGGTCCCACAATAACATGATGTGTTGACATTTGTTTTCTATGAGTATGGTATCGAGCTCCTCTTTAAGGAAATCAAGGGAGAATCTTCCTTGCCTTGGGGGGCGATATATAACACACAGTAGGAGGCCACTGTTGTCAACCAGTACCACCCGGAAAAAGAGTGCTACCATTAGAGGGGGCAGGTTTACTGTTAGTTCTTGCATCTGTAAGTCACACTTGAAGCAGGCAGCTACATCTCCTCCTGCTCTGTCACTACGGTCCTTCCTCACCCAATGGGTGTATCCAGGTGTCCTGCCAAAGGTTGGTTCTACTTCATCATTGAGCATTGTTTCCGTCACGGCAACAATGTCTGCCTGATTACGTAGGACAAAGTTGTAGGCCAGGTCTCCAACGTTCGTGCGGAGACCCCTAACATTGGCTGATATTACCGTTAAGTTTTTCATAATATTACTATGTCCTTGCTGCAAGTTCACAGTGTGAGAATGAGGTGGGCTGTTTGTATATTCTTCATTAATAATATCCCCTCCATGAGGTTGGGTTCCCTCTGGAAAGTTTTCCCCCATGATCCCAAGCAGGGCCACGAAAGGGCATCTGTGGTGGATAGGGCTGCTCATTTCCCCACTCCTCTGACAGTACTCTTCGGAGAATCATTTCTTGCCTGATGTCAGCTGCTCGACTGTGGCAGAAATCCTCTGTATGTCCATGGCGTAAAAGTACTCACAAAATGAGCTTTTATCCCCTCTTTGCATGCTTCTTGCAAGTGGGTTGATCTGTCTTTCAGCATGGGGGGTAAAGGGTCCATACTGGGCTCTCACTGGTACTCTTCCTCTCCTATTTCCACTAGATTGAATACGGTTCCTTTTTTTACTTCCATTGTTATTTATATTGTTATCATTGTTATTTCTGTAATTGTTGTTATTGTTGTTGTTGATTCCATTGTTATATCTGTTGTTGTTGCTACCATCATTATTTCTGTTATTGTTGTTGGTTCCACTGATATTTCTGTTGTTGTTGCTACCATTGGTATTTCTGTTGATGTTTCCACTGTTATTTCTGTTGTTGTTGTTGTTGTTGCTTCCATTGTTATTTCTGTTGTTGTAATTGTTATTGTCAGTGGGAGGGGGGGTTGTACCTCTGTTGTTGCTCTCATTTCTTCCATTACTGTTCCTGTTGTTACTGTTGTGGTAGGTGCTGTTACTACCTCTTTCCCCACTAGTAGTGTTCTATTTAGTGAGCAGCTCCATTCCAGAGTTTTGAGTGGTGTTGGCCATTATCATGGTAGTATCTGTGGTTGTTGCTGTTGATGATGAGCTTTCTTGTTGGTGCTGCTGCCGTATGTGCCTCAGAGGCTTTGGCAACCCTGAGTGCCACCATTGCCTCCACCGGTCTGAGGAAGCACAGGCTCTCTCCCACGTTTCGTCTATGGCAGAGGGTAATGCACTGGTTGCAATGGAGCGGGTACTGGTCCTAGGATCTGCCTCTCTAGCATCTTGCAGAGCTTCTATAAGGTTTAAAATTTCGAGTATTTGTGGCTTTTTATCAATGATTCAATTACGCTGAAGTTGTAGGGACTGAATGAGGGTATTTCCTCTCGATACTTCACTCTGAAGACTGAGGATGTGAGTCACAAGTTCCTCTTTCTCTAGTTGCATGAAGCGTTGCTTATCATCCTCATCCCCGTCCGTGCTTCCATTTACGTCGTCTGTGGCAGGAGGGGGTGGGGGGGGGCTCATTGTCACCTACATAGGTAACCACATCGTCAGTGTTGCTCATGGTGCGCAGGTCTTGTGTTTCATCACATGAGAATGTCACGCGGTCACCGAGACAGGAGGTGTGGCAGACATTGGGGCAGTCTGCTGCACCTTCACAGTATACGTATGCAGCGGTTTTGATTGCTACTTTGCCGCATACCGTACACCATCTTTGTGGGCAGTAGCCTGGCAAGTATCTTCTCTTGATTTTCTTATGAGCTGCCATGATTGCTTGTTGGTGTCTACCTTAATCAGAGATGTGATTTATGGTGTTTGTGATGATAAGGTGGGGTTAGTATAGTGGTAACAAATGAAAGCTAAGGGACGCCGGTTGTCAATTGTTGGGTGGGTTTTTTAGCTGGGTGGTGGGGTATCAAGATAATTTGCTGGGCAATGGGTATGTATTTTAGGTGGGTGGTGGGGTGGAGGGGTGTGTAATTTAGCTCTCTCTCTCTCTCTCTCTCTCACCCTTTTCGTCCTGTATTCAAAATTTCTTTGAACTGTACTCTCTCTCTCTCTCTCTCTCTCCTTCTTTTCTTCACTATATTGCAGCAATAAAGCAACAAGTAGGAGCCAAGGTGAAGTAAGGTGGTCCGGCCTGAGATTCTAACAAAGGTTTCTCCAGTTCGAGCCACGCTGACAGGAAAGCATCTTTATATTTTTATTTTTTATCCATCCACTTTTTTTTTTAACCTCTAATTTTCTTTCTTTTCTCGCTTTATATGTTCTTTCGTTCTATCTTTCCTTTCTCTCTGTCCCCATCCTAATTTCTCAACCTTTCCGTCTTTATATTCTTCTCTTCATCCCAGTTTCTTATAATTTCTGTTTTTAATCTCCCATTATCTATGTTCTTCCTTACTCACATTTTCTTCTCCGTATTCATCTAATATTTTTTCTCAATCTCACTGCCTTTCATGTCCCATTTCTCTCATTCGTTTTCTGTCATTACTGTGCTCGTTTTCTTTCTTTCCTGCCTTTCGTATTGCTTTCTCTACTTTTTCCTATACATTTGTCATTTCCTTTTTCATTACTTTTCCTGTGTTCTCATTTTAGGTTACCTTTACTAATTTTCTTTCCCTTTTCTCCATTACCGTATCATAACCTACGGTGGATGTAGGAGGCAAGATGAAGTAAGGTGGAGCGACCTGGGACTCGAGTACAGGTGAACCGACTTAACCCCTTACCATTTACGATTCATTTTCTTTTTCCCCCTACCTTTCTTTCTTTCCCCTCTCCTTTATTTCAAGTGTTACTTTATTTCCAGAGGGAACTTCCTGGGCTTCTAATAAAGGTGTCAGGAGTCAGAACCTCAGCTCAGTCAGGGTTTATTTTTACTTATCATCTTCAAATCTATTATTTTTCATTCTTTTGTCCTTACTTTTTCCGTTTAGTCTTCTTCGTCTCTTGTTTTCATTTCCTTCGTTGATCTCCTTTTCTTTCTTTATTTTCTTACCTATGTCTTTCATATTTTTCTTCATTTCACCTTCCTATTTTTTTTTTATTCTCTCAATTATATCATATTTTTGTTTGCCTTCTGTCTGTATTTTCTTTTTCTGTTATTTTGCGGTTTCTCAGTCCCATCTTATTATTTAATTTCTTCCTTTTCCTTCCTATTATCTTTCTCAATCATACTACATCAGCAGATACAAGAAATCCATGAGGAGAGAACCCTTTAACCGCGGGTGTCATTCCAGAATGACATCGCCAAAACTGGACCAAACCGCGGGTGTCATTCTGGAATGTTTGTGAATATTTTGAACACCGCGCGTTTTTCCTGTGCGCAAATTGTCACACGCAAGAGTAGCTGTCGAGTTCTATCACGCCAGCCATCCCACACCTCCCTCCTCCCACCCCGAGGGGGCCCCCCCCACCCCTGCCCTGACATGCATCAGTCAGTATCTGTCCAGCTCTGTGCATGATAATGGCGCTCCGTCCCGACTCATCGTCGCTCGCTTCCTCCTCGCAAATGATTAGTGCTAGTGTGCCTTCGACCTCTACACCGGTGAAGGAACTGCCGACGGCGAGGCAGAAGGGGTTGAGCACTCCAGAAATTAGAACAGAGCTGGACAAAACTGTAAGTACAACTCTGGATTGTGGCAGTGAGAGTGATACACTTACAGCAAGTAGTGACGATTTTGCAGTGATTGGTGGTGAACCCTTTAGCATTGACAGTGACAGTGATGAAAGTGAGTGTGTAGTTTCCCCCCCACCACCCCCAACTTACTCTGGGAAAGGGAAGGCATCTATGGGGAAAATTGGTGTTGCACGTGGGAAGGGAGTGAAGCTCAGACTTAAGTCTCCTACACCAGGCCCTAGCAAGCATTTCCCACCACTTTCCCGTTCCCCTAGCCCTATTGCCCTCACATCATCTTCATCTTCTGCCGTGCCCTCTCCTCAGTCTACATCATCTGAGGAATATGAATTCCCAGAGTCTGCACAGCAAGGGAAGGCAGGCCGTGCAGGCCGTGCAGGCAGGGTAAGCAGGGCAGGCCGACCTAGAACAAAGGGGATGCGTGGCAGTTGGAGGGCAAAGCTGGGTGATAAGAGAGGTGATAAGCGGGGAAGAAAGGGTTAAATTTCACCACGCACCAGGTCAGTAACCCCCCCCCGCCTGCCACCCGCTCAGCTTCCTCACCCTCGCCACTCCCCCACTCACCACTCCCGCACTCACCCCCCTCCCGCTCGTCTCCTGCCTCACCCATTGCCTCAACCATTGCCTCCACCTCAGCTCCTTCTCACGGGGAAACGAGTGCAATGCAACCTGCCACTTCCACTGAACCACGCACAGGGAAAGTTGATGCATTTGTTTGGTCTGACAGTGCAGATTTTCAGCCACACAATCTGCCGTTTGATATGACAAATGCTGGAATACAGCCTGCCTTTCCCTGCAACGCAGGAGATGATTTTGTAGACTACTTCCTGGCCTCCATGGATGACGAAATCGTGCAGCATGTCAGCGATGAGACCAATAGGTATGCAGCTCAGTGTGCAGCAGAAGGGCTGGGACCTATTGGCTCACCAAAGCAAGTGTCGTGGTTGCCTGTCGGGATCAGAGAGCTGTATGTGTTCTTTGCACTGATGTTCTTGATGCCCCATATCAAGAGACATGAGTTGGAGGAGTACTGGCTCGTGGATGACATTACTTCTATCCCAACATTCGGGAAGTATATGTCACGGGATTGGTTCCGACAGCTGCTAGGATACCTGCACTTCGCTGACAATGGAAACCCGTCCCAAACTGACCCTTTGTGGAAAGTGAGGGATTTTCTCAACAGGATTAGGGATCGATTTATGCGATTTTTCCGTCCTATGCAGAAAGTCGTCATAGATGAATCCCTGGTATTGTTCAGAGGACTTCTCAAATTCATGCAGTACATCCCCAGCAAACGCCACCGCTTTGGGATAAAGTTCTTTGTGCTGTGTGACTGTGAGACGGGGTATATCCTTGATTTCATCATCTACTCTGCAAGCACAATGGACGTGAACAGGAAAGACCCCCTTGGCTTCTCTGGCTCCGTTGTAAAAGTGCTGATGGAGAGGTATTTTGGTGGGAATCATGTGCTGTACACAGACAATTATTACACAGCACCAAAACTCTCCAAATACCTGGCTGAACACGGCATTGGCACTGTTGGCACTGTATGGAGCTATAGGAAAGAGTGGCCAAGTTTCCCAGAAGCATCATCCTCATCCAAGGGAGATGTGCACCTGAAGAAGTCAGACAAGCTTCTGGTGATCAGGTGGCATGACAAGAAGGTCGTGAATATGATCAGTACCATCCACAAGGGGAAATTACAGAGAACTGGGAAGGTCAGCTACAGGACGGGAGAGCCAATCATGAAGCCTGATGCCGTCATTGATTACAATGTGAACATGAGACTTGTTGATAAGTCTGATATGATGACTGGCGAAATAGACTGTCTCAGGAGAAACACCCGATGGTACAGGAAGGCTTGCCTGCTCATGCTTGATATGTGCATGCTCAACGCCTTCATCCTCTACAAGACACAAGTCGGGGGCATAAGGCAACCATCCCTGAGACAGTTTTCCAAGACTGTCGTGCAGCAGCTGCTTGCACGATTTGGTCAGGTGACGGCATTGATCCCGAAGCGACACTCTGACACACAACCTGACCGTCTTGAGTGCCGCAATTACATGAGCCGGCACCAGCTTGAGGAATTGCCTCTTACCGCAGGCGGCAGGTTGTCACAGGGCCGCTGCAGAGTATGTCATAACACCACACGGAGGCCTCGGACGAGAAAAATGAGCACACACCAGTGCCAGGAATGCCAAGTCGCTCTCTGTGTGACTCCGTGCTTTGCCGAATACCACTCTCTGAGTAAATACTGAAAGTGACAGTGATATACAGTGATGCGACAGTGACGTGCTTAACCAATAATTGTATAATGGATAATGTAGTAATAAGGGATATTTTGCCTAGCAAAAAATGTAAATATTGGCCAGTATAATAAGTGACATTGTAATAAGAGAATCTGCGGCACTTGTGTAATTCTGTGATGCGACAGTGACGCAATATAGTAATAAGTGCAGTGTAAATATAATGTATATTGCCCAGATTATATGTAAAATAATATTAGGAGTTAGAAATAATGAAAACATCGCCGCTAACCAAACGTCAGTGAGCTGGTGAAGCCGCAGTGAAGTGCAGGCGGAGCCGCAGTGAAGTGCGGGCAATTACAGTGCCTTTTACCTACCTCATTGTACACAGAGTGGGTGTTTATCGTATGTGCAGTGTTCATATATGTTTATAGTACTATTATCAGAGAGTGGTTGGCATTTGGTACTGGTGTGTGGGGCGTAAAATAGTGATTTTACACCCCTCACTTCTAACGGCACTGCCCGTTCTGTGAAAGTCAACAAAGTCATGAAACCTACATCAATGGAAAGCTGAAAGTTAGTACTTTTTAATGGTGCCTATTTTTTTTTTTTCTCTAGCTTTGTTCTGTGCAGAGTTATTAAGGTTTAAAGGTTTGTTTCCATTTGGCTGAAACCCCCGCGGGAGAGGACAGTCAGGCCAAAACAATGCCCGCGGTTAAAGGGTTAAGTAACGTTATTACCATCAGTTATGACTTACAGTATATCATCATTATCTTCACCATCTTAACCACCATCATCACCACCACCAACAACAACACAGCTTCCTTTTCCACCACTATAAACATCATCATTATCATCATCATCATCATCATTTTATACAATAATCATTCCCATCATCAAAATTCACCTCAATCATTTTCACCAATACTAACACCATCAACACCACCGCCATCATCATCATCATCATTACCACCACCAAAGTGAACTACTTCACATCAAAATCATCCCTGTATTACAGCATCACAAGCTACAAGATTGGTAGGAGGCGAGATCAAGTAAAGTGGAACGGTCTGGGACTTTACTATAGGTCGACTGATTTAACACATTTACCATTTATACCTTATTATGTTCTCTCTCCCTTTCATCCTTTAATTTTCCCCATGTTCTAGGCTTCCTTTCATTTCGCCTTCCTTTTCTTCCATCTTTTTACATTTCTCATTTTCTTTCTCTTCCTCTTCCTTTTTCATTTGTCGTTTCCTTTCCTTTTTCTTCTTCCCATCTCCCTTTCTTTCCTTCTCCCTTTTTCTACTTCCTTCTTCTTCTCTTTTATTCTCCTTGTCTTTCTGTCACCTTCCTTTCTTCACTATAATACAGCGATACAACAACAAGAGACGTAGGAGCCAAGATGAAGTAAGATGGACCGGCCTGGGACTATGATGAAGTGTCTTCACTATATTACAGCGATGCAAGAACAAGAGATGTAGGAGCCAAGGTGAAGTAAGATGGACCGGCCTGGGACTATGATAAAGTGTCTTCACTATATTACAGCGATACAACAACAAGAGATGTAGGAGCCAAGGTGAAGTAAGATGGACTGGCCTGGGACTATGATAAAGTGTCCCCAGTTTTCCGGTATGCTCGTTTCTGTCATTCTTTCTTTTGTTTTCCTTTCTACATTTGTGTTTTTATGGTCCTTTCCTTGTTTTCCTTTTTCTTGCTCTCTTTCCTTTTCTCTTTCTTTATCCTTTCTTCTTTATTCATTTCTCGATCCTCTCTATATGCTTTTCATCCCCTTTTCCTTTATACTTCCTAATTTCTTTTGCCCATTCTTTGGCACTTATTTGATTAATTCTCTCACTTTCCCATCTTATATTTGACCTTACTGATTACTTTCTCTCCAAGCCTTTCATCTTTTCCTTCCCCATTTTATTACGGCATCACAATCTACAAGAGAGGCAGGAGGCGAGATGAGGGTGATAACACTTTGCTGTTTATATGGTGCTTAATTATTATTTTATCCCTCTTTACTTTTTCATTTATTTTTGCATTTTGTTTCATTATTTTTCATTTTTTGTCTCTGTTTCTCAGCTGCGCTTTTTCTTTACTGTCGTCCTTTTTATTTGTGTTTCTCCTTTCGTTTTTTTTTTCTCTCTCGTTCTGCTCTTCCTTTTTGTCACTTTCTTTATGTTTCATCTTTACTATTATAATTCCTTTCTTGACCATATGCTAGCAATAAGGTAAACAGAGAAATAGGAGACACGGTGAAGCAAGATGAAGCGGCTGAGATTCAAACAAAGGTGTCTCGAGTTCAATCCAGGCTTTATGGGCAGTTCTTCTCTCTCACCCTCTCTCCCCTTTTTCCCCCCTTTTTCCGGGTATAATACCTATGTTTGTTTTTATCCCTTTTTAAGTTTTCGCCCTATATTTCCTTTTTTCATTCGCTTTGCTTAATTTCTATCCCTTTCTCAATTCTTTCTCCCTTTGATCCTATTTGCTTTTTACTTTCTTGTATGCATCTATGACTGTTTGTCATTTCTTTTTTTCTATAGTTCTTAGCAATTTCCTTTTTTCAAGGTTATTTCTTCTTCAGTGACTTTGTTCTTCCTGTTATGCTCTTGTCTTTCTGACTGCTTTCCTTCCACATTCCATAATTAACTACAAGAAAAGCAGGAGGTTAGATGAAATAAGGTTATTATCATCACTACTATTCTCCTATACATCACCATCATCATCGTACCATCACCACCACCACCATCATGATCAGCATTAACCTATATCGAAATCACCATCACTTTCACCTCTACTAACATCACCATCATCATTATCACCACCACAGTTAACGCCAGCATCATTAGCTACATTAGCATCACAAGCCAGAGGAAAGGTAGGAGGCAAGATGAAGTAAGGTGGAGCGGCTTGGGACCTTTACTACAGGTGTACCGAATTAACACCTGTGTTGGTAGTCCCTCCTTTTCCTTTGATTTTTTTTTCTTTTAACGCTTCCTCTTTCAGTTTATTTCTTGTTCAATTTTTTTCCTTCTCCCCATTTCTGTCGCTGCCTTTTTGTTTTCTTTGCTTATACTTCCTGTTCGTTCTACTTGGTCCCAAATTTTTCCTTTCTTTAATTCTCTTACCTTTCTGTATTATTATTTTTTTTTAATACTTTTCTTCCTAGCTTTTATTTCAGTACTTCTGTCTTGTTTTCCTTTCTTCTTTCTCTCTTGCTTTACAAAATTGCATATATAACAAAAAGAATAATTTCTATTGATTCATTTTTTTTTTTACTTTAGAGAGAGAGAGAGAGGCTGACAAATCTAAGTATTAACACAGTTGTAAACATGGGCAACATCCTCTTTCAGCAGGTACAGATGTGGATGCAGATGCTGATGTTGAGTTTAGTCAAAACGTAGAAGCGGATGCGGATTTCTATTTTAAACCGGATGCTCTACGGATGCGGATACGGTTGCGGATGTTACATATATCCCTGATATGTTGCCTATTTAACTCGGTCAATTTAGATTTGCTCATGAAGAAACTAATTTGTTATTATCATGAGGATTATTTATTTATTAATGTGCGTGTATTTTTTGTGATTGCAATTAATATACAATAAATGCGTTGATTAAGTTTGAGTAAATGAAAGCCCTAAGTTGCATCAGGGATGTGCTTTCTGATATAAGCATCAGTACCAAGTACCGCTATACAATTATTGCACAAATATTATCTGAATAAATCTATTTGTATTTAAAGTAGCGCCAGCCACTAGAGTAGCGCTAGTGGACTAGTTTTGTAAAAAGGTAGCTGTAGTGGAAGTGACAGTACATTATGATGCAAGTAGTGGTAGCGATAGTGCCATTACTTTGAACCAGTAGTACGTACAGCACTGGTTATGGGCCAATAGGCCTCCTGTATGAAGAGAGAAGCCTGTACTTTACACAAGAAAAAACATCCAATATATTACCAATATGCCGTGAATCGAACCCGGA
Organism: Coenobita brevimanus; assembly: GCF_032717465.1. NCBI lineage: Eukaryota > Metazoa > Arthropoda > Malacostraca > Decapoda > Coenobitidae > Coenobita > Coenobita brevimanus. The sequence goes on along the minus strand of NC_137008.1, from coordinate 18,577,036 downwards.
ACTCTCAGGTGAAAGCCAGGCAGCATAACACTATGCCACGACCAGACAAGAGTCTTCTCACATTGTCACAGTCTTATAACCAATTTCCCTCAGCCCCCACTGTGGGCCTGAAGAGGATGAGATTACCCCCTGTCACTCGAGCAAGTAGAAGCTTTTAATTTATCCGAAGCACTTACGGCATGTCAGAATGAAGAGAGAAACCTGTACGGGAGGAAGGCCTCCTGTATCTGTACTTTGTATGTATACTGCTTGTACATTTCCTATCTACTCCTGTGTACATCATCATAAGCTACAAAAGAGGTAGGATGAAACTGGGATATTATTAGAAGTAGCCAAAATTACCTTTATTATCACCATTATACTCAGTCATCATCATATCTTCATATCAGTTCTCATTATCATCAATATCATCACCATCATTTTTATCATTATAAAAGTTATTATCAAATTTATCCTTAAACATGACTGTTGCAGTCATCATCATCATAATAATCATTATCATCATCATCATCATCATCAACGTCACCTGTCCTTCAGCACCACAATCATTAGCTACAGCATCACAAGCTACAAGTGAGGTAGGAGGTGAGATGAAGTAAGCTGAAGCGGTGTGACACTCAACTACGTTCCAGCTTTGTCTCCTGGAACTCGCTTCTTTTCTCCCATTACTTATCTGTCTATCTATCCATCTGTCTATCGACCTATATAACTATCTCTCTACAAACAATAGTTTTGGGAGAGTGGGTATAATATTTTTAGTGTTGTCTGTGTCCTAGAGTGTATGTGTGTGTGTGATTTTCTTGTTATCATTTTTGTCGTTCTTCACCTCTTTTCTACTTTCTTCTTTGTTTTTAATCCTTTCGTCTATGTTGTTTTCATTCCCTTGTCCTTTTTGCATTGCCCTTATTATCTCCGATTCTGTGGCATTTGCTTCACTGATTTATTAATTATTTCTTTTGATTGCTCGCCATGTTATTATTTTTTTTTTCATTATTCCCATTTTTCTTTTTCTTCCTTCCTCCTTTCTTTCTCCATTATATTAAAGGAGCACAGGCTATAAGAGGTAGGAGGTGAAATGAAGTAAGGTTACTCTCATGAACACTGACCTGCACATCATCTCACATCATCATCACCATCATCATCATCATTATCCACCTTTACCATTTATTACCTCATTTTCCTTCTTTCCAGCATTCTTAAATTACTTTTGTATTTCACGTTTACTTCATTCTTGTTTTCCTATTCTTTATATCAGATTATTCATCTCATTGTACCTTTCTTACCTTTATGCTCATTCTTCTCTCTTTTCACCTTTCCCCATTTCATTCCTTCTGTAATGTTCTACTTTCACTGTTCCCTCTCTTCTTCCCTGTTCCTTTCCTTTCCGTTTTCTTCACTATATTACGGTAAAAAAGCAACAAGGGAAGTAGGAGCCAAGGTGAAGTAAGGTCTAGCGGCCTGGGACTCAAACGAAGGAGTCTGGAGTTCGACCCAGGAAGACTGATGGTTCCTTCTTTGTTCCTTTTGTTTATAGGTTCTTTCTTATTCATTCCTTTTTCGCCTACACTCGTTAGACACTTAATTCCATCCCCTCGGTGTTGCAACAAAGAAGAGACAAAACTGAATATAATGTTTTCATAATTACGCATCAAGTTTTTTTTTTCTCTATTCCTTTTTCTGTTTCTTCTCGCACTGCGTGTTTTGTTTTACTTTCTCCTTTGTATCTCCCTTTCGTTGATATTTTTCTTATTAACTTTGACTTTCCTTTTCCTTTCATATCCGTCTTAGTCGTACTGTTCCTTTCTTTATAATTTCCTTTCATCTTTACCACGTTAATTTCTTTCGTCCTTCCTTCATTGTCCACTACATTATAGCATCACAAGCTACCAGACAGGTAAGATAGGAGATGAAGTAAGGTTATCATCATCAGTACTAAGCTGTTGATTATCACCACCATCACCACCACTATCACCACCACTGCATCACCACCATTTCACTATTATCATCATAATCATCAATATCCGTACAGTTAACATCTCACCAACCTTCATCTAAATCAGTTTAACCATTACCATCATCATTAGCGTCATCATTATCACCATCATCAACACCATCAGTACCATCATCAGCTTCTTAGATCTGGGCATTATACTGCATCATCACAAGCTACAAGAGACGTAGGAGGCGAGGTGAAGTAAGGTGGAGCGGCCTGAGACTCGACTACGTCTTAATCGGGTTCAAACCTTCACCCAGACATCGAACCTCCTTTTCTTTATTCCCATCTTCTTTTTCGTTGTCGATTTCTTTCTTCCTTTCTCGTTGGTTGTCTTTTTCTTCCTTCGACTTTTGTTTATATATATCTGTGTCTCCTTTCTCAGTCCTTTTTCAGTTCTACCCCCCCTGGGGGTAGGGGTTTTTTTTCAAGAATACTCCCCCAGTATCCCTGCTTGTCGTAAAAGGCGACTAAAAGGGTTGGCGGAGGGTTAGTGCCCCTCCCCGGAAAACAACTAACTAAAAAAACAAACAATAAGCCTCGGACAAGGACTGACCAAACGTTGACGACCCAGGACCGGACAAAGGACTTGGTAATGAGTACATGGAATGTAAGGGGAGCGAATGATGAGGTGAAAGAGAGAGAGATTGTCCAGGTGCTTGAGGATGCGAAAGTGGATGTATGTGGAATAACTGAAACAAAATGGAGAGGAGAAAGTGTGAGAGATTGGGAGTATGGATGGGGTATATGTGCAGGAGTAGGTGAGACTGAGAGGGCAAAGGAAGGAGTATGTATAGTTGTGAGTAAAAGATGGAAGAGGAGCATAAGACAGTATGGATCAGTTGGATCAAGGATTGTGTGGGTAAAGTTGAAAGTTGGAATACAAATGTGGGCGATTGTGTGTGTGTATGCGCCAATGCAAGATCGTGCTAGAAGAGTGAGAGAAGAGTTCTGGACAAATGTGGAAGTGTGCATGGAAAAGTTTGGAAGGAATGAGAGAGTGTTTTTGATTGGTGATATGAATGGTAAAGTTGGGAATGTGAAGGTGGATGGAATAGTTGGTGAGTGGGGTGTGCCTGCTGAGGTAGATGAGAATGGGAGTGCGTTAGTGGACATTTGTGCTGGGAGGGGGTTGGTGATAGCCAATACACTCTTCAGGCATAAAATGATCCACAGGTATACATGGCGAGTGATGAGAAGAGTGGGTGGTGAACTGAGTGAAAGGAAGGCAATGATTGATTATGTGTGTGTGGATGAAAGGATGCGAAGATGTATATTGGATGCAAGAGTTTATAGAGGTTGGGGGAGTGGACTTTCTGACCACTTCTTGGTGGTGGCCAGAATTAAAGTTCAAGTAAGATGGAGGAATAGAAGAAGGGAAAGACGAGAGGAAGGAGTAGTTGCAAGGAGAGTGGAAAGGTTACAAGAGGATGAGAAAAAGGCAGAGTATAAGAGAGAAGTGGAGGAACGATTGGGCAAATATGAACTGGAGCAGATGGGGGACGTGGAAGGTGTGTGTAGAATATTTACAGAAGAAATATGTGCAGCATGTGATGTGGTGTGTGGAAGGAAGAGAAGACGGAGCGGCGTGCAAGGAACAGCGTGGTGGACTGAAGAGGTGAAACGGGCTGTGGCACAAAAGAAGAAAGCATACAATGAATGGATGAGAAATAGGGGCGTGGAAGAAGTTGAGAGGCGGAAGAGAGAGGTATATGTAGAAAGAAAGAGAGAGGTGAAAAGATTAGTAAGAGAGAGTAAGAAGAGAGTGGATGAGGAATTTGGAAGGAATTTGAGTGTAAAGTGGAGGGACTGTAAGAAAATGTTCTGGAAAGAGGTGAAAAGAGTAAGACAGGGTGGAAGTGAAGTTAGCAGGGGAGTGAAAGATAAAAATGGTAGATTACTAGTGGAGAAGGGAGAAAAAGTGAGCAGATGGAGAGAACACTTTAAGGAATTGTTGAACGAGGAGGATGGAAGTAATGCGAGTATAAGTGGCTGGGGAATGGCTGGGAGAAGGAGGGAGGTGAGAAGACAGGAAGAAATCAGTAGGATAGAAGTTGTGGAAGCAATGAAGAAAGTTAAATCAGGGAAAGCCCCAGGAATTGATGGAGTGTGTGGTGAAATGCTGAAGCATGGGGGAGAGATAGTAGTAGAATGGATGTGGAAGATGTGCAGATTGGCCTGGGAGGAAGGTAGAGTCCCGGAGGATTGGAAGTCAGGTATAATTATTCCCTTGTACAAAGGAAAAGGGGAAAAAGAAGTGTGTGGTAATCATAGGGGCATTTGTCTTCTTAGTATAATAGGAAAAGTGTATGATAGGATACTTATTGACAGAGTTAGAGAAAGAACAGAGAAATTAGTTGGAGAAGAACAGGGAGGCTTTAGGAAGGGAAGAGGTTGTGTAGATCAGATATTCATTCTCAGATCTTTAGTGGAAAAGTTTCTAGAGAAGGGAAAGAAGTTGCATGCGGCTTTCATGGATTTGGAGAAAGCAAATGACAGGGTGGATAGACTAGGATTGTGGAAAGGGTTAAGAATATATGGAGTAGATGGGAAGTTGTTGAATGCTGTGAAGAGTATGTACGATGGTGCGAAGGCTGCAGTGCGTGTGGATGGTGAACTAAGTGAATTTTTCTCTTTGAAAGTTGAGTTGAAACAGGGATGTGTCATGTCTCCATGGTTGTTCAATCTGTACATGGATGGGGTAATAAAAGAGGTACAAAGTAGGATAGTGGATGTTGGAGTGGCCCTGGTGAGAGAGGATAGTGTTTGGAAACTCCCTGTACTGTTGTTTGCAGATGATACTGTGTTGTTGAGTGAAGACGAAGGGGAGCTGCAAGGCTTGGTGGATGAGTTTGAGAGAGTGTGTAAGAAACGGAATCTAAAGGTGAATGTAGGGAAGAGTAAAGTGATGGTCTTTGAGAGAGGTGAAGTCAGTGAATGTACAGCGAGGTTGGATGGTGAGGAATTGGAAAATGTGAATACGTTTAAGTACTTGGGTAGTGTGATGAGTAAGGATGGAGGTTTGGAGGGTGAAGTGCTTGAAAGGGTACAGCAGGGAAGAAAGGTTGCTGGTTCTTTGAAAGCAGTGATAAGAAACAGGGAAGTGAGCATGGAAGTGAAAAAGTTACTACATGACAGTATTGTGATACCAACTCTAACGTACGGAAGTGAAGCTTGGACGTTGTTGGAAGGACACAAGTCAAGAGTGAGAGCCGTGGAAATGAGTTTTTTAATAGGAGCCTGTGGAGTCACATGGAGAGACAGGCTGACGAATGAGGATATAAAGGAGCGTTGTGGTGTTGATGTGGATGTGATAGGAAGCGTTGTGAGGAGCACACTGAGGTGGTTTGGCCATGTGGAGAGGATGGAGGGTGAAAGACTGACGAAGAGAGTGTATGTGAGTCAGGTGGAGGGGGAAAGAGGGAGGGGGAGGCCGAGGATGAGATGGAGAGATGGGGTGGAGAGGTATATGAGAGAGGGGGGTGTGAGTTGGGAGGAGGGGAGTGAAATGGCGGGGGACAGGGCGACTTGGAGGCGATTTGTTTGTGGCCATCCCAAACGGGATTGAGGCGTCTGGCAATAGATAGATAGATAGATATTGTCTTTTTCTATCTCAGGTTTCATTCTTTCCTTACGTTCTCTGTTTTACCCACTCCTATTGTACTTACTTCCGCTTTCTTAGCTATGTAACATAATAAGGCAACGGGAGAAGTAGGAGTCAAAGTGAAGTACGGTGGAGCGGCCAGAGAATCCAACAAGTTTTTTTTTTTTTTTTTTTGACCGGTAATCATGGCGGTTCCTTTTTATTTATATATTTTTATCTTTTTTTCCAAGTTTTCTTTCCTTTTTCCAATGAAGTTCCTTAAGTTTCTTATTCTATAATTCATTTTGTCATTTTTCGTTCTTCTCTACTACATAATATCAGAATCTGCAAGAGAGTTAGGATTCCCTATGAGTACGACTCTTAGCCACAATTATATTACATCAGAAGCTGCAAGAGAGTTAGAATCCTTTATAAGTATGACCGAAATTCAGTGCTATATTACATCACAAGCTACAAGAGAGGTAGGACGCGAGAAGTAAGCCTAACCCAGCTGTCTCTCCACTACGGGTGTATTGAGTTCACATCTTATAGTTTTCCCATTTTATTGTACTCTGTTTTCCTGTATGTTTTTTTTTTTTTTCTTTACATTTAGTATTTTCCCATATTTTTCTATCTCTTTCTTGTTCGTTTTCCAATTTCTTTCTATATTTCAATTTTTTTTTATGGCTTACTTTTTCGTCTCGCTTTTTCTTTCTTTTGTTCTGGTCATCCTGCTCTCTCTTCTTTCCTTACCCATTTGTTTGCTATTTTTTCTCCTCATACTCCTTCCAAGTCTTTCCATATTTACTGCAGTTTTTCTCTTCTTTTATTTCTTTTTTGTATTATTCCATTTTTCACATTCCGCTTATGGACGTAAAAAACAAATACATCTAATAGTTATTATTACCAGTAACTTGAAAAATACTTTGCAGAAAGGAAGGATAATGAAGCAAAATTTTTAGAAATTTCTTTGTGAAGGCGTCAAAACGAGCAAGAAGAATTTGGGTCAAGTGAGTTCAGGGCATTTAGTACAAATAATATCATTCTTAGTAAAGCGAAGAACACACTTGGCATGATTCCGAAAAGAAGCATAAAAGAGACGAGATTTAGGGGTGGGTTGGCGCCAGTACCTTTCGTAGGCCTCCTCCTCCATGTCCCCATGTCCCCTACCATTTGGCGGCCCTTTCTCCAACTCACATCACCTTCATTCATACATTCTTCTACTCTGTCATTTCATCTTACCCTTGGTTTTCACCTTCCTGTCTCCCCTTTCACCTCAGTCACATACACCCTTCTAGTCAGTTTTTCAATCTACATCCTTTCCACGTTGTCAAACTATCTTCGACTGTTTTTCTTAAAGTCTTCAATCACATTAACATTAATACCTATACAAAACTTTGCTATACTTATATATAATAAAATTCTGCGATGTTATAGGTTCTTGTTTTCAGAAATTTGGATCAAAGATTGTAGACACAATAAAATTTCCTGTCATTTTATTGGATCTATGAAAAGTGTATGAGTGTTCTCACCAACAGACATATCGTTATATTTTTCTTTTTCCTTCTGTTATCCAGAGGGCGAGGGGGGGAGGGAGAGCCTTCGTCTCTTCTCTCCATACTTCATAGTCATTGGTTTTATCTTTAGAATCAGTTGCTTCCCTAACAGATAATGTCGTAATGGGCCAATAGGCCTCCTGTTATATGTATTTGCTGTGTGCAGCTACGTACTCCTGGATTGTCTCACAAGCTATAAAAGATGTAGGAGGCGTGATGAAGTTGGGTTATCATCAGAACTGACCTGCATCACACTCATCAGTACCATCATACAGTACTTAGCATCACCATAAAGAGCAGGAGGCATGATGTTGCAAGGTGGGGCGGCTTGCCACACTACTACAATTGTACCCACTTAACACCTTGACCCTTTAGTCTTTAGGCTCCTTCCTTATCTTCTTTAACTCCTTCCCGTTTAATTTACTTTGGTTTAGTCATGTCCTCAGTTTCGATTTTAAGCTTATTTCCTTTTCTCTCACAGTCCTGTCCTTTTTCTCTCCTTTCCGTTTTTAATGTTCCATATTTTTATCATTCCTTTCAGTTTTTGTTTTTACTTCTCTCTCTCTCTCTCTCTCTCTCTCTCTCTCTCTCTCTCTCTCTCTCTCTCTCTCTCTCTCTCTCTCTCTCTCTCTCTCCACAATATGACAGCAATAAAGTAAGAGAACAAGTAGGAGCCAAGGTGAAGTAAGGTGGAGCGGCATTAGATTATAACATAGGTTTTCCAGTTGGACCTGCGCTCTCACCAAAGGTTTCTTTATGTTTTTATTTTTTCATTTCCTCTTTTCATTATTTTTTTCCTTCTTCACCTTTTTTCTGTTCTTCATTCTTTCTTTCTTGTTTCTTGTTTTCCCTTTCTTTTTTCTTAATCCTTACGCCTTTATTATCCTCTCTACATCCCAGTTTCTTATAATTTCTCTTTTCCATCTCCTATGGTCTATCCTCTTCTTTGTTAACTTTTTTCTTTTCCTTGTATTCATTCACTCATTTCTTTCACTCTCATGTTCTTTCATTTCCATCCCTCTCATTCATATTCTTTCTTTTCATTCTTCATTCTTTCATGTATTTCTCCATCATTTTCCAACATCACAAGTTATAGGATAGATAGGAGGCGAAATGCAGCATCATGGAGCGGCCTGGGACTCTACTACAGGTGTACCGAGTTCATGCCGTCAGCTGTGATTCTCTCTCTCTCAGCCTTTTCTATCTTTATTCGAAACTTCTTTGAATTGTACTCTCTCTCTCTCTCTCTCATATTCGTGTCATTAGTATGTTCTCCAAGCCAACTCAGCAAAATGTACGTTGATTCTCAGGCTGCCATGACTCACTCTGAACTGAATACAATCGTTTGGCGGCAGCTGGAACAGGATACTAGATCTGTGAAGATAGTGAAGAAAAGAGAATATAAGACAGAGACAGAAATAGAGTAAGGGAGAGTATGATGAAAGCATTCCATGGTATAACAGGGTGAGTATGACAGAAATAGATATAATGCAGATAGTATGATAAAGAATGTAAAATGAATATAATAAAGACAGTATGATACTGGAAGTACAGGAAAGAGTGAATATCATGAAAAGTATATGAACCATAATAAAACATGTGGAAGAGTATGATGCAGAAAGTACATTAATGGGAGGATAATAACCAGAGATTATGATAAGAGAAGGGATAATAAGAGACAGGATGGAGAAGTAGTGAGCGGGAGGCGAAGAAGACTGAGGTAGATGGACTTTCAGCTGAACGTTGGGCGGTAGGGGTTCAATAAATAGAGCACTATCATACCTCCTATTATTTATCAGTATATTTCTATATTTGTGGTAGGTTGTAGCGACCTTCATCTACTCACTTGATGTAGTGCGGCCAACGTCTTCCTTCACCTTTATTTTTTTTTTTTTTTAATGTCTGGCCTCCTGTATTCATATTTCTCCCATCTCTCCTGTCACTTTTTATTACGCTTCTTTCCTTTTCAGGTAGCTTACATTGAGAGACAAGCCAAATAGTTTCCTGAAAGCCAAATAAACGATTTTATATGCTGATTGGTAACCATATAACCAACCCTTACGTGTTCCGTATGTGTCAACAAATGGGTTGACGAAGGGTTAGCGCCCCTTCCCGTAAAACAACTATCTGAAAGCCAAACGACCACCCTTTACGGGACTATTGAGTATTGCTACAGATAAATCGACTATTTTTGTATGTATTAATCTGTATATTTCTATATTTTTTTTTACCTATATCTATTTACAGGTAGACATTAGGCAGGTGAGGTTAAGTTTACCGACTCAGTACCCACACCTTTTTGACCTATATGAGGTCTCTCTCTCTCTCTCTCTCTCTCTCCACTATATTACAACAATAAAGCAACAACGCAAGTAGGAGCAAGTAGCAGCTGGAACAGGATACTAGATCTGTGAAGAAAGTGAAATAAAAAGAATATAAGACAGAGACAGAAATAGAGTAAGGGAGAGTATGATGAAAGCATTCCATAGTATAACAGGATGAGTATGACAGAAATAGGTATAATGCAGATAGTATGATAAAGAATGTAAAATGAGTATAATAAAGACAGTATCATACTGGAAGTACAGGAAAGAGTGAGTATGATGAAAAGTATATGAACCATAATAAAACATACAGAAGAGTATGATGCAGAAAGTATATTAATGGGAGGATAACAACTAGAGATTATCATAAGAGAAGGCATAATAAGAGACAGGATGGAGAAGGGAGGTAGTGAGCAGGAGGGGAAGAAGACCGAGATAGATGGACTTCCAGCTGGACGTTGGGCGGTCGCGGTTCAATAAATAGAGCACTGTTATACCTTCTATTATTTATCAGTTTATTTCTATATTTGTGGTAGGTTGCAGCGACCTTCATCTACTTTTACACCAGTCCTGTATGAGACATCCCTAGCATGTATTCAATATGGACGGTGGGTGTTAGCGCCGAAGTGGTGACATGTGGAGGTGTAGGAGGACTACTGGGCCTTGGGATAGGCTACTGCCCCCGAGATATAGGCCCTGAAGCCTTTGCCCAGAGTCGGACACAAAAAAAACATAAATAAAATAACACATGATGAAGTGCGGCCAACGTCTTCCTTCACCTTTAATTTTTTTTTTTTTTTTTTAATGTCTGGCCTCCTGTATTCATATTTCTCCCATCTCTCCTGTCACTTTTTATTACACTTCTTTCCTTTTCAGGTAACTTACATTGAAAGACAAGCCAAATAGTTTCATGAAAGCCAGAAAATGATTTTATATGCTGAGTGGTAACCATATAACCAACCCTTACGTGTTCCATATGTGTCAACAAGTGGGTTGACGAAGTGTTAGCGCCCCTTCCAGTAACATAACTATCTGAAAGCCAAACGACCACCCTTTACGGGACTATGGAGTATTGCTATAGATAAATAGACTATTTCTGTATGTATTAATCTGTATATTTCTATATCTTTTTTTATCTATATCTATTTACATGTAGACATTAGGCAGGTGAGGTTAAGTTTACCCACTCAGTACCGACTACATTTTGGCCTATATGAGGTCTCTCTCTCTCTCTCTCTCTCTCTCTCTCTCTCTCTCTCTCTCTCTTTTAACTACATAACAGCAATAAAGCAACAAGGCAAGTAGGAGCTAAAGTGAAGTAGGGTGGAGCGGCCTGAGACACTAACAACGGTGTCTGCAGTTCGATCCTCGCTCAAGTGAAGGCTTCTTTTTTATGTTTTATTCACCCACTCTTTTTTTTTATTATAATTTTCTTTCTTTTCTCCCTTTTTTCTGTTTTTTCGTTCATTCTTTCAATTCTCTGTTTCCCCATCCTAGTTTCTGAATCCTCTCGCCTTTCTTACCTTCTCTTCATCCCCGTTTCTTATAATTTCTGTTTTCCATCTCCTAGTATCTATTCTCTTCTTTACTCACATCTCTCATCTTGTCTGAACTGATTTAATAATTTTTCTCAATCTCCCCTTCTTCTCTCATATCTCTCATTCGCTTTCTGCCATTGCTATGCTCATTTCCTTTTTTTTTCCTGCCTTTCGTATTTCGTCATCTACTGTTTCCTGTCTATTTGTAATTTCTTTTTTCATTGCTTTTTCTGCATTCTCCTTTTAGAATACGTTTACAATTTTTTTCCCTCTTTCTTTCTTTTTCCATTACCTACAGTGGAGGTAGGAGGCTAGATGAAGTAAGGTGGAGCGGCCTGGGACTCTAGTACAGGTGAACCGAGTTATCACCGTACCATTTATGCTTCATTTTCTTTTATTTTCCTTCCTTTTTTCTTTCCCTCTTCTTTATTTCACGTGTTGCTTCATTCCCGTTCTTCTTTCTTCCAGTTTCCCCAGTTTACTTCTATATTTCTCCTTTCTTCCTCATGTCATGTCCTTTCTTTTTTCTCTTTTCCTTTTTCATTTTCATTCACTGTCTCTCCACGTTCTTTCTTTCATTCATTTTCTCGTTTTTTTACTCACTCCAATTGTTTATTCCTTTCTGTTGTCTTTTTTCACTATATTACAGCAGTAAAACTACAAGAGAAGTAGGAGTGATGTAGGGGGAACGTCCTGGGTTTCTAATAAAGGCGTCGGGAGTCAGAACCTCTTCTCAGTCAGGTTTCCTATTCACTCCTTTTCCTCAAATCCTAAATTTTTCGTTCCCTTGTCCTTAGTCTTCCTGTTTAGTCTCCTGCGTCTCATATGTTCATTACCTTCTTTATCATTGTTTCTTTCCTTTTTGTACTCATTTCTTTCATATTTCTTATTCCTTTCCCCATTTCTATTTTTAAATATCATTCCCTTTTTGCTGTCTCATGTATGTCTCCCATTCTTTCACATTTTTATTATTATTTTTTTATCTGCCTTGTGATTTTATAAGAGAGAAGTGGAACAACAATTGGGCAAATATGAACTGGAGCAGGTGGGGGACGTGGAAGGTGTGTGCAGGATATTAACAGAAGAAATATGTGCAGCATGTGATGTGGTGTGTGGGGTGAAGAGAAGATGGAGGGGGGTGCAAGGAACAGCGTGGTGGACTGAAGAGGTGAGCCAGGCTGTGGCACAAACGTAGAAAAAATACAATGAATGGATGAGAAATAGGGGCGTGGAAGAAGTTGAGAGGCGGAAGAGAGAGTTATATGTAGAAAGAAAGAGAGAGGTGAAAAGATTAGTAAGAGAGAGTAAGAAGAGAGTGGATGAGGAATTTGGAAGGAATTTAAGTGTAAAGTGGAGGGACTGTAAGAAAATGTTCTGGAAAGAGGTGAAGAGAGTAAGATAGGGTGGAAATGAGGTTAGCAGGGGAGTGAAAGATAAAAATGGTAGATTACTAGTGGAGAAGGGAGAAAAAGTGAGCAGATGGAGAGAACACTTTAAGGAAATGTTGAACATACACGATGGAAGTAATGCGAGTATAAGTGGCTGGGGAATGGCTGGGAGAAGGAGGGAGGTGAGAAGACAGAAAGAAATCAGTAGGATAGAAGTTGGGGAAGCAATGAAGATAGTTAAATTGGGGAAAGCCCCAGGAATTGATGGAGTGTGTGGTGAAACGGTGAAGCATGGGGGAGAGATAGTAGTAGAATGGATGTGGAAGATGTGCAGATTGGCCTGGGAGGAAGGTAGAGTCCCGGAGGATTGGAAGTCAGGTATAATTATTCCCTTGTACAAAGGAAAAGGGGAAAAAGATGTGTGTGGTAATCATAGGGGCATTTGTCTTCTTAGTATAATAGGAAAAGAGTATGGTAGGATACTTATTGACAGAGTTAGAGAAAGAACAGAGGAATTAGTTGGAGAAGAACAGGGAGGCTTTAGGAAGGGAAGAGTTGTGTAGATCAGATATTCATTCTTAGATCTTTAGTGGAAAAGTTTCTAGAGAAGGGAAAGAAGTTGTATGCGGCTTTCATGGATTTGGAGAAAGCATATGACAGGGTGGATAGACAAGGATTGTGGAAAGTATTAAGAATATATTGAGTAGATGGGAAGTTCTTGAATGCTGTGAAGAGTATGTACGATGGTGCTAAGGCTACAGTGCGTGTGGATGGTGAACTGAGTGAATTTTTCTCTTTGAAGGTTGGTTTGAAACAGGGATGTGTCATGTTTCCATGGTTGTTCAATCTGTACATGGATGGGGTTATTAAAGAGGTACAAGGTAGTGTAGTGGATGTTGGAGTGGCACTGGTGAGAGAGGATAGTGTTTGGAAACTCCCTGTACTGTTGTTTGCAGATGAAACTTTGTTGTTGAGTGAAGAAGAAGGGGAGCTGCAAGGCTTGGTGGATGAGTTTGGGAGAGTGTGTAAGAAACGGAATCTAAAGGTGAATGTAGGGAAGAGTAAAGTGATGGTCTTTGAGAGAGGTGAAGTCAGTGAATGTACAGCGAGGTTGGATGGTCAGGAATTGATAAATGTGATTACGTTTAAGTACTTGAGTAGTGTGATGAGTAAGGATGGAGGTTTGGAGGGTGAAGTGCTTGAAAGGGTACAGCAGCGAAGAAAGGTTGCTGGTTCTTTGAAAGCAGTGATAAGAAACAGGGAAGTGAGCATGGATGTGAAAAAGTTACTACATGACAGTATTGTGATATCAACTCTAACGTATGGAAGTGAAGCTTGGACGTTGTTGGAAGGACACAAGTCAAGAGTGAGAGCAGTGGAAATGAGTTATTTAAGAGGATCCTGTGGAGTCACATGGAGAGACAGGCTGACGAATGAGGATATAAAGAAGCGTTGTGGTGTGGGTGTGGATGTGATATGAAGCGTTATGAGGAACACACTGAGGTGGTTTGGCCATGTGGAGAGGATGGAGGGTGAAAGACTGACGAAGAGAGTGTATGTGAGTGAGGTGGAGGGAGGAAGAGGGAGGGGGAGGTCGAGGATGAGATGGAGGGATGGGGTGGAGAGGTATATGAGAGAGGGGAGTGTGAGTTGGGAGCAGGGCGGTGAAATGGCGGGGGACAGGGCGACATGGAGGCGATTTGTTTGTGGCCACCCCAAACGGGATTGAGGCGTCTGGCAATAGATAGATAGATAGATAGACTGTATAAATTTCCTTTTCTGTTATTTCGCTGTTTCTAATTTTTGTTTGTTTGTTTCTTCCCTTTCCTTCGTACTTCATTTCTCCATAATAATACATCAGAAGCTACAAGCAATGGAGGAAGTGAGATGAAGTAACGTTATTACCGTCAGTTATGACTTACTATGTATCATCTTTATCATTACGACCACCACCACCATCACCACCACCTACAACAACACAGATCCTCTTTCCACCATTATAAACAACATGATCATCATCGTGACCATCATTATAATTCATACAGCTATCATTACCATCATCAGAACTCAACTTAATTATCTTCACATATACTAACACCGCCATCAACACCGTAATGATCATCATCATCATCATTACCATCACCAAAGTCAACTATATTGTATCAAAATCATCTCTATATTACAGGATCGCAAAGTACAAGAGAGGTAGCAGGCGATATATATTATAACGGCCTGGGACTTTACTACAGGTGTACCGGTTTAACACCTTTACCATTTATACCTTATTTATTTCTCTTCCTTTCGTCATTCCATTCTCCTTTAATTCAGTTTTTTTTTTCTTCCTCCTTTTCTTCCCTGTTTCTACATTTTCCCATTTTCTTCTTCCCTCTTCTTTTTTTCATTTGTCATTTTAGTTCCTTTTCCTCCTTCCAGTTTCCTATCCATTCTTTCCTTTTTATTGCCTTATTTTCTCCCCTCTATTTTCCTTGTCTTTCTCTCTCTCTGCTTCCTATCCTCTCTATATTACCGCGACACAAAAACAGGAGACATAGGAGCCGAAGTGATGTAAGGTGGAGCGGCCTGGGACTCATAAGGGTGTCCCGAGTTCGACCATATCTTCTAGTACGGTTCCTTTATATATATATATATATATATATATATATATATATATATATATATATATATATATATATATATATATATATATAAAACCTTCTTACATTTTTCTAATTATACTCTATAATCTCTGTTTCCTTTCTTTTGTTCTCTCCTATCTCCCCTTTCTTTCTGCTTTCAACTCTTCATTCCTTTTTCTTCTTTATATTCCTTTTACCCCATTTTCCTTTTTTATTTCAGCTTTCTATCGTCCATTCTTCGGCATTTACTTGATTAATTCTCTTTTTTTTTTCAATTGTACTATTTAAATCACTTCATTTTCTTTATTTTATTTTACCATTCTCTCCTTTTTCCTTTATTTGAAGTTTTGTTTCATTCTTCATCTTGCTTTTTCTTTTTTATCTGTCTCAGCTGGCCTGTATTTTCTTTCGTCCCCTCCCTTTTCTTTTTGTCATTTCTCTTCTAATTTGTCCTATCGTTCTGCACATCATTTTTGTCACATTTCTTTCTTTTTCGCCTCTTTTACTTAGTCTTTTCTCTCTATCTTCTTCCTTAACCATATGATACCAATAAAATAAACTATGGAATGACATAAAATATGGAATACAGTACAAGTGTTTGTGGGGCGATATTAAGGAATGAAATACATACCAATTTTACAATGGTATCATCAACATCATCACAATGGACCGGTTGGCCAATGTTAGGCAGCTGCTGTCAAAGGGTGTGGTAAGTCTGTGCGTAAAAAACAAGGAAAATAAAGACAATCCAATGTCTGATGAACCATAACTGTCTTTTCTTTTTCTTTTACCAGGGCCTACAGCACTGATGGCAGGATTACTACAAATATGACGTAATCGTAGTGAAGGCTTTGATGTGTGACCAACAGACCTAAAGGGATATGATAATTATAACAATATTCAAAGATATTTCCTTTCAGTCCCTTGAGTTACATGACGTCTTTCCTTGACATATTCTTACTCCTTCAAGACGATTGTATTCAGCTGGGAAGTTTAATCAGTACAGACGTAAATGAAAGTCACAACAATATTTTCAAGGTCATTAAGTCTTTCCTCAGGTAAACAGCATCACATGAGGGTAGGAAGAATAGGATAAAAGGAGGTCATCGTACTGAAGAAGATAAGGTGAGGTTTCATTATAGTGAAAATATAATAAAACATAGACAAACATTGCCTAGCACGTGGCCTCTCAGGTCATTCTCTTCGGCAATAAATGAACCTCAGTGCAACTACGAATCACGTCAGTCACCCTCTAACCGTGGGAGAGGATGCACGCAGTGACGGTGTTGTGATGGATGTAAACAACTGAGGTAAAAGATGTACACAGCTTTCCCCATATTGCTGATATAAACAGAGGACTATCTATCTATTTAGCTAGGTTGCTTCACCTCTAACGAGGGGTGGGTGGCCAAGACAGGACGACACACTCGCCAAAATACACACACACACACACACACACACACACATTTACTGGTTTTTTAGTCTCTATGGGGAGAAGGGGAGGTAAGGAAACAAAATGATTAATAACTCATTGACTGATAAATTCCGCACAGCGGCATCAAATCATCAACAGTAGACTGCAAAAAAGAAATTTAATTGTATCGTTATTAGAGCAGGAGTTAACGGAAATATTTAATAATAGTTCACTGTTACGACATCTCTCATCTGAACGAAATCCTCGAAAAACATCATGGCGATGTTGCTAAGCTTTGATGGATCCTCTGTCAGTGAAGAGGTAAAGACTATAATGAATGTATTCAGTTTCAAAAATCTCTCCGAAAAAAGAATAATGTAATCTGGAGACAGCCGGAACGAAACATACAAGCACAAAAATATTGGATGCGGGAGTTACAGGGCCCCTCGGTTAATGCCATTGGTGTGTAGTGGTATGGGAGGCTGAGTCTGTGTGGTGATACTTCCTGTGTTGTGCTGTGTTATAGGAGCCTTAGTTTATGTGTTGTGAATTCCTGAGCTGTGCTTTGTTATGGGAGGCTGATTTTCTTTACTGCGATGTGGTGCGGTGTGGGGTGTGGTCTGATGTGGGGTTATTCACTCGTCTCTCAGATCAACGTTAGTGCAACATCTGTCATCCAATAATCGTCAGCTATAAATGGGCAGAGCAGCTGCAGAGACGCTTCTGGCTCTATAAATACGTCTTGAGAACGAAGGGTCTAAGCAGGGCCGTATAGAGGATTAATGTGTGTGTGTGTGTGTGTGTGTTTCCTAGTCTTATTTTTTTTTCGCTCGTTCGCCTCTTTCTTCTTTCTCCTTTCTTTTGTCTCGTGTTCTCTCAATTCTTTTTTTTTTTTTTTCTCCTTACTATCTTCGATTCTCTGGCGTTTACTTTGTTGATTAACTCATTATTCTTGTGTCTTTTATTTATTTCATTCCATTGTGATATATTTCTCATTTTTCCTGTTAGTCATTGTCTTTCTTCCTCCTCTTTACATCCTTCATTATATTACAGGAGCACAGGCTATAAGAGGTAGGTGAAATGAAGTAAGGTTGCTGTCATGAACACTGGCGTGAATCATCATCATCATCATTACTGCTAATACCATCTTACTTCCATCATGATCATGATCATGACCATCATTATCCACCTTTACCGTTTGCTGTATACCTCATTTTCTTTCTTTCAGCCATTCTTTCGTTCCTTCAATATTTCATCTTTCTTTCATTCTTTTTTTTTTTCTGATTCATCTTCTTTCTCTTAAATTTCCCATTTTCTTTTCCTTACTTCTTTACCCTTTCATTTTTTTTTTTTTCGCCTTTTTCCCCCATTTCTTTCCTTATCCTTTTCTTCTTTCATTGTTCGCTCTATTCTTATTATTCATATTCCTTCCCTCTCCTTTTAGTTGACAATATTACAGCAATAACACAATAACTGAAGTAGGAGCCAAGATGAAGTACGGTGAATCGGCCTGGGACTCTGATGGTGGCGTCTGGAGTTCTACCCTGCCTCACACTTCTTTCATTTTTTTTTTTTCTTTTTTATTTATATTCTATTTCTTATTCTTTCTTTTTCCGCCTATACTCCTTTTTATTTTCCCCCGTTTTTCTCGTTTTATTCAGAAAGAAGAAAATGAAAATGAAAATAAAATGTTTTGACTAATCAATCAAATCCTATTTTTCTGTCAAATTTCTCGTGTTTATTATTTTTCTTTCACTGCTTGTTTTTCTTTACTTCATCCTTTCTAACTCCAATTCGGTGATATTTGCCTTATTAACTCTGACCTACCTTTCCCCTTTTTTTCTAGCTTAACTCTGTTATTTCTTTCTTTCCCACTCTCTTTCATCTTGTCTGCGTCATTTACTCTTTCTTTCTTCATTCATTGTCCACTTTATTACAGCATCACAAGCTACAAGACAGGTAAGAGACGAAATGAAGTAAGGTTATGATCGTCAGTAGTAAGGAATTGTACATCACCACTACACCACCAACACCACCACCACCACTACACCATTATCATCATCATTATCGTTGATAATTATACATACAACTAACTTCATCCGAAAGTTAATGTGTATCATTTGAACCATCATCATCATCATTACCTCCATTTCCGTATTCAGCTTCTTATATTGTGTCATCACAAGGTACCAGAGAGGCAGGAGGCGACATGAAGTATGGTGCAGCGGCCAAGGACTCGACTTCACCTGAATCAGGTTCAAACCTTCACGCCAACATTGACCGTCCTTTTCTTTATTTCCTTTTTTTTTTTTTTTTTTTTTATCTCGCGCGGACGGAGTCCAGGGAGGTATTGTTTTTGGTCGAGTTCCTTTGTTTGTTATCAACCTTACAGATAAACTACTGAATGAAATTGCATGAAACTTTCAGGATATGTGGGCACTGGTCCCAAAAGAAAGTGATTAATTTTTGGAGGTAATCAAGTGACCCTGCAAAGCAAAAATCAAGGTCACAGATTTTCAGAGGGCTAAAGATAGAGATATTTACCATTATCAACAAACAGGATCTCCCACATGGGCTATCATTTGGCACCAAGACTTTTGGCCTTGAGAGAAGTTGAAAGGTCAAACTCAAGGTCACGGATAATCAGGGGACACTGACTTGAGACTGGTTGCAGATAGATATTTACAATGATCAACATATATGTAGTCCCATATGGGCTTTTGATTGGTACCATGAACTTTGACCTTAAGCGACCTTGAAAGGTCAAACGCAGGGTCCCGGATAGTCAGGAGGCCATAGCTCGAAACTGGCTGAGGCTAGATATATTACCTGTTATCAAGATAAAGGAAACTACATACAGGTTTTCATTTGGCACCAAGATCTTTGACCTCGAGTGACCTTGAATGTTCAAAAGCAAGATCACAGATTTTCAGAGGACTATTACTTGAAAATGTTGAAAATAAAATACCTGCTGTCAGGCGAGGTGTGTTGTGCCTGGCACCACATGTTTCCTTCTCGTTTTCATTCATCCTTTCTCTTTGGCATTCATTTTTCATTTTTCCACGCTTGTTATTTACCTATGCGTCTTTCCTTTCTCAGTCTTTTATCATTTCATATATTTTCCTATTCTCTTCAAGTTTTCATTCTTTCCTTACTCTCTCTCTTTTACTCATACCTGTTGTACGTACTGCCCCTTTCTTAGCTATGTAAACGCAATAAGGCAACAGTAGTAGTAGGAGTCAAGGTGAAGTAAACTGAGAATCCAAGAAAACTCCCTTGCATTTGACCTGAAATCTTGGCGGTTCCTTTTCATTTTTCGTCTCGTTTTTCTTTCCTAATTTTTCTTTCCTTTTGCCATTGGCATTCCTCTTGTTTCCTGTTCTTCTAATTTACATTCTATCTCCTTTTTCTTCTGTACTATATTACATCACAAAATGCAAAAGAGGTAGGATCTTTTATGAATTTGATCAAAAGGCATTACACTTTATAGCACAACACACTGCAGTGGAAGGATCCTTTAGAAATAGGACCTACAGTAATCCACATCAATATTACATCACAAAATGTGCCAGTTTAAGCTGCATTTTGGCACAATTCAACCAAATTAGTTGATAAATCATCTCAAAATATAATTTAAACAAGTATATTGTAATGTCTGGCGATGCTTTGTGCCCCTACAAAGGGTTTTTAGGCCATAACATCTATCTATCTATATACCTAGGCTGCTTCCTCCAGGGAAAGGGAGGTAGCCGAGACAAGACGACACACTCCCCATTTACTCATCCACTCAAACACATTCATTCGCATCTTAGCCCCAAAGGGGAGAAGGGACAGATTCTCACCGCATCACACCGCACAAGGGTCAACTGCGCAATGCAATCAGTGACATCAGCAGCAGGGCCCGACAGCAGAGCTGGTTTACCCCTGCCACATCATAATAGACCCATCCCCTTACCCGCACCTGACCTGACCAGCTGATCAGACCAAAAGCAGGAGAATATCCCCTCAGGGCTGCGTCATCATTTATTCATTCACTATTTCTCTCCATTTATTTCTGTCACGCACAGCCACTCTTCCTTGCTCAACAGACATCCCTCTCGCATCCAACGCACTCTTCACACTGTTCATCCATCCTATTCGTGGTCTCCCTCTCAGCCTTACACCCCTCCCATCAGATCTAGTTATCTTTTTCACCAATCGCTCATTATCCATTCTCTCCATATGCCCAAACCATCGTAACACCCTCTGCTCAACTCTACCAGCCATCTCCCGAACAACTCCAGTTTTCCTTCGCACTTCATAATTTCTTACTCGATTCATACGCGTCACTCCACACATACTCCTCAGACACCTCATCTCCATTACATTCAAACTTTTCCTCTCTGCTACACCCATGTTCCATGTTTCAGCCCCATATAACGCAGTCGGTACCACAACACCCGCATACAGCCTTCTCTTTACATTCATTCTAAGCGAACGACATCTAAACACTTCTTTCATTCCTCCTAGCACCTTTCCTACTTCATTCACTCTAAACTTGACTTCTGCATCTATTCTTCCATCCACAGCAACATGAGACCCTAAATACTTAAAACACTCTACCTCCTCAAGCAACTCACCATTCAGAACTATAGTCATCCTCCTACCATCTACCAACCTCGTTCGCTTCATCACTTTACTCTTATTCTCATTTACTTTCAATTTCCTCCTTTCACACACACTTCCAAACTCGTCTGCCAACTGTCTCAATCTCTCCTTTGAATCAGCCACCAGTGCAGTATCATCTGCAAACAGCAGCTGATTCAGATTCCACTCTCTACCATCAACATTCACCAGACTCAGACCTCCACCTAAAACTCTTGCATTCACCTCCCTTACAACACCATCCATATAAATATTAAACAACCAAGGCGACATCACACATCCCTGCCGCAGGCCCACCCTCATGGGAAACCAATCACTCACAGTATTTCCCACTCTTACACACACGTAACTATTTACATAAAAACTTTTCACCCCTTTTAGTAACCCACCATCAAGTCCATACAATCTTAAAACAGTCCACAATGACTTCCTATCAATTCTATCATTCGCTTTCTTTAAATCCATGAATGCCCAAAACACATCCTTGCCTTTCGCTAAATGCTTTTCACATACTTGTCTCATAGCAAACACCTGATCCACGCATCCCCTCCTTCTCCTAAAGCCACACTGCTCATCACCCTCTGTACCCTCTCTAACTCTCTTAGTTTAACACTCTACCATACACCTTACCTACAACACTCAACAGACTTATACCCTTAAAACTAGTACATTCATACTTATCACCACACAAGCACTTGCCCAGTCAATTAGCACCATACCTTTCACAAAGCACACATTCAACAATCTTACTAACCAGTCAACAACTGTCGCTCCACCACCCTTCAGGCATTCCACAACACACCCATCCATACCTGCAGGTTTCCCTTTTTTCATCTCCTTTACTGCCTCCTGCACTTCCTCCTTCGTGATCCAAGAATCATTCACCTCTCCCAACACATTTATTCCTTGCACCCTTCCATCCGCCACAAGCTCAGCCTCCCTTTCCTCCTCTACATTTAACTTTCTTTCAAAATACTCTGCCCATCTCTTCCTTACTGCATCTATCTTAATTAACATCCTTCCATCCTCTGCTTTTACTCACTCTTCCTTCCCAGACTCTCCCTTTCGCACCCTTTTCGCCTCCTTTCAAAACATTTTCTTATTCTGTTGAAAATTCTCAGTCAACCACCTACCCCATCTCTCATCTCCTGCCACTTTAGCATCACACACAGCCCTTCTCGCCCTATTCCTCTTTTCCTTATACCTCTCATATGACACCTCATCCTTCCTCTGCAGCCACGCTTCATACGCATGTCTCTTCTCAGCCACAGCCGTCCTTACATCCTCACACCACAATTCACTTCCTTTTCTTACACCACCACCCACTCGTCTCACACCACACACCTCTTCCGTATGCCCCGCCACAGCATTCTTAAACAACTGCCATTCCTCCTTCACACTGCCATTTTCCTGATCTTTCACCGCGTTCCACTCATCTTTCAATTATTCCTGATACTCTGTCATTTTCTCTCTTTTATCCAACTCACTCACTTTCAAAACCTCCTTGCCACACCAAACCCTCCTAGCTCTCACCCATCTCTTACCTACCTCCACCACGTAGTGGTCAGACATACCTCCACTCTCCTCTCTCAGAACTCTCACATCCAACAATCTTCCTATTGCATTCCTGGACACCACCACATAGTCCATCAAAGCTCTATCAACAACCCTTCCACCCTCCTGTCTCACCAATGTATACTTATAAATATTTTTCTTCTCAAACAGGGTATTTCTAATCACTATCTTTCGCTCAACATACATCCCTATCATTCGTTCCCCATTTTCATTTCTTTCAGGCACACCATGCATACCAACTACACCTTCAACTGCTACATTTCCCACTCTAGCATTCAGATCTCCCATCATTACCACATTCACATTCGCTCCAAAACTCTGCAGACACTCATCATCATTCCAGAAAGGCTCCCTCTCTTCTTCATCTCTTTCACTACCAGGCCCATATGCACTCACAAACACCCACAACTCACATTCAAATTTCGCTTTCACCCACATCAGTCTCAATGACACCTCCTTCCATTCAGTTGCACACTGCTGTACTTCCGGACTCACTAACAAGGCCACTTGCCCTTCCTCTATCAACACCTGACAATCTTCTATTCACACTTCCAAACATAGACTCACCCTTCCCTTTCACCTTCATTTCACTCAAAGCTAACACATCCAACTTTCTTCTCACAAACACTCTCCCAATCTCCTCCCTTTTAGCCTCAATCGTACTACATCCACGCACATTCATAGACCCAATCTTCAGGGTACGGGGATAACTCAGTCCCCCATCCCTTTCTCTGGCCTGTCTCTTCTTAGGAACTAAAAAAAAAAAGGAGGTCCCTAGTCCCCTCACCCCGCCCTTTTTAGTCGCCTTTTACGACACGCGGGGAATACGGTGGCAGTATTCTTCCTAACACAACCTGGCCTCAGAGTAGTAGTACCACCCCATAGAGCGGCCAGATTGTGTCCCTCCCGCCACATGGGACACATAATTACAGTTTCAAGGGTTTCTCGTGCGTGTCCATATAATGTAACCCTCACAAAGGACTGTGCTTTATATCCATGTATATTGCAACACACATTAATCCCAAAAGGGGTGGGCCCAAAGAAATCGCCACCATGTTGCTCTCTTCTCTGTCATTTGGTTGCCCTCCCTCCAATCAAATCCCGTTTCTCTCATACATCATTCTGCTCTGGGCCTTCATCACATCCTAGATCTTCCCCTCCCACTGTCTCCGTCCACCTCAGTCACATACACTCTACTGGTCAGTGTTTCATTGTCCATTCTCTCCAAGTGGTTAAACTATCTCAGACTATTTCTTTTAACGTTTTCAATCACGTTAACATCAATACCGAAACAAGGCTTTGCTTTACTTCAATATGAGATCGTTCTGTGATTTTATATTTCTTATTTTAAGAACTACACGCTTAAAGGACGCCTTAGGCGGCCTCAGTGAGATGCTGCAAGGCGGGAATAACGTCATAACTGGGGAACCGGTGGCCCGATTGGACTGGATATAGATTTATTCAAGTTAAAGCATTCTAACGGTACCTTGCAATACCAAAACTGCACTATTTTGCGCCATTTTTGCTGTTCTTGCTATGTGCTGCACCGTACTCCTGTATTGAACACAAGCTATAAAAGATGTAGGAGGCGTGATGAAGTTGGGTTATCATCAGAACTGACCTGCATCACCCTCATCAGTACCATCATACTCAGCATCACCATAAAGAGCAGGAGGCGTGATGTAGCAAGGTGGAGCGGCCTGCCACTCTACTACACCTGTACCCACTTAACACCTTGACCCTGTAGTCTTTAGGCTCCTCCATTATGTTGTTCTTTATCGCCTTCCCCTTTAATTAACTTTGGTTTAGTCATGTGCTTCACTCTCAGTTCCGGTTTTTCTCTTACTTCCTTTTCTCTCAGTCCTTACCTTTTTCTCTCCTCTCTGTTTTTCATGTTGATTATTTTTATTATTCCTTTAATTTTTTTTTTTACTCTCTCTCTCTCTCTGTCTCTGTCTCTCTCTCTCTCTCTCTCTCTCTCTCTCCCCTTCTTCACTATATAACAGCAATAAAGCAAAAGGACAAGTAGGAGCCAAGGTGAAGTAAGGTGGAGCGGCCTGAGAGTCTAACAAATGTTTCTACAGTTCGACCCATACGTTCCCATTGGTTCCTTTTTATATTTATTTTTTCATTTACCCTTTTCATTACTTTTTAATTTTCCTTCTTTAGGCTTTTTCTGTTCTTCATTCTGTTTGTTTCTCCTTTCTTGTTTTTCCCTTTCTTTTTATTATCTTCTCTACATTCCAGTTTCATATAATTTTTCTTTTCCATCTCCTATGGTCTATCCTCTTCTTTGCTCACATTTTTCTTCTTGGTATTCATTCACTTATTTCTTTCAGTCTCATTTTCTCTCTTTCATCACTTTTCTCATTCATTTTCTATCTTTTCCTTCTTCATTCTTTTCTGTATATGTCCATTATCTTCCAGCATGATAAGTTACAAGAAAGGTATGAGTCGGGATGAAGCATGATGGAGCGGCTTGGGACTATACTACAGGTGCACCCAGATCATGCCATCAACTGAGACTCTCTCTCTCTCTCTCTCTCTCTCTCTCTCTCTCTCTCTCTCTCTCTCTCCTACTCGTGTCATTAGTATGATCTCCAAAACAGCGCAGCAAAATGTAAGTCGATTCTCAGGTTGCCATGACTAACTCTGAAGTGAGTATAATCGTTTGGCGGCAGCTTGAGCAGATAAACAGAGTACTATCCTACCTCCTATAATCAGTTTAGTTCTACGTTTGTGGTAGGTCGTAGCGACCTTCATCTACTCGCTTGATGGAGTGTAGCCAACGTCGTTCTTCACCTTCATCATCTTTTTTTTTTTTATGTCTAGCATCCTCTCTTCATATTTCTCCCTTCTCTCCTGTCACTTTCTACTACACTTCTTTCCTTTTCATGTGGCTGTTACTGAGAGACAAGCAAAATAGTTTCCAAAAAAACAGGAAACAATTTTCAACGCTGGGTGGTAACCATATAACCAACCCACACGTGTTCCATACGTGTCAACAAGTGAGTTGAGGGAGGGTTAGGGCCCCTTCCCGTAAAAGAACTAACTCAAAGACACACGACCACCCTTTACGGGATTATGGCGTAAGGCTATTGATAGATAGACTATTTCTTTATGTATTAATCTGTGTACTTCTATATCTCTTTTTCTACCTACATCTATATACAGGTAAACATTAGGCACGAGACATTAAGTTTACCGCCTCAGTACCGACTCATTTTTTACCTGTTTAAGGTCTCTCTCTCTCTCTCTCTCTCTCTCTCTCTCTCTCTCTCTCTCTCTCTCTCTCTCTCTCTCTCTCTCCTATATTAGAGCAATAAAGCAACAAGAAAAGTAGAAGCCAAGGTGAAGTAAGGTGGAGCGGCCTGAGATTCTAACAAAGGTTTCTCTAGTTCGACCCAGATTGACCTCGAGGTTTCTTTTTATTTTCATTTTTTATCCATCAACTCTTTTTTTTAACTTCAATTTTCTTTCATTTCTCGCTTTTTCTGTTCCTTCGTTCACTCTTTCCTTTTCTGTGTCCCCATCCTAGTTTCTTAATCCTTTAGTCTTTATTATTTTCTCTTTCTCCCAGTTCCCTATAATTTCTTCCTTTATTTTCCCATTATCTGTTCCTTGCTTACTCACATTTTTCTTCTTCACTGTATTCATCTAATAATTTTTCTGAGTCTCGTTTTCTTTCCTCTCTCATTTCTTTTATTCGCTTTCTGTCATTGCAGTGCTTGTTTTCTTCCTTTCCTGCCTCTCGTATTTCTTTAGCTACTTTTTCCTGTATATTTCTCATTTTTTCATTGCTTTTTCTTTTCTTTTTTCATTACTTTTCCTGTCTCCTCATTTTAGGTTACCTTTACTAATTTTCTTTCCCTCTGTCTATATTTCTCCATTACCGTGTCATAACCTACAGTGGAGGTAGGAGGCGAGATGAAGTATGGTGGAGCGGCCTGGGACCCTAGTGCAGGTGAACCGAGTTAACACCTTACAATTTATGCCTTTATATATATATATATATATATATATATATATATATATATATATATATATATATATATATATATATATATATATTCTTTCCTTCTCGTCTATTTCATGTGTTTCTTCATACTCGTTCTTCTTCCAGTTTTCTCAATTTACTTCTGTTTCATCTTTCTTGCTCTCGTCATGTCCTTCCTTTTTTTTCCCTTTTGCATTTCCATATCAATTCACTGTCTCTTCGCGTTCTCTCATTGGTTTTTCTCGTTTTCTTACTCACTCCGTTGCTTTATTCCTTTCTGCTTTCTTTTCTCACTTTATTACAGCAATAAAACAACAAGAGAATTAGCAGTGATGTGGGAACGTCCTGGGATTCTAATAAAGGCGTCTCGAGTCAGAACTTCATCTCAGTCACGGTTCCATTTTACTTTTCTTCCTCCTTACCTTAATTTTTCGTTCTCCTGTCCTTACTTTTTTCCCTTTGGTCTCCTTCGTCTCTTGTTTTCATTCCCTCGTCATCTCCTTTTAGTTCCTCTTTTTTTTTTGCTCGTGCTTTTCATATGTTTTATTCCTTTTCCCTTATTTTTTATATAATCTTTCACCTTTTACTGTCACCTGTGTCTCCCGTTCTTTCGTATTTTTATTAAATTTTCATATTTGCTTTCAGAATATAGCCATTAATTTATTTTTCTGTTATGTTGCGATTTCTCATTTCTTTTTTCATTTCTTCATTTTACTTCCTGTTTCCTCTCTCCATAAAAATATATCAGAACCTACAAGAAATGGACGAAGTGAGATGAAGTAACCTCATCACCATCAGTTATGACTTGCTCTATATCATGATTATCATCACAACCACCATCACTACCACCACCACCACCAACAACAACACAACTCCCGTTTCCACCACGATAAACATCATCATCATCATCATCATCCTCATTATTTACACTATTATCATTATCATAATGAAAATTCACCTCAATTATCTTCACAAAAACTTACACCATCACCACTACCGCAATCATCATCATCATAGTCACGATCATTACCACCATCAAAGTCATGTATATTACATAAAAATCATCACTCTATTACAGCATCAGGGTACAAGAGGTAGGAGGCGAGATAAAGTAAAGTATAACGGCCTGGGACTTTACTACAGGTGTACTGATATAATATCTTTACCATTTATACCTTAGTCTCTCCGATTCATCCTTTCCTTTCCTTTATTTAACGCTTCCTTTATTTCATCCTCCTTTTCTTCCTTCTTTCTACATTTTCCATTTTCTTTCTCCATCTTCCTTTTTGTCATTTCAGGTCCTTTCCCTTCTTCCAATTTCCTTTCTATTAATTCCTGCATTTTTGCTTTATTCCTTTCCCCTTTTCCCATTTATTCCCCTTGAGTTTCTCCCTCTGCTTCCTTTCTTCCCTATATTACCGCGATTCAACAACAAGAGACGTAGGAGCCGAGGTGATGTAAGGTGGAGCGCCCTTGGACTATGATAAAGGTGTCCGGAGGTCGATCCTTTCCTCAACGGTTCCAATATTTATATCTTTTTTATTTCCCTTCCCACATTTTTCTCAGTATGTTCTATAATTCTGTTTTCTTTTCTTTTGTTCTCTCCTTTCTCCTCTTTCTTTCTGCTTTCAACTCTTTATTCCTTTCTTCTCTTTATATTCCTTTCTTCCCCTACTCCTTTTTGCTTTATGTTTTCTGCCCTCCATTCTTTGTCATTAACTTTATTAATTCTCATTTCTGTCAGTTTAACTATTTAAAACGCGATTTATTTTATTTTATCTTTTTCTTCTCCGTCTTTATTTGAAGTTTTGTTTCATTCTTCTTTTTCCTCTCTGTCTCTCTGTCTCAGCAGGCCTCTTTTTTACTTTAGTTTCCTTCCTTTTCTTTTTGTCATTTCTGTTCTGAATTCTTCAGTCGTTCTTCACATTATTTTTGTCACATTTCTTTCTCTTTCGCCTCTTTTTTGTTTCTCTCCATCAGTCTCAACCATATGATAATAAAATAAACTATGGAATAATATAAAATATGGAATGCAGTTTGTGTGACGATTTTAAGGAATGAAGTACATACCAATTTTACGATGGTATCATCATCATCATCATGATCATCATCATCATAATGGACCGGTTGGCCAATGTTAGGCAGCTACTGTCAAAGGGTGTGGTAAGTCTGTGAGTATAAAACAAGGAAAATAAAGAATTAATCTAATGTCTGATGAACCATGGCCGCATTTCTTTCTTTTTTCCAGGGTCTACAGCACTGATGGCAGGATTACTACAAATATGACGTAATCGTAGTGGAGGCTTTGATGTGTGACCAGCAGACCTAAAGGGATACGATAATTATAACATTATTCAAAGATATTTCCTTTCACTCCCTTGAGTTACATGACTTATTTCCTTGACATACTCTTACTCCTGCAAGACGATTGTATTATGCTGGGAAAGACATTTTTTTTTTTTTAGAAAGGGCGTAAATGAATGCCAGAACAATATTTTCAATGTCAGTAAGTCTTTCGTAGGCTAAATAAAATCACGTGAGATACTTTTTTTTTTTTGGGGGGGGGGGCTTAAGGGCCAGCCTCGTCCTTACTGATTTTGCCAGTCCACTCCCGCATCGCACAATACTGGCGATCTAGGGGGCCAAGCGGGGAGGGAGCATATGGTAGAATGCTCATAGATGGGCTAGACGTACCCCTCCTCCCCCTTCATGATCAGCACAGGTCGTATCTCCTCACCCTGGTCGGCAGCCCCGAGCAGATCGTAGAGGGTGGAATAGGTTGTTGCTCCGAGCTGGTACGACCGGGTGTGGGCGCAAATGGCCAGGAGGTGTCTGTAAGAGGCTACGTCTAGCTGATCCTTAAGGTCGACGAGATGGGGTGCCCCCCTCTGCCGAAGGAGGGGAGGATCCACCGACCTCCTCCTCGGCCGAGGAGCCGGTCGACGCATCCTCGGCCATGGAGGCGGTGTCTGAGGAGTCCTCCACCTCCTCAGGAGTGGCGTATCCAGGATTTTTGTCGGGGGAGGGGGAGGCAAACACTTGGAATATTTTCCCAAAATGTCTGTCACCACACTGGCGTGAGTGTCCCGAACACACACACACTTTCCCAAATTCGTGATACTATCGCTTTTTTGTATTTTCCTCGGCGGTTTTTTCTCTCTCTCTCTCTCTCTCTCTCTCTCACACACTTTCCCAAATTCGTGATACTATCGCTTTTTTGTATTTTCCTCGGCGGTTTTCTCTCTCTCTCTCTCTCTCTCTCTCTCTCTCTCTCTCTCTCTCTCTCTCCACATAACACATATGTGTAAATTAAATTTCTCTGCCGCACCCACCCCCAGCCTGGTATTCTGTTTTGTACTACTGCTGTGGTGGTAGCCAATAGAAATTGTTTTCCACTACTTACTCTTTTTAGTTTGATTCTCATTGGCTCAAGCATCAGGGGTGGTGCATACGTCAAGACTGACCTAAGTAAATACATCTGGTTGGAATTACCTCTCTTAATCCTTGACTCAGGTGACCACTCGACCTGCCCCGCTCAGCAGGGGATGATTTTCATATCACCTGAACTGTACTGTACTGTACAGAAAGGATTTTTCCATTAAAGAAAAAAAAAAAAGAAAAATGGCGTAAAGCAATTCCTCCTGAAAATTTTCATCTAGAAAAGTGGGAGGAACAAAAGATACTTTGTCACTCAGGCTCCAAAAAGTGGGGGGGGACACGTCCCCCTGACCCCCACCCAAACGAGGCCCTTGGCACGCATATTTATATCTGCTTCTAAAATGTAGTCTGAGGTGATCAAAATGGCTTTGTGCAGTCTTCAAAAATTCTGCTTGTTTCAGTTGTTTGTAACAATAATTGTGCAGTGTTTGTCTGCAACTGGCTACAGGGTGAGAGAATATGGCTGCAGGGTGAGAGGATGTAGCTGAGGGGACAGGAAGGCCATTTTTACACCTCATCAGGATTCAAATGCAAAACATCATTAGAGCTCTAATATTAACCACATAATCTAAGCCTAAGGTGATAGGGGAAATTGTTAAGTTAAAACTAGTCATTTTTTCTCATCGGTTTTATAATATTCAGTCTAGCTTTCAATTTCAAAGGAAATCATTGCCCCCAAATAAATATTTTTGGAAATAGATAATATTGTTTAACACACAAGCAGTAAAATTAGGAAAACTGTATTGTCGTACAAGACCTATGCCAAAAATCCCTTTTAGCATTTCCCCCAAATTTTCCCAGGAGGGGCAAAATGCCCCCTCTACCCCCCCAGTGGCTCCTCAGTCATCGATGGCGGATGGTGAACACCTGGCTTGGTCTGGTTCATGGTCTTTTCCGGACCAGGGTTGGTAATCGAAGCAGCAATCCTTCTTTTGAGGGGGACCTCCAGCCTGAGCTGCTTCCTAGGTGTCGTGCGAGGGGCAGCAGGTTGTGGCTGCCAGGCCTGTCGCCCCCGCTGGCAAGGAACCGAGTGTACATCGTGGGCAAAACACTCAGGGATGATAAGGCGAGGCAGCCCGTTCTCCTCGAAGATATTAGGGAGGAGAACGCGCAAAGCCCCCTTATCACCCCCACAAAAAGCCTTCGCCGTCACGATACACTTCTCCACGACTGTGTTTAGCTGTCCACGACTCACAGGACCCCTGGCCTGATGTCCCCGGGCCGTGAGAGTATGGTCAGAACCTTGCACGGCCACACCTCCTGGCCCGGTAACATCCCGGGCCTTAGGACCCTTAGGGGTCCCAAACAGGCTAAACTCGCCTGCTCTCCATCACCAAGGGAGCGTTGTAGGTGCCGTGGGTTTGGCTTAACGATCGCCTGGCGGTGCACAAAAACATCAACGCCAGTGTCCTGGCGTTTGATGTATCCGTACACCGCCCTAACATTAAACCAAGCCACGGTCCCCAGAATCTTCTGGGCTGCTGGAGACTATGGCTGGCTGGATGCCCCCCCTCAATGGGTCGTAAGCAATGGCAGCAGCAGGTTAGCCTTCCATGGCTGTCAGTCTCTCTCTCTCTCTACTTTGACCCTTTTCTCTCTCACGTGAGAGTAACAAGAATAACATAAAAGGCCATCGTACTGAAGAAGTTAAGGTGAGGTTTAAATGAATGGAGAATGTAAAAAGAAAAACAGATATTATTTAGCACCTGCCTTCCGGGTCATTCTCTCGCTCGGGCAGTAAATGAACCCCAGAAAAGCTCCGAATCACCTTTATGTCAGTCAACCTTCAACCGTGAGAAAGGGTGCACGCAGCGGCAGTGTCCTGATGGCTATAAACAACTTAGGTAAATGACATACACAGCTTCCCTCATCTTGCTGATATAAACAGAGGTTAAGAAGCCAGAATGTTTGCTGACTCATTTCCTGGAATGATTTCTTCCAGCTGAGCCAAATCGTCAGCAGTAGCATATATATATATATATATATATATATATATATATATATATATATATATATATATATATATATATATATATATATATATATATATATCAGAGAATATATATATATATATATATATATATATATATATATATATATATACATATATATCAGAGACTGAGTTAACGGAAATGTTTTATAATTGTTCGCATTTACGGCTTTTCTCATCTGAACGAAATCGTCATCTTTTATTCTGAATAAAATGCTACTTCCTGGCGATGTTACTAAGTTTCAGGGAATCCTCTCCCAATGAAGGGGTAAATAAAGGTGATAACTAGAATGGCACTCAGTAGTGGGGATACCTCCGCCAACACCCTATCTCGCAATGTTAAAGAAAGTGAAAAAAAATAATCCTGGATACGCACCTTTATCCTGATCTGCACCAATACTTAATGGAGTGTATTCTGGGCCAAGGCCCATTCTTCTACCAAGTTTCGTGGAAATCAGTCCAGTAGTTTTTGTGTAATCTTGCTCACAAATTAACCAACCAACCAACAAACAAATGGACATGGGTAAAAACATAACCTCCTTGGCGGAGGTAATGAACTTATCCTGTTTGAAACATCTCTTCAAAACTAAATAAAACAATCAGGAGACAGCAAGAATGAAATAAGCGAACACAGAAATGCTCGATGCCGGAGTTACAGGGCCCCTCGGTTAGTGCCCTTGGTGTGCAGTGGTGTGGGAGGCTGGGTTTGTGTGTTGATAATTCCTATGCTGTGCTGTGTTATGGGTGCCTGTATTTGTGTGCTGATAATTCTTATGCTGTGATGTGTTATGGGTGCCTGAATTTGTGTGCAGATAATTCCTGTGCTGTGATGTTATGGGAGGCTGATATTGCTTAATGTGATTTGTTGCTTTGTGGTGTGGTGTGGCGTGGCAGTGTGGTGTGGTCTGATGCAGTGCGGTGTGTCAGTGTGATGTGATGTGTGGTGTGGTGGTGTAGCGTGCTGTGTGGTGCGGTGGTGTGGCGTGCTGTGAGGTGTGATGTGGTGTGGTATGGTGTGCTATGGTGTGGCGATTTGGTGTGATGTAGTGTGGTGTGTTCTGGTGTTTTTTCGCTAGTCTCTCGGAGTTAAGGGAGAGCAGCATCTGACATCCAAAAATCGTCAGCTACAAATGGCAAGAGCCGCTGCTACAGATGCTTCAGGCTCTATAAACATGTCATAATCGTGAAGGGGTCTAACCAAGGCCGTATCCAGGATTAATGCTCGTGTGTGTGTGTGTGTGTGTGTGTGTGTGTGTGTGTGTGTGTGTGTGTGTGTGTGTGTGTGTATCTTGTTCTCATTTTTTCGTTCATTCTCCTCTATTTTTTTTTTCTCATTTGTTATATTCCTTTCCTTTTTAATGTTATTTTCAATCTCTATCCCCATTTTGCTTTCTCCTTACTGTCTCTGATTTTCTGGCACTTGCACTATTCATTATCTCATTTTTCTGTCGCCTTGTATATCTCTCCCCATTGATATATTTCTCATTATTCCCGTTTTCATTCCTTCATTATATTAGAGGAGCACAAGCTTTAGTGGCAGGAGGTGAAATGAAGTAATTTTACTGTCATGGACACTGACCTACATCATCATCGTCATCATCACGACCATCATCCTCTGCATCGCGAATATCGTCACTTCTTTGACAAACTTCATCATCATTTTCCATCTCTATCATTTATACCTCATTTTCTTTATTTCATCCATTCTTTAGTTCCTTCTGTATTTCACCTTTGTTTCAGTCTTGTCTTCTTGTTCATCTTTGTTTAAAATGTTTGATCTTTCTTTTCCTTTCTTATTTTTTGCCCTCTCATTTCTTTTTTCAACCTTTCTTACCCTATTTCGTTCCGTCCGTCCTTTACTTGTTTCGTTATTCCCTCTTCTTTTCCTATTCCTTTCCACTCCTTTTTCTTGACTATAATACGTTAATAAAAGTCAAGTAGGAGCCAGGGTGAAGTGAGGTGGAGCGGCTTTGAACTCCAATTAAGGTGTCTGGAGTTCGACTCACTGCTGAGCGATGGTTCCTTTTTTGTTCTTTCTTGTGGATAGTTTTTTTTTTTTTTTTTTTTCAATATTTCACCCAAGAATAGTAAAAATAAAACAAAAGATTTTGACTGTAATCAATCAAATCGCATTTTTTTTTATGTTGGCCCCCCTGGGGGTAGGGGGGGTTTCAAGAATACTCCCCCAGTATCCCTGCTTGTCGTATGAGGCGATTAAAAGGGTTGGTGGTGGTTTAGTGCCCAACCCCGTACAAAGAATTAACTAAACTAGCGAATAAAGCGCCTCAGACCAGGACGGACCATACGTTGACGACTAAGGAACGGGCAAAGGCCATTCTAAGGGTGGGGACATGGAATGTGAGAGGGGTGAATGATGAAGTGATTGAGAGAGAGATTGTTCAGGTGCTTGGGGGTGCAAGAGTGGATGTATGTGGATTGACTGAAACTAAATGGCAAGATGAAAGGGTGAGAGAGTGGGAATACGGTTCAGGAATATCTCCTGGAGTTAATGAGAATGAGAGGGAAAGAATGGAGTATGTCTGATGATAAGCAAGAAGTGGAAGAAGAATATAAGAGAGTATGGAACAGTGGGTGCAAGGACTGAATGGGTGAGGATGAAAGCAGGTATACAAGCGTGGGCAATGGTATGTGCGTATGTGCCGACAGAGGACCGAGTGGCAAGAGTGAAAAATAAGTTTTGGGCAAGTGTAGAAGTATGTATGGACAAGTTTGAGAGGAGCGAGAGAGTATTTTTGATTGGAGACATGAATGGCAAAGAGAGGAATGTACAAGTGGATAGAGTGGTTGGTCAGTGGGGTGTGTCAGCTGAAGTAGATGGGAATAGTAGTGCTTTGGTGGACATCTGTGCTGGTAAGGGTTTGCAATAGCCAACACCTTCTTTTGGCACAAAATGATCCACAGATATAAATGGAGTCATGAGGAGGATGGATGGGAACTGGTTGAACGAAAGGCAATGATAGATTACGTGTGTGTGGATGAGCAAATGAGAAGACAAGTGTTGGATGCAAGAGTGTGGAGAGGGTGGTGGAATGGAATTTCGGACCATCACTTAGTGATGGCCAAGGTAAGGCTGCAAAGAAAATGGGTGAAGAGACGAAGGGGAAGACAGGGGGAAACAGCTCCTGTGAAAAGATTGGAGAAGTTGCAAAACACGTGAGAAGATGGCAGAGTATAAGAGCACAGTGGAAGAAAGATTGAGAAGGTATGAGTTAGAGCAGATGGAAGGGGTGGAAGATGTATGTAAGATTTTGACGGGGGAGATAGGCGCAGAGTGTGAGGTGGTTTGTGGAGTGAGGAGATGCAGGGGAGTGCAACGGACAGCATAGTGGAATGATGAGGTGAACCGAGGTGTGGAACAAAAGAAGAAGGCATATGGTGAATGGCTAGCAAGTAGAGGTAGGGGAGAAGATGAGAGGGAGAAGAGAGAGGTATATGTGAGCAGGAGAAGGGAGGTGAAGAGATTGGTGATGGAGAGTAAGAAGAAAGTGGATGAAGAGTTTGGGAGGAATCTGAGTGTGAAATGGAGGGAGAGTAAGAAATTGTTTTGGAAGGAGGTAAAGAAAGTAAGGCAGTGTGAAAGGGGAAATAGCAGGGGAGTGAAAAATGGGAATAATAGATTGTTGGTGGAGAAGAGAGAGAAATTGAGGAGATGGAAGGAACTCTTTGAGGATTTGTTCAATGTAGAGAGTGAGAACAGTGCGAGAATAAGTGGTTGGGGAATGGCTGGGAGAAGAAGAGATGAGAGGAGGGAGGAAGAGATCAGTAGGGCGGAAGTAGTGGAAGCAATATGGAAGATCAAGTTGGGAAAGGCCCCAGGAATTGACGGAGTGTGTATTGAAATGCTGAAGTATGGGGGTGAGATTGTTGTAGAGTGGATATGGAAGTTGTGTAGACTGGCATGGGAAGAGGGAAGGGTTCCAGAGGACTGGAAATCAGGTATAATTGTTCCTTTATACAAAGGAAAAGGGAGAGAGAAGTATGTGGTAACCATAGGGGTATTTGCCTTCTTAGTGTGACTGGAAAAATATATGGTAGAATATTCATTGATAGGGTTAGGCATATAACAGAAGAGCTAATTAGAGAAGGACAATGGGGATTTAGAAAGGGAAAAGGGTGTGTAGATCCGATATTTTTTCTAAGATGTTTAGTGAAGAAGTATCTAAACAAGGGAAAGAAAGTGTATGCTGCCTTCATGGACTTGGAAAAAGCTTATGACAGAGTAGATAGGTAAGGTATGTGGAAGGTATTAAGAATATATGGTGTGGAGGGGAAATTGTTGAGCGCTGTGAAGAGTATGTACGAAGGAGCTAGGGCTACGGTGCGAGTGGATGGTGAGCTAATAGTAGGACTGAAATAGGGATGTGTGATGTCTCCATGGCTGTTTAATAAATACATGGATGGGGTTCTAAAGGAGGTGCAAGGTAGGGCAGAGGATGTGGGGGTGGCTCTAATGAATGAGGGTGAGATGTGGAAGATTCCAGTGTTGCTGTTTGTTGATGATACAATATTGTTGAGTGAAGACGAATGGGAGTTGCAAGGTTTGGTGAATGAATTTGGGACAGTGTGTATATAGGAAGAGGAATCTGAAAGTTAATGTAAACAAGAGTAAAGTTATGGTGTTTGAGAGGAATGAAGTCACAGAATGCACAGTGAGGTTGGATGGTGAGGATATGGAGAATGTGAGTGCATTCAAGTACTTGGGTAGTGTGATGAGTAAGGATGGAACTTTGGGGGATGAAGTGCTTGATTATGGAAGTTAAAAAGTCACTGCATGATAGTATTGTGATCCCTACCCTGACATATGGAAGCGAGGCATGGGCCTTGCTAGAGGGGAACAAGTCAAGAGTGAGAGCAGTGGAAATGAGTTACTTGAGAGGAGCATGTGGAGTGACATGGAGGGACAGGTTGACGAATGAAGAAGTGAAGGAACGTTGTGGGGTGGATGTGGATGTGGATGTGGTTGAGAAAATTAGGAGAAATACACTGAGGTGGTTTGGACATGTTGAGAGAATGGGGAATGAAAGACTGACTAAGAGGGTGTATTTAGGTGAGGTGGAGGGAGGCAGTGGGAGGGGAAGACCGAGGATGAGGTGAAGGTATGTAGTTGAGAGGTATATGAGGGAAGGAGTAGTGAGTTGGGGGGAGGGCAGTCAAATGGTGGGTGACAGAGCGATTTGGAGGCGTTTTGTCTGCGGCTACCCTTTGCGGGATTAGGGCGTCGGGCTATAGATAGATAGAAGATAGATAGACCTTTCTTTCACTGATTATTTTGCTTTGTCATTCTTATCTCCAGTTCAGTGGTTCTTTCCATAATGACTCTGATTGTCCTTTTCCTTTTTATTCCATCTTAATCCTATTATTTCTTTCATTCCCATTTCCTTTCATCTTTACTGCGCTACTTTCTCTCTTTCTTCCTTCCTTCGTTGTGCACTCTATTACACCATCACAAGCTACCAGACAGGTAAGAGACGGGATGAAGTAAGGTTATCATCATCAGTGCCAAGCTGTAACACATCACCGCCATTACCACCATCATTATTACCACCACCATCATCATCATCATCACTAATATCCATAAATTCAACATCTTACCAAAGCTAATATAGATTAGTTTTACCATCATCACCACCTACACATCATCATCATCATCACCATCACTGTCACAGCCATTACCATCATCAACTTTTTTTATCTGGGCATTATACTGCGTCATCACAAGCTACAGGAGAGGTAGGAGGCGAGGTGAAGTAGGGTGGAGCGGCCTGGGACTCAATTACACCTTAATCGGGTTCAAACCTTCACCCCGTCGTCATGCTTCCTTCTCTTTACTTCCCTCCATTTTTTCGCTTTCGTTTGCTTTCTTCCTTTCTCCTTGGTTACTATTTTCTTTATTCCCTTCTTGTTGTTTACATATCTATCTCTCCTTTCTCAGTTTTTTATCAGTTATTATATTTTCATCACCTGTTTCAGTTTTCATTCTTTTCTTACTTTCTCTGTTTTACCCACTCCTTTTGTACTTACTTCCCCTATTTTGGCAATATAACAGCAATAAGGCAACAGGAGAAACAGGAGTGAAGATGAAGAAAGACGGAGCGGCTTGAGAATCTAACTAAACTGTCTTGTGTTCGACCTGTAGTTTTGACTATTCCTCTTTATTTTTATTTTTTGTATAGTTTTCTTTCCTGTATTTCTGTCCTTAATCCACTGACGCTCCATTTGTTTCCTATTCTATGTTTCATTCTGCCACTTTTCGTTCATCTCTACTACATAACAGCATCACAAGCAGCCAGAGTGGTAGGATCCATTATAAGTACTACCCAAAGCCCCTACTATAATACACTACAAACTGAAAGAGAGGCAGGAGCCGAGATGATGTAAGCCCAACCCACATGCCACTCTACTTAGGTGTAGAGTTCAGGCTTTTGATTTCGTCTCTTTCTCTTTTTTTTAATACTATACCTTTTTCCTGTTTATATTTCTGATGGAAGTCAGGTATAATTATTCCCTTGTACAAAAGGAAAGGGGGAAAAAGAAGTGTGCGGTAATCATACGGGCATTTGTCTTCTTAGTGTAATAGGAAAAGTGTATGGCAGGATGCTTATTGACAGAGTTAGGGAAATAACAGAGGAATTAGTAAGAAGAACAGGGAGGCTTTAGGAAGGGAAGAAGTTGTGTAGATCAGATATTCATTCTCAGATCTTTAGTGGAAAAGTTTCTAGAGAAGGGAGAGAAGTTGTATGCGGCCTTCATGGATATGGAGAAAGCATATGACAGAGTGGATAGACAAGGATTGTGGAAAGTATTAAGAATATCTGTAGTAGATGGGAAGTTGTTGAATGCTGTGAAGAGTATGTATGAGGGTGCTAAGGCTGCAGTGCGTGTGGATAGTGAACTGGGTGAATTTTTCTATTTGAAGGTTGGATTGAAACAGGGATGTGTCATGTCTCCATAGTTGTTCAATCTGTACATGAATGGGGTTATAAAAGAGAAACAAAGAAGGGCAGTGGATGTTGGAGTGGCCCTAGCGAGAGAGGGCAGTGTTTGGAAACTCCCTGTACTGTTGTTTGCAGACGATACTGTGTTGTTAAGTGAAGATGAAGGGGAGCTGCAAGGCTTGATGGATGAGTCTGGGAGAGTGTGTATGAAACAGAATCTAAAAGTGAATGTAGGGAAGAGTGAAGTTATGGTCTTCGAGAGAAGTAAAGTCAGTGAATGTACAGTGAGGTTGGATGATGAGGAAATGGAAAATGTGAGTACGTTTTAGTACTTGGGTATTGTGATGAGTAAGGATGGAAGTTTGGAGGGTGAAGTGCTTGAAAAGGTACAGTAAGGAAGAAAGATTGCTTGTTCCTTGAAAGCAGTGATAAGAAACAAGGAAGTGAGCATGGAAGTGAAAAAGTTACTACATGACAGTATTGTGATACCAACTCTAACATATGGAAATGAAGCTTGGACGTTCTTGGAGGGACACAAGCCAAGAGTGAGAGCAGTGGAAATGAGTTATTTAAGAGGAGCCTGTGGAGTCACGTAGAGAGACAGACTGACAAATGAGGATATAAAGGAGCGTTGTGATGTGGATGTGGATGTCATAGGAAGCGTTAGAAGAAACACACTGAGGTGGTTTGGCCATGTGAAGACGATGGAGAGTGAGAGACTGACGAGGAGAGTGTATGTGAATGAGGTGGAGGGGCGAGAGGGAGGAGGAGACCAAAGATGAGATGGAGGGATGGAGTGGAGAGGTATATGAGAGAAAGTGGTATGAGTTGGGAGCAGGGCAGTGAAATCGGGGTGGGACAGGGCGACATGGAGGCGATTTGTTTGTGGCCACCCCGTATAGGATTACGGCGTCTGGCAGTAGATAGATAGATAGAGAGAAAGACAGATATTTCTGTTCCTTCCTTTTTACTATGCCTTTCTTATTTTCCCATATTTTTTCCATCCCTTTTCTTTCTTGATCGTATTCCAGCTTTCTCTTACATTCTTCCCCAACTCCTTTTTTGTGGCTTGCCTTCCTCTTTGGTTTTCTTTTCCTCTCATTCTTTTCTTTGTCTCTCCTGGTCATTCGACTCTTTTTTTTTTTCTGTTTCCATTTGGTGTCTAATCTCTCTCTCTCTCTCTCTCTCTCTCTCTCTCTCTCTCTCTCTCTCTCTCTCTCGTCTTCCTCCATCGTCTTTCAACATTCTATATTTACTTCAGTTTTCCTCTTCTATTACTATCGCCCTCCTTTAGCAAGGAGGAGCGATAATGTTTTTGTCAGTGTGTGTGTGTGTGTGTGTGTGTGTGTGTGTGTGTGTGTGTGTGCTCCCAACATATTTTGAAAAGTTGTGGACGAATAATCAGCAAACCTTCGGGAAATAGCAACCATGTGGATGTGCAGTACCTATTATTTTTGGTGTGGATTTGATCAATGACGGCCGAATGCCAGCGCCCATACGTTATTTTTTTTTTAATGTTAACTGGCTTTTTAGGAAGTGCGGTGACTGAAATCAGCAGAGTTTTGCATTTTTATTTTTTAAAAATTATTTTGCAGGTAATTTGTACTTTATCCAACGACATATTTTGGCGGCGATTACAATTATGCCCCTGAATGCTTTTGTTTTATGTCTTTTTTGTGACACCCCATTTTCTCACATCTCAATAATGAAAGTAAAGGACGAATAGATCTAAGAGTTATTATTAACGACTTAAGAAGAAGAAGAAAAAAAAAAAGGTTGAGGAAAGGAGGCTGAAGCAAAATTGTTAGAAGGGTTTTTGTGAAGGCGTCAGAAGGAGCAGGAGAGTTCAGAGCATTTACTACGAATGAAATTTTTCTTAGTATAGCGAAGAACACACTTGGCATAACTCCGTACAGAAGCATAAAAGAGACGAGATTCAGGAGTGGGTTGGCGCCAGTACTTTTTGTAGGCCTCCTCCTCCGTGTCGCCCTGTCCCCTACCATTTGGCGGCCCTTCTCGAGCTCACATCACCTTGTCTCAAACATCATTCTACTCCGTCCCTTCATCATATATTTAGTTTTGCCCTGCCACTCTCCCCCTCTGCCTATCAAATGCACTCATCTAGTCAGTTTTTCATTCTCCATTCTCTCACGGCAATATCAAAGAAGACTTTGAAGTAATTAAATTTGAGACCATTTTGCAATTTGTTATGTCCTATGGATTAGAGGTTGCAGGCGCGGTAGTAATTACTGTTATTTTTTGCGTACCTATACAAATATACATTTTTCTTCTCCCCATCAATCAGTTCTTGTTTTTGTATTTCTCCTGCGTTTGTCCGGAGAGTGTGGTGGGCAGATAAGAGGCATCGTCTCTTTTCTCTTTTTCTCATACACGTTCGTTATAT
Organism: Coenobita brevimanus; assembly: GCF_032717465.1. Taxonomy (NCBI): domain Eukaryota; kingdom Metazoa; phylum Arthropoda; class Malacostraca; order Decapoda; family Coenobitidae; genus Coenobita; species Coenobita brevimanus. The sequence goes on along the minus strand of NC_137008.1, from coordinate 18,535,600 downwards.
TTTTTAGAATCAGTTGCTTGCTTAACAGATGACCTCGTTATGGGCCAATAAGCCTCCTATTATCTGTACTTGTTGTGTGCTGCTACGTACTCCTGTATTGTCTCACAAGCTATAAAAGATGTAGGAGGCGTGATGAAGTTGGGTTATCATCAGAACTGACCTGCATCACCCTCATCAGTACCATCATACTCAGCATCACCATAAAGAGTAGGAGGCGTGATGTAGCAAGGTGGAGCGGCCTGCCACTCTACTACACCTGTACCCATTTAACACCTTGACTCTCTAGTCTTTAGGCTCCTTCTTTATCTTGTTCTTTATCTCCTTCCCATTTAATTAACTTTGGTTTAGTCATATCCTTCTTTCTTAGTTTCTGTTTTTTGCTTATTTCCTTTTCTGTGTTCTTTCCCTTCTCTCTCCCTTCGTTCCCATTTCCGCTTTATTTTTACTATTCCTTTCACTTTTTTACTTTTCTTCCCCCCCCCTCTCTGTCTGTCTGTCTGTCTGTCTGTCTGTCTCTCTCCCTCTCTCTCTCTGTCTCTCTCTCTCTCTCTCTCTCTCCACTTCTTTTTTTTTTTCTTTTCGTTATATTACAGCAATAAAGCAACAAGACAAGTAGGAGCCAAGGTGAAGTAAGGTGGAGCGGCCTGAGATTCTAACAAACGTTTCTCCTGTTCGACCCACTCTCACATGAATTCTTTTTATTTTTATATTTCATCCATCCATTCTTTTTTTGTTTTTACTTCAAATTTTATTTCTTTTGTCCCTTATTTTGTTTTTTCTTTTATTCTTTCCTTTCTCTCTGTCCCCATCCTAATTCGTTAATCCTTCGCCCTTATCTTCTTCTTTTCCCAGTTTCTAATAATTTCCTTTTTAATCTCCTATTACCTATTCTTTTGTTTACTCACATTTTTCTTCTCTGTATTCATCTAATAATTTTTCTCAATCTCGCTTTCTTCCTTGTCTCATTTCTCTTATTCGCTTTCTGTCATTACAGTGCTCGTTTTATTTCTTTCCAGTCTTTCGTATTTCTTTGTCAACTTTTTTCTGTATATTTGTCATTTCTGTTTTCATTACGTTTCCTGTCTTCTCATTTTAGGTTACCTTTACTAATTTCTGCTTTCCTTTCTATCTTTCTCCATTACCGTATCATAAGCTACAGTCGAGGTAGGAGGCATGATGAAGTAAGGTGGAGCGGCCTGGAACTCGAGTAGCCTACGTGTGAACCGAGTTAACACCTTACCATTTATGATTCATTTTCTATATTTTCCCTACCTTCCTTTTCTTCCTTCTTCATTATTTCAAGTTTTTCTTTATTTCCAGGAGGAACTTCCTGGGCTTCTAATAAGGGTGTCGGGAGTCAGAACCTCAGCTCAGTCAGGGTTCTATTTTACATCTCATCCTCAAGTCTTTGATTTTTTCATTCTTTTGTCTTTACTTTTTCCGCTTAGTCTCCTTCGTCTCTTGTTTTCATTTCCTTCGTTGATCTTTTGTTTCCTTTTTTTTTCTTACACGTCTCTCATATTTTTATTCCTTTCACATTTCTATTTATTTATTCTGTCTCATTTTTATTATTATATTTTATTTGCTTTCCGACTGTAATTTCTTTTTCTGTTATTTTGTGGTTTCTCATTCTTATCTCTTTTTATTAATTTCTTCCTTTTCCTTCCTATTTCCTTTCTCAATAATTAAACATAATAAGCTACAAGTAATCAAGGAAGTGAGATAAAGTAACGTTATCTCCATTAATTATTACATACTGTATGCCATTATTATCTTCATCTCCACCACCATCAGCACCACCAGCAACATAATACAACTTCCTTTAACACTACTATAAACATCATCATCATCATCATCATCATCATCATCAATCATACAATTATCATTACCGTCATCAAAATTCACCTAAATTATCATCACCGATACAAATGCCACCACACCACCGTCATTATCATCATCGTCATCATTAGCAACACCAAAGTAAACTATATTAGGTCAAAATCATCGGTATATTACAGCATAATAAGGTACAAGAGAGGTAGGAGGCGAGATAAAGTAACATGTAACGGCCTGGGCCTTTACTACAGGTGTACTGATTTAATATCTTTATCGTTTATACCTTACTTTTTTCTTCCTCACCTTCGTCCTTTACTTCCCGTTTATTTCACGTTTCCTTTCATTTTGTCGTCCTTTTCGTCGTTCTTTTTTCAGTTCTCATGTTCGTTCCGTTCCTCTACCTTTTTCATTTGTCGTTTCCTGTCCTTTTCCTTCTTCCCATCCCCTTTTCATTCCTTCTGCCTATATTTTGCTTCATTCTTCTTTTATTTTCCTTCTCTCTCTCTCTCTCTCTCTCTCTCTCTCTCTCTCTGCTTCCTTTCGTCACTATATTACAACTATACAACAACAAGAGACGTAGGAGCCAAGGTGAAGTAAGGTGGACCGGCCTTGGACTATGATAAAGTGTCCCGAATTCGACCCAGTTTTCCGCGTTACTCGTTTCTTTCCTTCTCATTTCCTTTTTGCTTTTCGTTCTACATTTGTATTTTTATGGTCCTTTCCATGTTTTCCTTTTTCTTATTCTCTTTCCTTTTCTCTTTTTTATTTTTTCTTCCATTATCCATTCTCCTCTATATGTTCTTTTCATCCCCTTTTCATTTTTGCTTCTTTCTGTAATCCTTTTTTTTTTTTTTTCATTTACATGATTTAATTCTCCCATTTTTCCATCTCCTTACATTTTGAACTTTTTTCTTTCTTTCCCAGCCTTCCTTCACTTTCTTCTTTTCGTTCCCCATTATAATATTTTTACGGCATCACAATCAACCGGTGAGGTGGGAGGCGAGATGAAAGTGATATCATTTTTACTCTTTATATGGTACCCAGTTTTGTTTATTTTTCCTTCATGTTTCCTTACTTTTTTTAAATTCAAATTTTGTTTTATTCCTGCTTCTCTCTCTCTCTCTCTCTCTCTCTCTCTCTCTCTCTCTCTCTCTCTCTCTCTCTCATTACTCTCATCATTTTTTTTTTTTACATTCTGTTCTAATTTCTCCTGTCTTTCTGTTCTTCATTTTTGTCACTTTTTCATTCTCAACTTTTTGTCTTCCTTCTTCCTCCTTTCTTGATGATAATAATAAAAAAAAAAAAAAGAAAAATAGGAGCCAAGGTGAAGTAAAGCGGCTGAGATTATAACAAAGATGTATTGAGTTCGACCCAGGGTTTAGGAAGAGCTCGATTTTTGTTTATTTCCTGTTTTTTTCTTTATTTTTCCGTGTATAACCGTTATGTTGTCTTTTCTCCACCTTCCATGCTTTCCTTTTCTTTCCTTTTTTTTTTTTTTTTTTGACCCGGGGTTCATGGATGCTCATTTTTTCATTCTCCTTCTTTTTCAGGGTATAATTTCATGGTTTGTTTTTATCCTTTTCTTCTGTTCTTTTCTTGTTTGTTTTTCTTTTCTTAATTTCTGTTTCTCGTTTCTATTTTCTTTTATCCCCATTTCTTTTATTTTCTTCTTTGGATTCGTGATTATCTGTCACTTTACTTTCTTATTTTTTATTTCTTTCGATTTTCCATACAGTATTTCTTCTTCAGTTAATTTCTTCTTACAGTTATAATTCTTTGTCATTCTTACTCCTTTCTTCCCCCATTACATAATTAGCTACAAGGGAAGCAGGAGGTTAGATGAAATAAAAAATTATTATCATCACTACTAACCTAATGTACATCACCATCATCATGAGTAACATCAGTAACACTATCCTATATCACAATCACCACCACTTTCACCACTACTAGCATCACCATCATCATTATCACCACCACAGTTGATACCAGCATCATTAGCTAGATTAGCATCACGAGCCACAAGAAAGGTAGGAGGCAAGATGAAGTAAGGTGGAGCGGCCTGGGACTATACTACAGGTGTACCGACTTCACCTTGATTAGGACCTTATCTTCCTTTTCTTCCCTTTTTTCTTTTAGCGCTTTTATTTCGTACCTAATTTCTTTAATTCTCCCCATTTCTGTCGCAGTATTTCTTCCCTGTTTACCTTTTCAATCACTTCAACCTCTAAACTTCCATTCTTATTAATCACATTACTCAAGTGCTTAAATGCACTCACATTTTCCATAATCTACATCTCATTGCGCATGCAACGACTCAATTTCTCTCGACGACCACAACTTTGCTCTTCCCTACATTCACCTTTATATTCCGTTTTGTACATTCTCTCACAAACACATTTATCAAGGCTTGTAGCTCCCCTTCGTCTTCCCCTTTGTACCGAGTTAACACCTTTACCATTTACCTCATCTCCTTCTTTCTCTCTTCATGTCTCTGGTGATGTATTGCAAATTTTACTTTTTACTCATTTCTTTTTTTCTGTCAAAATTCCTTTTCTCCCTTCATTTTATTCACTTCTTGTTTTTGCGTCTTTTTTTTTTCATTCCTTCCATTTCATTTTTGCTTTGTTTTTCCTTTCACTTCTCTTTTTTTTCCCTCTTGATATTCTTTTCTCCATTTCTTCTTTTTTTCTCTTCTCCTTCTTCACAGTATTACAGGAATACAGTCACAAGTGCAGCAGGAGCCAAGGTGAAGTAAGGTACAGCGCCTGATATTCTAACAAATGTGTCCCGAGTTCGGCCCTAACTGCCTGGATCTGTTCCTTTTTTTCTCTAATATTTTTCAGTTTAATTCTTTCTTCCCTTTCATTTTCCTAATATATATATATATATATATATATATATATATATATATATATATATATATATTTGTTCTTTTTCTCTTTTTAGTACCTTTGTTTCCCCTTTCTTTTGTATTTTTATATTTCATTGTCTTCTTGATTTTCCTCCTACCTTCTTCCCATTTCCTTTCTCATTTTCATCATTGTCTTTTTTTCTTTATTAGTTCTCTCATTTTCTGCTTCGTTTATATTTTCTTTTCCTATTACTTCTTTATTTCTATTTTTCTCTGTTCCTTTCCTTCCTTTTCGTCTTCCTTTCCTTTTCCATTATATTACACTATCACAGGCTGCAAGACAGACTGAACGCGAGATGAAGTATGGTCATCAGTATTAGTAGTAACCTACTGTATATCATCATTATAACACTGCCACCTCCTTCATCATCATCATCATCATCATCACGAACACTGTCACCTCCAACATCATCATCATCATCACTAACATTGGCACCTCCATGGTCATCATCATCATCTTCACCACCATCATCATCATTCATACACCTAACATTTTCGTCACATATAACCCCTGGGGGTAGGGGGGGGGGTTTCAAGAATACTCCACCAGTATCCCTGCTTGTCGTAAAAGGCGACTAAAAGGGTTGGCGGAGGGTTAGTGCCCCTCCCCGGAAAACAATTAACTAAAAAAACAAACAATAAGCCTCGGACAAGGACTGACCAAACGATGACGACCAAGGACAGGACAAAGGACATGGTAATTGGAACTTGGAATGTAAGGGGAGCGAATGATGAGGTGAAAGAGAGAGAGATTGTCCAGGTGCTTGAGGGTGCGAAAGTGGATGTATGTGGAATAACTGAAACAAAATGGAGAGGAGAAAGTGTCAGAGAATGGGAGTATGGATGGGGTATATGTGCAGGAGTAGGTGAGAATGAGAGGACAATGGAAGGAGTATGTATAGTTGTGAGTAAAAGATGGAAGAGGAGCATAAGACAGTATGGACCAGTTGGGTCAAGGATTGTGTGGGTAAAGTTGAAAGTTGGAATACAAATGTGGGCGATTGTGTGTGTGTATGTGCCAAGGCAAGATCGTGCTAGAAGAGTGAGAGAAGAGTTCTGGACAAATGTAGAAGTGTGCATGGAAAAGTTTGGAAGGAATGAGAGAGTGTTTTTGATTGGTGATATGAATGGTAAAGTTGGGAATGTGAAGGTGGATGGAATAGTTGATGAGTGGGGTGTGCCTGCTGAGATAGATGAGAATGGGAGTGCGTTAATGGACATTTGTGCTGGGAGGGGGTTGGTGACAGCCAATACTCCCTTCAGGCATAAAATGATCCACAGGTATACATGGCGAGTGATGAGAAGGGTGGGTGGTGAACTGAATGAAAGGAAGGCAATGATTGATAATGTGTGTGTGTGGATGAAAGGATGCGAAGATGTGTAAAGGATGCAAGAGTGTATAGAGGTTGGGGGAGTGGACTTCCTGACCACTACTTAGTGGTGGCCAGAATTAGAATGCAAGTAAGATGGAGGAATAGAAGAAGGGAAAGACGACAGGAAGGAGTAGTTGCAAGGAGAGTGGAAAGGTTACAAGAGGATGAGAAAAAGGCAGAGTATAAGAGAGAAGTGGAGGAACGATTGGGCAAATATGAATTGGAGTAGATGGGAGACGTGGAAGGTATGTGTAAGATATTTACAGAAGAAATATGTGTAGCATGTGATGTGGTGTGTGGAAGGAAGAGAAGACGGAGGGGTGCAAGGAACAGCGTGGTGAACTGAAGAGGTGAAACAGGCAGTGGCACAAAAGAAGAAAGCATACAAGGAATGGATGAGAAATAGGGGCGTGGAAGAAGTTGAGAGGCGGAAGAGAGAGTTATATGTAGAAAGAAAGAGAGGTGAAAAGATTAGTAAGAGAGAGTAAGAAGAGAGTGGATGAGGAATTTGGAAGGAATTTGAGTGTACAGAAAAGTGGAGGGACTGTAAGAAAATGTTCTGGAGAGAGGTGAAAAGAGTAAGACAGGGTGGAAGTGAAGTTAGCAGGGGAGTGAAAGATAAAAATGGTAGATTACTAGTGGAGAAGGGAGAAAAAGTGAGCAGATGGAGAGAACACTTTAAGGAATTGTTGAACGTAGAGGATGGAAGTAATGCGAGTATAAGTGGCTGGGGAATGTCTAGGAGAAGGAGGGAGGTGAGAAGACAGGAAGAAATCAGTAGGATAGAAGTTGTGGAAGCAATGAAGAAAGTTAAATCGGGGAAAGCCCCAGGAATTGATGGAGTGTGTGGTGAAATGCTGAAGCATGGGGGAGAGATAGTAGTAGAATGGATGTGGAAGATGTGCAGATTGGCCTGGGAGGAAGGTAGAGTCCCGGAGGATTAGAAGTCAGGTATAATTATTCCCTTGTACAAAGAAAAAGGGGAAAAAGAAGTGTGTGGTAATCATAGGGGCATTTGTCTTCTTAGTATAATAGGAAAAGTGTATGGTAGGATACTCATAGACAGAGTTAGAGAAAGAACAAAGAAATTAGTTGGAGAAGAACAGGAAGGCTTTAGGATGGGAAGAGGTTGTGTAGATCAGATATTCATTCTTAGATCTTTAGTGGAAAAGTTTCTAGAGAAGGGAAAGAAGTTGTATGCGGCTTTCATGGATTTGGAGAAAGTATATGACAGGGTGGATAGACAAGGATTGTGGAAAGTGTTAAGAATATATGGAGTAGATGGGAAGTTGTTCAATGCTGTGAAGAGTATGTACGATGGTGCGAAGGCTGCAGTGCATGTGGATGGTGAACTAAGTGAATTTTTCTCTTTGAAAGTTGGTTTGAAACAGGGATGTGTCATGTCTCCATGGTTGTTCAATCTGTACATGGATGGGGTAATGAAAGTGGTACAAGGTAAGGTAGTGGATGTTGGAGTGGCCCTAGTGAGAGAGGATAGTGTTTGGAAACTCCCTGTACTGTTGTTTGCAGATGATACTGTGTTGTTGAGTGAAGACGAAGGTGAGCTGCAAAGCTTGGTGGATGAGTTTGAGAGAGTGTGTAAGAAACGGAATCTAAAGGTGAATGTAGGGAAGAGTAAAGTGATGGTCTTTAAGAGAGGTGAAGTTGGTGAATGTACAGCGAGGTTGGATGGTGAGGAATTGGAAAATGTGAGTACGTTTAATTACTTGGGTAGTGTGATGAGTAAGGATGGAGGTTTGGAGGGTGAAGTGCTTGAAAGGGTACAACAGGGAAGAAAGGTTGCTGGTTCTTTGAAAGCAGTGATAAGAAACAGGGAAGTGAGCATGGAAGTGAAAAAGTTACTACATGACAGTATTGTGATACCAACTCTAACGTACGGAAGTGAAGCTTGGACGTTTTTGGAAGGACACAAGTCAAGAGCGAGAGCAGTGGAAATGAGTTATTTAAGAGGAGCCTGTGGAGTCACGTGGAGAGACAGGCTGACGAATGAGGATATAAAGGAGCGTTGTGGTGTGGTGTTGATGTGGATGTGATAGGAAGCGTTATGAGGAACACACTGAGGTGGTTTGGCCATGTGGAGAGGGTGGAGGGCGAAAGACTGACGAAGAAAGTGTATGTGAGTGAGGTGGAGGGGGGAAGAGGGAGAGAGAGACCGAGGATGAGATGGAGGGATGGGGTGGAGAGGTATATGAGAAAATGGGGTGTGAGTTGGGAGCAGGGCAGTGAAATGGCGGGGGACAGGGCGACTTGGAGGCGATTTGTTTGTGGCCACCCCAAACGGGATTGAGGCGTCTGGCAATAGATAGATAGATAGAGACATTCACCACCATCACTTCAATCATTGCCATCACCAGAATCATCCTATCACTATCACCTCCACCACCATTAGCTGCATCAGATCAAAGCCATTACACTATTATAACATCACAAGCTGTAAGAGAGATAGGAGGCGTGATAAGGTAAGGTGTAGCTGTCTGGGAACACTACACCTGTACCCAGTAAACACCTGTACCTAGTTAACAACTGTACTTAATTAACACATATACCTGATTAACACCTGTACCTAATGACCAGTCTGTGGCGGAAAAGAAGATAGCATATAGTGAGTGGATGAGAGACAGGGGCGTGGAGGAAGTTGAGAGACAGAAGAGAGCGTTATACGTAGAGAGGAAGAGAGAGGTGAAAAGATTGGTAAGAGAGGGGAGGAAGAGAGTGGATGAGGAATCTGGAAGGCATTTGACTGTAAAGTGGAGGGAATGTAAGAAAATGTTGTGGAAAGAGGTAAAGAGAGTTAGACAGGTTGATAAAGAAGTTAGTCTGGGAGTGGAAGATAAAAATGATATATTGCTAGTGGAGAAGGGAGAAAAAGTGAGCAGATGGAGAGAATTCTTTAAGGAATAGTTGAACACAGTGAATAAAAGTAACACTAGTATTAGTGGCTGGCGAATGGCTGGGAGGAGGAGGGAGTTAAGAAAAGAGAAAAGCATCAGTAGGATGAGAAAGTTGTGGAAGCAATGCAGAAAGTCAAAATGGGGAAAGTGACAGGAAATGATGGAGTGTGTGGTGAAATCTTGAAGCATGGGAAGTAGATGGCAGTAGAATGGATATGCAAGATGTGTAGACTGGCCTCGGTGGAAGATAGAGTCTCTGAGGATTGGAAGTCGGGTATAATTATTCCTATGTACAAAGGAAAAGGGGAAAAAGAAGTGTGTGGTAATCTTAGGGGCATTTGCCTTCTTACTGTAATAGGAAAAGTATATGGTAGGATACTTATTGACCGAGTTAGGGAAATAACAAAGGAATTAGTTGGAGAAGAACAGGGAAGTTTTAGGAAGGGAAGAGGTTATGTAGATTAGATATTCATTCTTAGGTCATTAGTGAAAAAGTTTCTAGAGGAGGGAAAGAAGTTGTAAGCAGCCTTCAAGGATATGGAGAAAGCATATGACAGGGTGGATAGACAAGGAATGTGGAAAGTATTAAGAATATATGGAGTAAATGGGAAGTTGTTGAATGCTGTAAAGAGTATGTACTCGTATGAGGGTGTAGATACAAGATAGGGCAATGGATGTTGGAGCTACCCTAATGAGAGAGGGCAGGGTTTGGGAAACTCCCAGTACTGTTCTTTGCAGATGATTTGCAGATGATTCTGTATTGTTAAGTGAAGACGAAGGGGAACAGCAAGGCTTGATTAATGAGTTTGGGAGTGTGTAAAAGAAACGGATCGGAAAGGTACATGCAGGGAAGAGTAAAGTTATGGTCTTTGAAAGAAATGAAGTCACTGATGTACAGTGAGGCTGGATGAAGAGGAAATGGAAAATGTGAATGCGTTTCAGTACTTGGGTAGTGTGATGATTAAGGATGGAAGTTTAGAGGGTGAAGTGCTTGAAAGGGTACAACAGGGAAGAAAGGTTGCTTGTTCTTTGAAATCAGTGATAAGGAACAGGGAAGTGAGGATGGAAGTAAAAATGTTGCTGCATGACAGTTTTGTGAAACCAATTCCAACGTATCGAAGTGAAGCTTGGACCTTGCTGGAGGGACACAAGCCAAGAGTGAGAGCAGTGGAAATGAATTATTTGAGAGGAGCAAGTGGGGCTACATGGAGAGACAGACTGACAAATGAGGAAGTGAAGGAGCACTGTGGTGTGGATGTGGATGTGAGAGAGTGAGGAGAAATACATTGAGGTGGTTTGGCCATGTGGAGAGAGAGAGAGAGAGAGAGAGAGAGACTAAAGCGGAAAGTGTATGCTAGCGAGATAGAGGGGGGAGAGGGAGGGGGAGACCAAGGATGAGATGGAGGGATGGAGTGGAGAGGTATATGAGAGAGGTGGGTGTGAGCTTAGAACAAGGCAGTGAAGTGGCATTGGACAGGGCGACATGGAGGCGATTTATTTGTGCCCACCTCTTACGGAATTGAGGCGTCTGGCAGTAGATAGATAGAACAGGGAAAACGTGTAAATAATTAGCACCATTATCGCTTGTACTTCAACTATCTCCCTTGTTTTTTTATTTCCTTTCTTTATATCATTCTTTGTTTCATTGGTCCTTCATTTCCTCATCTCTGTTTTATCTTCCAGTCTTTTCATTAGTTTTTCCTTTCTGAATCTATACCTTTTCTTTTCTGTCCTATTTTCATTTCTTCAGCAATATCTTTATTTCTTTCTACCCTTATTTTCTTGTTTTCTTCTTCACTCTTGTTTATTGCCTTCTCTTTTTCTTCACCTCACTGCAGCACTTAATCTGTAAAAGAAGTAAGAGCCGAGGTGAAGTAATGTGGAGTGACGATGACCTCCAGCTTTCTTTTCATTTTATCGTTATTTCTCTCTCTCTCTCTCTCTCTCTCTCTCTCTCTCTCTCTCTCTCTCTCTCTCTCTCTCTCTCTCTCTCTCTCTCTCTCTCTCTCTCTTATTTTGCCTCTTCAGTCTCTTGTTTTCGTCTCGTTTCTTCTCCTTTTTTACTTTCGTATATATCTATCCTTTATTCATTTATTTCTTTTATTCTTTATTCTCTGTTTTTTCTGTCAATAACTCATTATTTGGCATTTTCTTCATTTATTCTCTAATGTGTCTATCTTATTCCGTATTTGTTATTTTATTGTTTCTCAATGTCTTCCTTTTCTCTGTTCTGTATTATTTTCTTCACCCTCTATTTCTTCTTTATATTACGGCATCACAAGCTACAAGGAAGATAGCAGGAGAGATAATGTAAATTTATTATCATCAGTAACAACCGTTAGTGTATCATCATGATTATCACCACTATCATTGTCATCATCATCATCGTTATCATTGTCATCATCATCAGCATGGGCATCAGCATTCATACAGTTAACATTGTTCCCATCAAATTAACCACAACAGTGTCATTATCATGTCAACCATCTTCATCACCATCAGAATCATCATCACCACTCACACTTAGATCACCATTAGCTACATCAGATCTAAGCCATCATTATATAACAGCATCACAAGCCACAAGAGAGGTTGGAGGCGAGATGAAGTAAGCTGGAGCGGCCTGCCCCTCCTCTACAGCTGGAAACAGTTCCCAACCGGTCTACCGAACTCGCTTCTTCTTTCTCCCTCTCTCTTTACAAACGCTAGCGTTGAAAGAGCAGGAATTATGTTTTTAGTGTGTGTGTGTGTGTGTGTGTGTGTGTGTGTGTGTGTGTTTTATTTTCTTGTTATCACTTTTTCGTTCTTTCTCCTCTTTTCTCCTTGATTCTTTGTAATTAATCCTTTTATCTATGCCGTTTTAATTCCTTTGTTCCTTATGCCTTTTCCTTATTATCTCCGATTCTCTCCTTTGCTTCATTGATTAACTCATTTTTCTTTTGCTTTCGTTCCATATCAATATATTTTTATTTATTCTCATTTTCTTTTTTTTTCTTCCACCTTTCCTCCTCCATAATATTACATTAGCACAGGCTATAAGAGGTAGGCGGTGAAATAAAGTAAGGTTGCTATCATGAACACTGACCTGCATCATCATCATCATCATTTTCCACCTGTACAGTTTATACCTCATTTTCTTTCTTTCCCCCATTCTTCACTTACTTTTATATTTCACGTTTGTTTCGTTCTTGTTTTCCTGTTCCTTCTGTCAAATTATCCATCCCATTGTACCTTTCGTAGTATTATGCCTATTCTCTCTTTTCACCTTTCTTTCCCCGTTTCATTCCTTCTTTATTTTTCTACTTTAATTGTTCCCTCTTTTCCTTCCTTTTCCTTTCCTTTCACTTTCCTTCACAAAATTACAGCAATAACGCAACAAGGGAAGTAGGAGCCAAGGTGAAGTAAGGTCGAGCGGCTTGGGACTCAAATAAAGGTGTCTGGAGTTCGACCCAGTAAGTAATGAAGGTTCCTTTTTGTTCCTTTTGTTTACAGGTTTTTTCTTATTCTTTCCTCTTTCGCCTATACTCCTTAGACATTTTATCCCATCCTTTCTTTTTTGTAAGAAAGAAGAAACAGAAAACAAAAATAAAATGTTTTCACATAATTGTATCCAGTACTTTCTCACTATTCATTTTTCTGTTTTAATCTCATTGCTTATTTTGCTTTACACTTTCCTTTGTATCTCCCTTTCGTTGATATTTTCCTTATTGATTCTGACTTTCCTTTTCCTATCATTTCCGTCTTATTCGTACTGTTCCTTTCTTTCTCATTTCTTTTCATCCTTACTGCATTACTTTCTCTCTTTCGTTCTCTCTTCATTGTCCACTATATTTCGGGATCACAAGCTAGCAGACAGGTAAGAAAGGAGATGAAATAAGGTTATCATCATCAGTACTAAGCTGTTGATTATCATCACCAACACCACCATCACCACTACTACACCACCACCAGTACACTATCATCGTCATCATCACAGTCATCAATATCCCTACAATTAACATCTTACAAATCCTAATCTATATCAGTTTATCCATTATCACCATCAAAACCATCATCAACATCATCATCATCATCATCATCAATATCACCTCCATTTCCATCGTTAGCTTCTTAGATCTGGGCATTATATTGCATCATCACAAGCTACAAGAGAGGTAGGAGGCGAGGTGAAGAAAGGTTGAGCGACCTGAGACTCGACTACGCCTATCGCAAAATGTTCAAACCTTCAACCCAACATCGAACCTCCTTTTATTTCGCAATGTTTTTTCGTTCTCATTTTCATTCTTCCTTTCTCGTTCTTTATCTTTTTCTTTATTCCATCCACGTTATTTGCATATCTGTATCTCCTTTCTTTATTGTTTTTTCAGTTGTTACATTTTCCTCTTCTGTTCCAATTTTTTAATTCTTTTCTTGCTTTCTGTGTTTTACCCACTCTTATTGTACGTACTTTCCCTCTTTCAGTTATTTGAGAGCAATAATGCAACAGGAGAAGTAAGAGTCAAGGAGAAGTAAGGTGGAATGTTCTGAGAATCCAACAAAAGTGTCTTGTGTTCGCCCTTTAATCATTGCTGTTCCTTTTTCCTTTTATTTTTGTCTCGTTTTTCTTTTCTAGTTTTTCTACACTTCTTCACTGACGTTCCTTTTGTTTCCTGTTCTGTGTTCCATTCTGTTACTGTTCGTTTCTTTCTATTAAATAACAGCATCACAAGCTGCAAGAAAGTTAGGAGCCCTAATAAGTACAACCCAAAGCCACTATTACGTTACATCACAAGCAACAAGAGAGATAGGATCCTTATAAGTACGAACTAAAACAACTTTTATATTATATCACAAACCGCAGTAGAGGTAGGAGGGGAGATGAAGTAAACTTAGCCCACTCGCCACCCTACAACAGGTGTATTGTGTTCACACCTTTGATTTTGCCTCCGACTCTTTAATTCCTTTTACTCTTTTTTCCTGTCTATATTACTTAGGTATTTTTTTTTACTTTACCTTACGTCTTTTTCCCGTTTTTTCTCATTTGTTTGTTTCCTCTTCGTCTTCCATTTCTTGTCTTCCTCACCTCTTTCATGTCATACCTACTTCCTTTCCTTTTCCTCTCATCTATTGCTTGGTTTTCTTGGGCATTGTGCTCTGTCACTTCCTTCCACGACCATTTCTTCATGTTTTATTCTCCCACGCTTTCCTGCTTTCCCATTTTTCCACTTTCAATATCTACTTCAGCTTTTCTCTTGTTTTATTTCTTTTTGTGTTACTCCACTAATGGAAGTAAAGGACGAATAGATCTAAGAGTTATTATTACCAACGACATTTAAAAAGTAAGAAGTAGGGACGGAGGATGAAACGAAGTTGTTAGAAAGTTTTGTGAAGGCATCAGAAGGAGTAGCAAGATTTCGAGCCAAGAGAGTTCAGAGCATTTTGTACGAATTGAATTATTCTTGGCACAGCGAAAAACAGACTTTGCATGATTCCGTACATGTAGAAGCTTAAAAGAGACGAGATTCAGGGATGGATTGGCGCCAGTACATTTTGTAGGCTCCCTCCTTTTTGTGGACAGCATTAGAACAAGCTTGATTAAACCACGGCTTTTATGCATTAGTCAAAGGCTAAGAGAAAGGAATGTATGCTTCCATGCCCGGGAGAAAAACCTCTATAATTCGAAACACACTCAAATGGCTCTTGCCAGGGAACCAATAACCGATCCCGGGAAAATCAAACATGTATTGCCTGAAGGCCTCCCAGTCTGTAGGTCCAAAGTGCCACAGATGCCGGTTCTTGGGAGGGTCCACAGGCCTCCCCGAAGCAATAGGACAGGTTATGGTTATAAAACTGATATCGAATCAGCCGAATGGAGAGAAAAAATGACGAAGTTAACAGAATAATTAATTGTAAGGAAAAAGTCAGCTACGTTCGAACTAACTCCAAGGTGGTCAGGGATATGGGATATGTATTATTATTATTATTATTATTATTATTATTATTATTATTATTATTAACAACAGGTTGAATAACATCGTCCAGTAAAGCACTGTCATCTGTGTGGTGATCATTGAAATCACCTAAAATGGAGATTTAAGAAAAGAGACAGATAGATAGATAGATAGATAGAGAGAGAGAGAGAGAGAGAGAGAGAGAGAGAGAGAGAGAGAGACAGAGACAGAGAGAGAGAGAGAGAGAGAGAGAGAGAGAGAGAGAGAGAGAGAGAGAGAAATGAAAGGCTAATATGTTTTGTTAGAAAAAGTGTTAAGTTAGAGGCAATATGATTCAAGTACCTTATAATCTTAGTAAATTTGACACCAGTTATGAAAATATATTCTTAATACAGAACTTTCCTGCGACTACAAGTAGAGGCATGAGTCTTATAACTGAGGCATGAAACTATAGGGGAAAAAAAAAATCAATATTCGCGTACTCAAGGACTGGAATAAACTGCCAGCAACAGTGGTTAGCACAAGAATTATTGATAGGCTACATTACAAACTTGGCTAGATTAATAATTGGATAATAATTGGATTAAAGGCAATAAGTAATTGTTTTAAAATCCTGCCTGACGTGTATCCTGACGACAGTGAGACGAGTACAATCAGCTCTTGTCTTTCGCCGTGCTCCACTTTACCATCTGAGTTATTCTCTCGCTGAGTAAACCATCACAAAATTCATTAGGTTAAGATTTTGGCATAATTTAGCCAAATCTGTTGGTAAAAATCTCAAAATACTCTATAAACAAGTATATGGTAATGTCTGGAGATGCTTTGGCCACAACAAAAGGATTTTAGGTTATTAAATAATTAAATTACGGCTCTGGTATCCCTTTTTTAAGGAATTCATTACTTCGCGGAAATTCGTTTCTCGTGGGTGTCCAAGTAACGTAACCACCACAAAAGACAGCACCTGTTATTTGTGTCTATAGCAGGATGCAAAGAGGTGCCCAGAATCAAATCGCCTGCATGTACCCCTAACCACAGTCATTTGGCTTCCCTACCTCGAACCCACACCTGCTACTCTCATACATCATTCTTTTCCATCCCTTCATCATATTCCCGGTCTTCCCCTCCCACTCCCCCCCCCCTTCACCCTAGTCATATACACTCTTCTAGTCAGTTTTCCATTTTCCACCCTTTCCATGTGGTCAGACCATCTCAGACTACTACTCTTAACGCTTTCAAATACATTCAGATCGATACCAAAACAAGACTTTACTGTACCTAAATATGAAAAAGACTGTGCGATTTTATATGACTTTATTTTAAGACTTCTAGATTAGAGATAACAGACACTACATGATTTACTGTTATATTTATTACCTATACAAAATTTCATGTTTGCTCTCCCAAACATTTATGTTATTTTGTCATTTCCCTGCCATTATTAGGTGGGTATGGTGACCAGGCGTGATGAAGTTTCTGTTATCATCAGAACTGACCTGCATCACCCTCATCAGTACCATCATACTCAGCATCACCATAAAGAGTAGGAGGCGTGATGTAGCAAGGTGGAGCGGCCTGCCACTCTACTGCACCTGTACCCACTTAACACCTTGACCCTTTAGTCTTAGTTTACGTCTTTTTCTTGTTCTTTATCTCTTTCCCATTAAATTGAAGTCATATCTTTCATTTCTTTTTATTTCTGTTTTTCTTTTTTTCCTCTGTCTATTCCCTTTTCTCTCCTTTCTCCTTTCCATTTTCTTTATTTTTGTTTTCTTTTTCAGTCCCAATTTTTCTTTCGTCTCTCTCTCTCTCTCTCTCTCTTTCCTTCCTTCCCTCACTATATTACAGCAGTAAGCAACTAGACAAGTAGGAGCCAAGGTTAAAGTAAGGTGGAGCGGCCTGAGATTCTAACAAAGGTTTCTACAGTTCGACCCTGAAACCTCCTACTGGCACTTTTTCATTTTATTTTGTTTTTTCAATATCCCGTTATTATTATTATTTTTCATTTGCTTTCTCTTTTCTCTTCTCTGCTCTTTCTTTCTTTCTTTCAGCTTTTCTTTCCTCCCGTTTTGCCTTTCTAAGGTTTTCCTTTATTATCTTCTCTTTCTCCTATTTTCTTTTAATTTATCGTTTCCATCCATTATCTATCCTCATCGTTACTTACAGTTTTCTTGTTCCTCTTAATTTTTTTCTTCTCATATTAGTGTATTGTTCTCTAAAGCCAACTCAAGCAAAATGTAAGTTGATTCTCAGACTCGCCATGACTCACTCCCAGATAGAACTGAATACAATCGTTTGGCGGCAGCTGGAACAGGATACCAGAGCTGTGAAGAGTGTGAAATAAAGAGAATATATCACACAGCCAGAAATATAGTAAGAGAAAGTACGATGAAAGCATTCCATTGTATAATAGAGTATAATTGAGATAGTACAATAAAGTATAGTATAAAATATAACAGAGTATAAAGTATAATAGAGTATAATTGAGACAGTACAATAAAGAAAGTCAAATGAATAATTATTAAGAGAGTATCGTAAGCTAAAGAACAGAAAAAGAGTATGATGAAAAGTATAATAGGAACCTTAATAAGAAATTGAACAGCAAAGTATGATGCAGAAAGTATAATAAAGGGGTGGATAATAAAGCGAAGAATATAAGGTGAAGGCAACAATAAGCCGCAAGATAGAGAAATGGTAAGCAGGAGGCGAGGACCGACAACGATCGATTCCCAATTGGACGTTGGGTAAAGTCGAGGGTTCAATCAATGGAGCACTAAACTACCTCCTGCTATTGTTCGAGCGAGTCACAATTAGGACCCCCACATATGTACCAGCGCGAAAGATTTATCGCATCAGCAAGAAATGGGGGCAAGGGTCGAGAGGAAATCTCTGTAGTACAGTAGCTAACTTTTCTGGATATCTCATCCAATTTTTGAGGTTACAAGAAAGATAGACACTAATTTGGAAATCGGCATAAAAATCTCTCATATATTTTCATTTCATAGACAACCCGTTTTTCCCCAATAGTTTTTTCCGTAAATCGAGGGAAACGATTTTTTACAAGGCAGATTAGAGTAAACAGCCGACTGCTACGCAAGAAGTAACGGTCTAAGGTTGCGTGAAGCAGTATTATCCGACGATTGCTGAGAGCAACCAGGTTTTGCGTTCTCGGGCAAACAAATAATACCTTCTGTTTGTTTGTTTGTTTTTTTGTTTGTTTGTTTTTTTTTTTTGACTGTTTTTTTGTTTGTTTTTTTGGGGGGAATTTTTGACTATGAATCCAAGTCCGACTGATACAATACCCTGACCGATTTCGAAAGAAACTCTGAATTTCTGGTTTCTGGATTCAGATTCAGGAGCGCACCAGAGTGATTTGGTGAAAGTAAATTTTGTGAGTGGGCAAAAAGCAAGTCATTATTAACTCTGCTAGGTTCCACCAAAAGCCCTAGACCTAAAATTAATACAAGAGGAGGAGTATTGGTTTTGGGAAGTGTGAGGGAATATTTTTGGTGTAATCTAAACTAAGATCTTTCAAAGTAGTATTTTCAGGTCTGGAAATCAGAGGAAGATAATCGAGCCACATGAGGCAATATTCATCACTGCCTGACTTGCACTCGCTCGCCCCGCTCGAACACAGTCCCACACCTTTCAGTGTGGACGCCCATTACATGTTATATCAGTTTATTTCTACTATTTGTGGTAGAGTAGTAGGTGACCCTTCAGCCACTTACTTGGTGTAGTGCCACCTACTTCTTCCTTCACCTTTATCATTTTTTTTGTATGTCTGCCCTCCTTTCTTCATATTTCTCCCATCTCTCCTGTCACTTTCTTTCTCATCTTCCTGGTGGCTTATATTGAGAAACAAATCAAATAGTTTCCTGGAAGCCAGGAAACAATTTACAACTCTGGGTGGTAATCATATATAACCAACCCATACGTGCTGCTTACGTGTCAATGAGTTAAGTTGCCGGAAGGTTAGCGCCCCTTCCCGTAAAACAACTAACTCAAAGACAAACGACCACCTTTTACGGAATTGTTGCGTATGGCTATAGATAGATATTTCAGCATGTATTTATCTGTGTATTTCTATATCTCTTTTACTACCTGCTATCTATGATTACAGGTAGAGTTTAGGCACAAGAGGTTAAGTTTTGCACCCCGCCCCTGAGTTAAGAGCTTTCGTTTTTTATCTTTTTAACCCCTTATCTCCCCCAGAGCTCCTGTGCAAGGGGTTTTGTTGGACGGAGTGGTAGGCGTACCGACCTCCGCCGGTCGGCTCATAGTGGCGAAGCTCATGGGTCCCCTACCCCGGGGTTCCCTTCTTTATTAATTTTGAAAGTGCCCAGTTCCGTTTCATATCGATGACAATGGGCGCAAAAAGGGTTAAAAAGTCTCTCTCTCTCTCTCTCTCTCTCTCTCTCTCTCTCTCTCTCTCTCTTTTACTATATTATAGCAATAAAGTAACAAGACAAGTAGAAGCAAAGGTGAATTAAGGTGGAGCGGCATGAGATTCTAACAAAGGTTTCCCCAGTTCTACCCACTCTTTGATGTTGGTTTCTTTATATTACCATTTCTTGATCCACCCACTCTTTTTATTTTATAATTTTTCTTTCTTTTTGGCCTTTTTAACCGTTCTTTCTTCGTTCATTCTTTCCTTCTTTCTCTCTGTCCCCATCCTAATTTCTCAACCTTTCCAATGTCTTTATTATCTTCTCTTCATCTCCAGTTTCTTATAATTTCACTTTTTAACCTTCCATTATCTATTTTTCTTCTTTACTCACATTTTTTGTTCTTCTCCGTATTCATGTAATATTTTTTTTTTTTCTCAATCTCACTTTCTTTCTTGTCTCATTTTCCTCATTCGCTTTCTGTCATTACAGTGCTCATTTACTTTCATTCCTGCCTTCGTCTGTATTTCTTTGTCTACTTTTTCCTGTACATTTGTCATTTGTTTTTTCATTACTTTTCCTGTCTTCTCATTTTAGGTTACCTTTACTTATTTTCTTTTCTCCTTTCTATCATTCTCCATTACCGTATCATAAGCTACAGTCGCGGCAGGAGGCAGAGATGGAAGTGAGGCGGAGCGGCCTGGGACTCTAGTACAGGTAGGAACCGGGTTAACACCTTACCGGTTTTTGATTCATTTTCTGTTTTTCCCCTACTTTTCTTTCTTTCCCCTCTCCTTTATTTCAAGTCCTTTCTTTATTTCCAGGGGGATCTTCCTGGGATTCTAATAAAGGCCTCGGGAGTCAGAGACTCAGCTCAGTCAGGTTCCTTTTTACTTCTCTTCCTCAGATCTTTTATTTTTTCAGTCTTTTATCTTTACTTTTTCCGTTTTGTCTCTCTTCGTCCCTAATGCTCATTGCCTTCTCTTGATCTCCCTTTTTGTTTAATGTTTTTCTTACTCATGTCTTTCATATTTTAATCTTTTGACATTTTCGATTTTTTATTTTTCTGGCATTGTTATTGTTATTTTATAGTTGTTTTCTGACAGTATTTTTTTTTTCTGTTATTTTACGATTTGTCATTCCTATCTTTATTTTTTTTTTTAATTTCTTCCCTTTCCTTCCCATTTTCTTTCTCAATAATAATACATCGCCCACAAGAAACTGTGTAGCTGAGATAAAGTAACGTTATCTCCATGAATTATTACATACTGTATATCACCATGATCTTCACCATCTCCACCACCATCACCAATACCATCAGCAACCTCAATACAACTACCTTTTCCACCACTATAAACATCATCATCATCATCATCATCATCATCATCATCAATCATACAATTATCATTACCATCATCAAAATTCACCTTAATTATCTTCACCAAGACTAACACTGGTCACCGTAATCATTATCATTATAGCACTAGCACCACCAAAGTAAATTATAATGCGACAAAATCACCAGTATATTACAGCATCATAAGGTACAGTACAAGAGAAGTAGGAGGCGAGATAAAGTAAGTGTAAAGGCCTGGGAATATATTACAGATGTACTAATTTATCTTTACCATTCATACCTTATTTTTTACCCCCTCCCTTTCGTCCTTTCCTTCTCCTTTATTTCACGCTTCCTTTCATTTCGTCCTCCTTTTTGTCCTTCTTTTTACAGTTCCCATTTTCTTTCCATTCCTCTACCTTTTCCATTAGTCGTTTCCCTTCCTTTTCCCTCTTCATATCTCCTTTTCATTCATTCTGCTTTTTGTTTACTTCTTTCGTCTTTTCCTTTATTCTCATTGTCTTTCTATCATCTTCTTTTCTTAACTATATTATAGCGATATAACAACAAGAGACGTAGGAGCCAAGATGAAGTAAGATGGACCGGCCTGGGACTATGATAAAGGTGTCCCGAGTTCGACCCTGTTTTCCTGTATGCTCCTTTCTTTCTTCCTCAGTTCCTTTTTGTTTTCCCTTCTACATTTGCATTTCTATGCTCCTATTCCTTGTTTTC